>NW_007361054.1:0-337668 GCF_000149035.1 Colletotrichum graminicola M1.001
TAGTTAACTTTATAATATACTAGACTATATTATTACTTATAAGCTGCCTTATATATAGTCTATAATCTTTTACTATAAAGTAAGCCTTATAAGGAAAGTAGCCTTAAATAAAGTCCTTAGCGTAATCTAACTACTTATATATATAGTAAGATAATATGCTTTTATAACGTCTTTAAGTAAGGTTACTACTAGCTAAAGATTACCTAATAAGCTAGTTATAGTTACTTAGGAATTTTATACCTTTTTATACTTAGTAATATCTTATAAACTAATTATATAGAGATAAGATAAGGCATAAAGGATTACTATCTTTATTGTTTTAGAACTATTAGTTCCTAGTAAGTTACTAGCTTATAAGCTATTAGCTATTAATAAATTAATTAATAAGCTATTAGCTATTAATTTAGGTATTTACCTATTAATTGTTTTACTATTAGTAATTATTTAGCTATTAGCTATTAGATTAATTAATTTAGAGCTATTAGTTCTTATTTTACTACCTCTTATATTAATATTTATAAAGGCTATAAAAAAAGCGCTTAGTAGTAATAGTAGTAAAGTAAAGAGAAGTATAAGCTTTACCTGCTTATATAGATATTCTAGTGTATTACCTAATTACTAAGCGCCTAGTAAAGTAATATTAGTATACTTAATTACTTTATCTATTTCCTTATTAGCTTCTTTATATAAAAAAGATTAATTACTAGCTACTATTAGCTAGTTAATTTATTATTAAATTACTATAAGGTTAGCTTTATAAAGCTTATCTAATAATCTATTTATTAATTTATTAAAAAGTTATTTCTTATTAAATATTATGTTATATATAGTAAAGACCTTATTTTACGCTAGATACTAGACGTAATATAAATTACTAAATATATATCTAATAAGAAATCTAATCTATATATAGGTAGTAAGCTTTAACTAGTAGTTTTATAATAGTTATATATCTACTATTAGTGCGTACGCTTAGTATCTATAGGCTTATAAATATAAAAGATCTAGCTTTACTATTAGTAAAGGCTTAGCGTACTTATTAAGTATAAAATATAAGTAAAATATTTAATATAGTAATTTCTACCCTTAAGCTGCTAATAGCGTTTAATTATAAAAATAAGTAGCTATAGTTATAATTTTAGGTTATAGGACTTTAGGTAATTTTATATTAATATATATATATTATACCTTAAGTTTAATAATTATAGTAATCTACTTAGCGCCTTTATTTTAAGCCTAGGTATTTACTACTAACAGCTTAATAAAGATCTTATAATTAAAAAGTATATCTATAAGTTACCTAAGGCGTAGGATTTCTTAGTTAGCTTTAATAACTTTTAGTGTAATTAAATATTTAGTTTTTAGTATTATAAAGAAGCCCCTTATTATTAATTTAATAGTATCTTAGTAGTAGCTATATAAGTAGAAATCTTATATAAGGCTAGTTACTTAATCTAAGACTATTATTACTAAGTAGTATCCTATATAGCCTTATTTAAGATTATAGAAGTCTAGTGCTAGGTAATTACCTAGCGCTATATTTATAATTAATTTATAAGGCTAGTAGTAAATCTACCTTTTTATTTTACTAAGACTATATAAATTATAATCTTATATTATTATAGCGTTAACTTAGGTTAGACGTACTCTATAAGCAGTATTTATAATCCTTTATAAAGCCTTAGCACCTAAGTAGCTAAGACGCTTATACTATATTATTATATTACTATAAAGTAGTTATTACTATATTAACGTTATATATTTATTTCTTCCTTATAAGGTTAGTAGTAAATTATTAGTAGAGTGTATAGTAAAAGCGCTTTTACTTTCTTAGCTATAGCTATATTACTTATAATATTTAAGCACCTATTAGTTACTTTATTCCTTAATATAGCCTATAAGGCTATAGTCTATACGCCTTAAGTAATTATTACTTAGGCTTATATCTTACTATATACCTTATTAGTGTAGTCTTATAAAAGAAATAAGTAATATAGTAAATACGCTATAATATATTACGTTATATATATAGAGCTTAGTTAGTAAGCTATTAGCGCCCTTTAGAATAATCTCTATAGTACTATATTCTTTAATTATAACTTAAGTAGTACTAGCCTAAATATAGTTACTAATTAGGGCTACTACTAACGTAATAAACTATAATATATAGTTAAATATATAGTTAGTAGTACTTAAATTAAGTAAGGCTAAATTACCTAGCTTATAGCCTTATAAAGTAGTATAAAAGGCTACCTTTATGTAGTATTTACTATATAGTTAATATAACTTAGCCTTAATTCTTTATACTTATTTAGTAAGGTTAGAATTACTTACTATATACTTATTAATTTATTACTAACGTTATATATTTACCTACTAATTATTAGGCCTTTATAACTTATTTATAAAGTAATAAAGTTATAATAAATAAGGATTAAAGTATATAAAGCACTTTACTTTTTTACTTACACTTTATTAATAGTAATATCTTTTATTAGTTAATTTATTCTTCTTTACTACGTCTTTACTACATATTAAGTTATTATTACTATTATATCTAATTAGGCTAAACACGCTATAGCCTACTTAGCTATAGTGTAGTAAGTTATTAGTAAGGGCTTTAACCCTCTTTAGCGCTATCTTATAGAGAGACTACTAGTTAAGATTATTTTAGTTACTTGTTATTTTACTAGTTACTATATATAAATCTAGCTAGGAGCTAAGTAAACTACTTTATAAAGTAGTAATAAGGTTATTAAACTAGATTAATAGCTATTAGTAGTTAAGTAAATTAACTTATACTAATTTACTATAGGCTACGTTTTATTTATTAAGCTATATAGTAAGATCTTTCTTAGTAGTTAAGGCCTTTTGCTAGGCTTTTACTAACACTTTACTATATTTATTATAAGCATACTTTATACGCTTTTCTTTTATTATTCTTACTACTATACTAAGCTTATTAAGCTATTTAGCTAGTAATTTATTAGATTTATAATATCTTTCTTAAAGATCTATAGATATAGTAGATTTAACTATATTAGCTACGTCTTTAATATCTTTTTACTAAGTAGTATACTTATATACTTCCTTATAATAGTAGCTTATCTAGCTATTTAAGTACATAAGATTATATAGGTTAAGATTATCTAGCGTTATTATATATTTAGTTTTATATATAAGCCTATTAAGTATAGCTATAATAGCCTTACTTTTTACTATATATAGCTATATAGTTACTTACTAGGACATCTTAGTAATTACTATAGCTATAGTAACCTCTTAGTAAGCAGTAAGCTTATCTTTAGTTAAGGCGTATAGATATTATATTATAAGCAGCTTTATTAGTTTCTTTAGATATATCTTAAGGATTAATTAGTCTGCTACTATAACCTTTAGGTTAATATACTCCTAGAGATTATAACGCTTTACCTTTACTTAGATAGCGTTAAGCTATATAAACTAATTACTATATAATTATAGGATAGTTACTTTATTATTATAGTTCTTATTAATTATTATAATAGTATTTAATTAGTAGATAGGTATATTAGTTATTACAGACGTATATATTAGACTATTAATTATTAAATAGTAAGGATTATAATAGTTACTTAATTAATTCTATTATATGTTTTATATTTATAGTAAATTACTATAGAAATAGGGAAAAACCCCTATTTCTTAGTTAGGAAATCCCTAGCTAATTCTAGTAATATTATTAGTAAAGTTACTATTAGAAGTAGGGCTAATTTACTACCTATTCCCTAATAATTTACTATAGGGTAACTATATATTTACTAGCTAATTTATATCTAATTCTACTATATTTAACAGTAGCTCTCTATGCCTTCTAACTATAATAGAACTATACCTATTATTATAGGATAATATAGCTAACCTTAGACCTACTACAGCCTTACTAGTAGATCTATTAGTTAGGCTAATATCCTACTAACTAGTAGGTCCTAGTAGGTGCCCTACCTGTCGCTAGTCTATAAGACTAGCTGTTACTAGCTATAGCTCTAGCTAGCCCTTAAATAGTTAACTAATCTATTACCTATTAGACTATATTAAGTAGTAGTATAACTACGTTATAATCTATAGGTAATTAACCCTCTGCTGCTATTAATCTTAATAAGAGGTAAATATGCTAATTACTAGGAGCTATTTAATTAGTTATCTAGGTAACTAATTAGAAGCCTATATTTCTTTACTAACTAGTTACTAATATACGCCTACTAGTAGTGTTTCTTACCTGCTAGCCTGGCTATAGCTAACACTACTACTGCTAGACCTTATCTAGCTAGAGCTACTATCCCTCTAGCTAATAACCTTACTTTTACTATCTTTCTTTTCCTCCTATACACTCTTTTTTACCTATTAATCTATTAAATCTACTACTACTAAAGCTGCTATTAATTAAAGAGCTTAAGAGATAATAATAATAAAGTTACTAGCTAGAGCCTTACTAGAAGTACTATACTAGATTCCCTTTATAATCTATATTATTTTACTATATATATATAAATAACTATAGCTATTAACACTACTACTAACTTTACTATTAAGACTTTATATCTTAAAATACCTTTTTTTACTATCTACTAGACTATAAGCCCCTATTACTATTACTATCCTAACTATTTTTATTAACTTTACTATTCCTACTATTAATTTTAATAGCCTCTTTACTACCCTCTATAAGTAAGTAATCTATATTACTAGTGCTACTAACACTCCTTACTGCTATAAAATTTAACCTAGCTATTAAGGCTTTTTATAAAAAGGCAGCTATTAGATAGAGAAGTAATAGCCTATTACTACTGCTATTATTACTACTACTACTAAGGGACACTTCCTTACTACTAAGATATACTAGGCTATTACTACTAGCACTACTGCTAGCACCTAAATACTTTAGACCTAACTTATTACTATTAGTATATAGCTTTATAAAAGCACTAAGGAGACTCTTTAAGTTATACGCCTAAGAATACTAGTAATAGCTATAGGGATTTAGAGGAGGTAACCTGCCTAGAGGTAAACCTTAACCCCTTTACTAGTAGATTTAGGAGTAAGAGGTAGAAATATAACTCTATAAGCATAAGGCTTTTAACTACCTACTAGTACTACCTTATAAAGCTGCTTAGTATAGAGGTTAAGATACCTTAAATAATAATAAGGAAAATAATAAGAATAATAATATTAGCTATATAGTAAAGACTAGTCCTTAGGATAATAATAATAATAAGTTAATCTACTTAATAAGGGATTATTACTATAACTATAATAAATATTTTTATAAGCTAGATTAATTAACCTAGCCTACTTATAGCTAGCTAGCCTATAGTTAGCTAGCCTTACTAGCCTTTTTAGCCTTACTAGCTTAGCTGTTATATATATACCTAAGCCTATACCTAGACGCGTATTAACCTAGCTAGCCTACGTTCTTACTTATCTAACACTATTAACCTAACTACCTAGCCTACCTACCTAGCTATAATAGTAATAGTAAATAGGACTATAGTAATAATAGTAATACTATTAGAAATAACACTAAGGGATATAAGGACTTTAATAACTATAAGGATAAGTATAATAATAAATACTTAGATAGATACTCTAATAGATATAGAGAAGATAATAACTATAATAACTATAATAACTATTAACCTTAGGTATACCCCTTCTATAATAGCTATAACAGCCTTATAGGAACCTAGGATTTATAGTTAGATTAGTTAATTACACTACTAGTTAGCCTTTTTCTTTTTCCTTTCTTTTCTAAATAATCGCTATATAACAATTATTTTAATTAAAGGGGGGCACTTGTTATAGGACAATATGGCCGACCTTGGACCCACTACGGCCTTGCCGGTGGATCCATCGGTCGGGCCGATATCCTGCCGACCGGTGGGTCCCAGCAGGTGCCCCACCTGTCGCCAGTCTATAAGACCGGCTGTTGCCAGCCGTAGCTCTAGCTAGCCCTTAGATAGTAAACCAATCCATCACCTATCAGACCGTGTCACCTATCTTTCTACCTATCTATTTACCTATCCATCTAGTGAACCTACTAATCTACCTGTTATTTCTTATTATAATATAAAAGAGAGAAGATTTAACTAGTAAAGCAGTAAGTAGGCAAGCTACTTATATATAGGCATAGACATAGCTACATCTGTGCTTGCCCCCCTGGTATGCCCCCTATACTGCCCCATTAGGTTTAATGCTGACTTGAGGATAAATAGGTAGCAGCCAGGGTGAAAGCCCCTGAGGTACACATGCACACAGATGTTGCCCTGCAGATGTGTCTGCCTGGTAGCCGCTACTATTTAATCCTGTAAATGCATTAGCTCTACCCCGCCCTTAGCAGAAATAAGGTCACTCTGTAATTAAAGGGATAATTAGGTATACATAGGTGCTGCAAATTAAGTAGACATAATACTAATACCTCGAGTGTGGCTTTAGTATATCTATCCTTTAGGACTACTTGACTGCTGCATTATTTAATATACTTTAGCTATAAAGCTACTAGTATTAATATAGACTCTCAGCCACAGAGTTATATTGTGTGACGTTCGGTGTCATCGTGTTTATCTCAAGGAAGTAAGCAGCCTTATTCATTTGATAACGGCCAAAATCAGGGTTGTGCCACTGCATCTCATCGATGCTAGAGGACAAGCATTGTCCAGTCTCGATACATCACTGAATGATAAAGATAACAGCAATTGACCAGAGGAAAAGAAGGATAGTAAAAGTAAGGTTGTTGAACCTAAGGGTGTTAGCTAGAGGGATGGCGGCTCTGGCCGGGTTGGGAGGTCTGTCGGCCATGGCGGCGGCTGGGCTAGGCAAAAAGCTCTACTAGTGGGCGCATATTGGCGACTGGCTGGTAAGGTAATATAGGCTTCTAATTGCTTGCCTTAAGGATAACTAATTAAATAGCTCCTTAATAGCGGTTGGCGTATTTGCTTCTTATTAAGTAATTGATGGTGGTAGAGGGTTAACACCTATGGATTGCAACATAGTTGTGCTACCAATTGACACAGGCTGATAGGTGATGGATTATTTAGCTATCTAGGAGCTAGGAGCTACGACTGGCGACAGGTAAAGACTAGTGGGGCACCAGTTGGGACCCACTGGTCGGCAGGATATCGGCCCGACCGATGGATCCACCGGCAATGCCGTAAGGTGGGTCCAAGGTGGGCTGTATTGTCTTTATTTAGCAGCAGCCGTCTAAATGTGTTGAAGCGCTATATTGGCAGCGATACCCTCCGTTGGTTGATTGATTGCTCTGTTGTGTGTGTATCTTCCACTATGCTACGCGGCCATCGCCGATCGGCCCTTTTCAAAGGGGCAAATGCACGGATCATTATTTTCCCTTGATTTGGGTGGAGAAATCCATCCGAGAAATGACTGGCGCATTTGCGGCCAATTGCCCCACATTGCGCCCGTGCGTATACGGCCAATTCGCCCACTTTGACAAAATGTCACACCTATCCTATACATCTAGAAGGGCCTAATAAAGCTTATCTTTAGTATGTTACTTTATAATAGCTTAAAGAAGGTATTCTAAGCAAAAGGTGGTGTTTAGTTATATATATAAAATGTAATAATAGTTTAAAAAAGATAGTAATATTAATAAAGGAGGAGAAATATAGGATTTTTAGATGTCTTAGAAGTTATTAAAAATGGTGTATATGGCCTAAATTCTCATAGATATGTAACTGTCGAATAGTAGGGATTGTAATAGTTGCTTAATTGATTCTGTTATGTGTTGTGTAACTATGGTGAATTACCATAGAAACAGGGAAAAACCCCTATTTCTTGGTTGGGAAATCCCCGGCCAATCCTGGCGATATTATTGGTGAAGTTACCCCCAAAAGTGGGCCCAATTCACCGCCCATTCCCCGACAATTCGCCGTAGGGCAACCGTGCATTCGCCGGCTAATTCACGTGTACTTCTGCCATATTTGACAGTAACAGCCAGCAGGAGCTCTACTTCTTTTGCATATTTAACAGAAGTAGAGGTGTCTTAGATATAGGGTAGGGGAGTTATAATCTATAGTATTATATAGTACTAATTGTAGTATACCTAATATCTAGTGCTTTCTCTATACTAGAGGTAATACTATTTTATTAGACTTATTATTATTATTATTATTATAGAACGTTATAAACTTTATTAAAAGTAGTAGGTAACTAAAAATCTATTACTAGTAGTTATATTAACATTAGTTATTTAGGCGTAGTTATTATACTTTATATAACAGCTTATAGCTTACCTATAGTAGTAGTAATAGTATAATAGTACTAGGCTAAAGTTAAATTCCCCTACTAGGTAACTTACTAATGTTTACCCCCCTACTATTTTAGGTATAGCTAGCATTACAGCACTATTTTCCTAGCCTACCAGCCGGCCGGCCGGCTAGCTATTACTTTTCCCTCTATCTATCCTATTGCCTATCACCTATTGCCTATTACCTATTACTACTATAGATAACTACTACTAGCTATCTAATATCTATATAAAGCACCTATTAGATATTAATTATGTATAGATATACACCCTCTTTTTTAACAGCAGACTTAATAGGCAAGAGATTACTAGCCGGACCAGATTTTTTATCACCTAAGTCAAGAATGCCCTTTAGGCTCCTAGTGCCTCAGCCTGGCCCTAATCCGGCCGGCCAAGCGCCCTTTCCTATAAGCAAGAGTAACAGCTAGTTAAGTGTATATCTGCTTCTTATTAAGGCTGGCTTGCTAGCTTCCTGTAGCTCCCTCTTACCCTCTTTAATAAGGCCTTTAGTAAGTATATAATCTAAAGCACTCTCTACTAGCTAGGTTATTACTAGTACGTTACCTAGTAGAAACCTATTATCTTAGAAGAAACCTACTAGGCCTAGCTTGCCTAGGCTTAAGACTATATTTACTAGTCTATAAATAACTAGATAGATATCTTATAGATAGATAAGATATAAGTTAATAGTAGCACCTATTAGAAGGTTTATATAATAAGGCAGGCAGATAAAGAGCTAGATCTAATATGCCTTATCTAGCGCCTAAGGTAAGGGAAAGGTTAGATATTTTAAGGCCCTTTTTTTAGAGTAATCAGACAAGCTGATAATGCCCCCCCCTTAATAACCTAAGAGTACCGTGCGCGCTAGCCTGTACAGGCTTAAGCTGACAATAGATACAGTTATAGCTAATAGATAAGGGTATAGACAGAGGGAAAAAGTAGAAATAGAGGTAAAAAAACAGGGGCCACAGAGGTAACAGAGAGAAAAAAACAGAGGGAAAAAACAGAGGGAAAAAAGGGATAGTCTTGGCCTATCCTGACCTAAAGCGTAGCAGAGGAAGTAGGGTAGGATAGACTATTCTAACCCTCCCTAGTAGAGCCGTTTTAGAATTACCTAAAGAAAAAGTCAGAAAAAGTTAGAAAAAGCTAGAGTTAAACCTATAGCCTTTAGATTATTAGGAGCACTACTTACTACTAGACTATATAGAGCAAGAGGACTAAAAGTTCTTGTTTTTTTTAGACCTATAGACCTTTATAACGTGTGTGCGCATATCTATTAGTTAGAGCCTTATCACCTACTCTACTGTCAGCTTAACTATACACAGGCTAGCGCGCACAGTACTCTCGGGTTGTCAAGGGGGGGGCATTATTAGCTTGTCTATAGACTCCTTTTTTTAGGTGTCTAGAAAGGCCCTAGATTAGTATAAGATATAAAGAGATAAGGGACTATTAACTAGTATTCCTACTAAGAACATATAGTCCTATTAATAGCTAGATTTATTAACTAGTATTAGTAATCCTAAGGCTAGAGGATTGCCCTTATATAGAATAGAGCCTAGTTATATACAGCCTAGATAATAATAGAGGACTTTACTAGGCAAGAGATAGAGGTTATTAATTTTTCCCTATACTTACTAGATTTTAACCTTATTAAGCCTTGTTAGAACTAAATAAAAGACTATGTCTAGATCTATTATAGGTATATCTAAGGGTAAATACCCTACTAGAAGCTATATAGGTAGGTTAGAGAGGCCTAGGATGCCCTTCTAAATAAATACTTATAAGGATATTGCTGATGGGTTAGCGATATGGCACCTTATAAGGTCATGTGTGGTGTAGTCCTAGCACAAAGTGCCAGAACTGGCGGATCTTTTGGTCTATTAGGCGAATTAGTACACCACCCGATTCTGTTACAATTGTTCTGGCACTTTTGTGCTAGGACTGCACCACACATGACCTTATAAGGTGCCATATTGCCGACCCATCGGCGATATCCTTACAATATTACGCCTAGTAGCTCTATAGTATGTATAATAAATGCTAGGTAGTAATTAATATAAATAGAGGGCATACAAGATAGTGAATTTTAGCTAGGTAGAAGGGGGTAGAAAATGTTGTGGTTTCTATAAATTATGTATGTGTAGGTATATAACATTACAGAGGTACTTTACCTACCCCTATTACCCTATATATAGGTTACAGCTCTACACTACCTACTAGGGAGTTTATACTAACCTATTATACGTAGTAGGTCAATATAATAAATACACTATAGTTAGTATTAAAATTATATTAACTAAAGTAAGTAACAAAAGAAGCTTTTATAAAACTTTCAATAACTTATTAATTCTAAATTAATAGGTAATACCCCTCCCTATATTCTTTCAAGATAAAAAAGTACTTAAAGACAAATCTAATCCTATAACTTAAGAGGCTGTCCCTACATAATCACACTACTTACACCTAACTTACTCTCTCCTACAATCAATCTTCTACTTAACATACTTCATAATGAAGGTCCCCTTTATCCTTAGTCTTGCACTTGTTGTTGCCCAAGTCCAGGCAACTTGTTATGAATGCACGTATGTAATCTACTTCCCCTTTTAACTTGTTTAATACTAACTAAAAGAAGTTGTTGGACACGTAATGCGCAGAGGATAATGGAAATTAATCCTAGTGATACAAGAGCTATCTGTAGCAGAAAAGGGGGCCGAATGGGTCATGGTTACTGTATTATTGACATCCATGGTGACTGGCATGGTGATGGGTGGCTGAATGTAAGTTAAGCTAGCCTTAATTGCGTTTGCTTTTGTACTAACTTTCTAGTCATGTCCTTATAGTGGCGACTGCGATCAAACATCTGAGAACCTGTGTCACTAGTGGAACAGTGCAGGAGTTTGCTATTTCTTTGCTCTAACAGCCTTGTCAGTAGCGTTATTACTAAAGCTAATTTATTAACTTAAGTTATAAGCAAACTTAAATAAAGGCTATTTATATTAAAGTGCTATATTAGTAGTAATACCCTTAGGTGATTGATTGCTCTGTTATGTGTGTATATTTTACTATGCTATAGGGCTATTACTAATTAGCCCCTTTTAAAGTGGTAAATACATTGATTATTATTTTCCCTTAGTTTAGGTAGAGAAATCTATCTAAGAAATAACTAGTGTATTCCTAGCTAATTACTTGACCTTATACCTAGGTATTTATAGCTATTTTGCCTATATTAATACGTACTCTTAGATTAAGAATATTTAAAGCCTTTAATCTAGCCTTTAATTAATAATAGTTATCTATAGTTATAATTACTTATTATTATTTAGTAATTACTAATTTATTATAATAGTTATAGTAACTATAATTCACTTTTATTTACTTATTTAGTTACTTAAATAACTAACTAAAACTAAAGTATATATAGTTAAGTAGTATTACTTACTACTTAATAGTATAATATAAAATAGTAACTTATAATAAAGCTTTAAGATTTAATTATAAGTAGAGGTAAAAAGACTTAATTATAGTTATTAGTTATTACTAAGGTAGTAATATAGTTAACTATATATATTAATAGGTAGTAATAAATAATAAGAGGTAAAAACTAGTTCTAAATTATATATAAACAGGGAAACTATTATAGAATTATATAATAAAGTTACTATATAATATACTTATAGGTTTAGTAAATCTATAGAGAAATTACTATAAGATTCTTAAGAGATTTTATAGTAAATTAGCTATAGTTATTATAGTTATTATTAGTATTAACCTATACTACTAATATCTAAGTAATAGCTAGTATTATAACACTAGTAACTTTCTAAAGTGCTATAAATTATCTCTATTTTGTAGTTATTTATAAAAGACCTAAAAACATAATAAAAATAAAAAGCTAAAAAGTATTTAATACTTTTTATATATATAACTTATTATATATATAAAACCTATTTATTTATTTATATCTCTAATTAACTATTATTAACTAATAACTTTAGTGCTTTATTTAGTAATAACTTTATAAATCTATTTACTAGGTTATCTTCTCTTTATATATATTAGATCTTATAGATCTTATATTACTTATATAACTAGTAAAGCGCTATAATATTAATTATAAGTTACTTCTTTTTTATAGTACTAAGCTTTATAAGGCACTTATAAAGAAAGTATAAATTAGTATAAAAGATTATTAGGATTTTTAGTAGCTTTAGGTAGTTAGTAATTATTATAAGTATAGTACTAATTATATAAGTAATATTAGTACTAGTAACTATACTATAGGCCTTAGAGGCTAGTGTATTATATATAACTTTTTTATACTTTATTAAGCTAAAGTAAATAATTTTATTAGTAAGAATAAATTTCTTATTATTAGTAATAAGTTATATAATATTACTTTTACTAGTAAGTATATGTAAAGGTATGGGTGGTGTGCCACGCCTGTCAATAGACCATTCTGGCATTACCAAAAGATCAACCAGTTCAGGCACTAAGTGCCTGAAATGCACCACACATGGCCTTATAAAGGGTAACCAGGCCAACCCCTTACAGTATAGTAATAAAGCTATACTATAAAGTAAAACTATAGTTATATATTAATAACTATTAATAAAAGTAAAAAGCTTTATAACTATAAAACTAATTAGCTAAAAAGGTAAGCTATAAGAAGGTAACTTATTTACTATTAAATTTAGTAATTAAGAGCCTTAATCTTTTTCTTTATAGGCTTTTAGTATTATATAGTAACTAAATAGTTAAAGTAAGCCTTAAGCTAGTAAATAAATATAATATATACCTTATAGGCCTTTTACTAAATAAAATCTCACTTAGTAGTAAGTAAATTTATATTAATAAGCTAAAGCTTTTTACCTTAATCCTTTTAGTAAAGGTTTATTTTACTATTATAACTAAAGAAAAGTATATTACTATTAAAAGTAATAAAATTATTAATAATTAATAGTTACTTAGGCTTTATAATAAAAGTTACTTTTTTAAGCTTTCTTTTTTTATAAGTAGAGAATTTATTATTTATAACACTAATTATATTATCTATCTATATACTAATAAGGCTAAAATTCTTATTACTAAGTAATAAAATGAGTAAGTAGAGGTTAAAGGCTAATAAATCTATTTAAAGATTCTCTTTATAGTAGTAGTTATATATAGTCTATATATAAGTACTTACCTTAGTAATACTATAAAGTAGCTTTATTACCTTTATAATAAAGTCTTTAAGGTAAAAATAGTAAATTTATATAAGAAGTTTTATAAAAAGAATATAGTTAAGTAGTCTTATAAATTATATATATACCTAGGTAATATTATATAACTAAAGGTAAAGTCTATATTATAAGAGTAAAAATAAAAAGTAAGAATTAGTTATTAGGCTATTTATTAGATTATAAGTAACTAAATAAGAATTATCTTTTTATTATTATTAGTATAGTCTTAAATAACTAACTATAATTTCCTATATAGTTATTTACTTTTCTTTTAAACTATATATACTATATATAAGTTAAAGATCTATATATTTCTATATATTTTCTTATTATAAGTAATAATATAAAATATATTTTAGTTAATAAAGGCTTTTACTTTTACCTTATTAGATTCTTTAAAGGGCTTACTAGGCGTAGTAATAATACTTTTTTTATATAGTTCAATTATAACTATATAGTTAGCTTTTTTCTTTATAGTAAGGTATATATTAGAGATATTAATAGTAAGGTATATGTTATAAAAAGGGTACTAACTATAATAATATCCTTAGGCTAAGGGGTAAAATACTTGACTTTCGCTAACTTCTAACAATCTGACAACGAGACGCTATTCGAACGCAGATATCCGCCCGCACGCTCCGAAGTCATCATTCAATAACAGGTGGGGAAGAGTCATGGGCATGGTTTGGTGGTGTTGGCGTCGTATCACGAACTCCGTCAAAACTCAAGCAAACTCCCTCATAATTACACTGCTCTTCTACAACGGAATAAAGCAACCCGAGATGAGTGATAAAACACAACTTCGCAGCGCTTGGTAAAAGAAAAGGTTCATCAGGTCGTCAAGTCATGGCGCAATCATTCGCCCGCGCCCGTCTCGTCTCGTCTCCCGTTTCCCTTCTTTGGCAGGTCCCATCCGCCACAGTCCGGACTACCCGGCGGTGCTTTTCAGCAACAAGACCAGGTTCGCAACCACCATGACAGTGATCATTAGCCAGATCAGCACGGCCAGCACCGTCACCCACCAAGAGTTGGCCATCTTGACGCCCACAGCGCTGAACCGCCTCGCCGGTACGATGCCGGTATCGCACCCGTAGCTCGCGGCGCCAGGGACGACCGTCATGTATTTGTCGCGCGAGGTGAAGTAGATGAGGGGCGCCGTGATGACGGGCAGCACGGTGCCGAGCACGACCTGCGTCCCCGTCAGCGCGTTGCTGAGCCCTTGCCGGCCTGCGAGGGCGACGACGACGACGGTGGGCACGATGCTGATAAGGCGCGTGACGAGGCGGCGGAGCCACGGCCGCACGCGCCAGTTGAGCGCGCCCTCACTGACGAGCTGGCCCGCGATGGTACAGACCAGCCCCGCCGAGACACCGGACAGCAGCAGGGCGAAGGCGAAGATGATGCCGGCGGCGGACGAGATGCTATTGGCCAGGAGGTCGTGCATGCCGAAGATGTCCGGGGCGAAGGACGTCTTGCCATGGTACATCGCGGCGCCGGCGACGATGAGGATGGCAGAGTTGACGAAGAGGGCGAAGATGAAGAGGGATAGGACGACCTCGGCGATGGAGAACTTCATGCAGTGCTGGATGGCCGCCATGGAGGGGAAGTAAAACACCTTGCGGTAGCTGCCGTCCGTCATCATTGTGTCGGACCGGGGAGTCTCCTGGAAGTTGCCCTCCTTGGTGTCGTACTCCTTGAGGCGGGACTGCACGACACCGGAGCCGAGCTGGATGCTATGCGGCATGACCGTCGCCCCCAGGATGCCGCAAGACTGGTACAGACTGAGTAGTTGAATATGTTAGCAGGGGTAATGCTCTCCAGGAGAGGTGTGGGATGGGGCTAGGCTGCTGCCGCGTACCCATGGTTCTCGATGATGGAACTGGATGGGAGATATCCCCGGAAAACTTGGCCGATTGTCGTGTTCTCGATCAGAGAAAGCTGGATGCAGAAACAGACTACGACCCCGAGCACCAAGATGCAGACGCCAATCTCGAAGATCCTCAGCCCCCGCATCGAGCCGTCGGGCCGGTAAAAAACCACGATAAAGATCACGTCGAGACCCGTCAAGGTGACGCAGGCGATCAGCGGCAACCTCGGTATTAGCAAGTTCAAGGCCGTCGCCGTGCCAATGACGACGGCCATGTCGGTCGCGATGATGGCGACCTCGGCGAGGGCGTAGATGATGATGTTAAGCCACTGGGGGAGGAACACGCGGTTTGCGGTGGCCAGGTCGAGGCCCGTGATTGTGCCAAGCTTGATAGCGAGGCTCTGAAGGAAAACCGCAACAATGTTGCTCAGCAGGACAATGAATAGGAGGTTGAAATGATACGATGCGCCGGCGGCGATGTCGGTGGCGTAGTTCCCGGGGTCGACTGCGGAGGAGAGTCAGTCCCCGTATGGCTCCTACACATCTGCTCTCTTCGACTTACTGTACGCAACAGCGATCATGAACCCGGGCCCAATAAATTTTGCAAAGGTGACGAGGTTGTCCCATTGCCGGGTTGTCCACTTGGGCTGCTCCTTGTCAAACCCGTCATCTCGAAGAGGAAATGTCGGTTTCGACAATAGAGATAGTGGTTCCGGGTCGTCTATCTTGTCTAGTTTCTTGGGCGTCTGGCAGAAATCGGTGGTGCTCTCAGACGTGCCCGGGGGCGAGACGAGCGTCTCGAGCACTATGTAGTCGGGAGGCACATCTATACTCAACCGTCTAGCATTCGCGCGCGACCGCCCGTGCAGCGTCTGATTGATGGTGTAGTCCGCTGTGAAGAGGTTGGTGCTGATATCCTCCCCTTTCTGGGGCTCGCTCAGCCAGGTAGGCTTCATGGTATCCCTGGTAACAGCGAGCGGCGTTGTGCAGGTTCGCGAGGCTGCACTCCCCGTGGGAGGTGATTAGAGTCGATGGAAGCAACAGGTGGACAGGAAAGACCTGATCAACTCACCATGAGGGCGCTTATGAGCGACAGTGCTTTTGTTTTATACGGCGACTTCAAAGGGGGAGGCAAAAAGACAAAAATGTTTCCCAGGGAAGAGAGCAGGAAACGCGGGTTTTGTTATATCACAAGAGACAGAAGCCGGAAGCAGCCTCCGAACGACAATGGATCCCAGGTAACGGTAGGGCTCGCCGAAAGCGGCACTGTGAGGGCGTACGGCACTTGCGTACGAGACCCCGATTCGTCATGGGCTCGCCGCGGAGAGCTGGCCGAGCCTGCGGGCTTCTGGGAATGATAAAGGTCTCTCTCCAAGAAGTTGTCTCGCCACAAGTCCTGGGCTACGCCTCGAAAGAATGCTTCTGGACCAAATCTTGAGACCTTCTGCTTGTCTTTGGACTAGCCCAATGCAGGACATATGCCAAGAAGATTCGGCGTGGGATGGGCATGGAACAAAAAGTCGACGATTATGGCATGGTATAGACATAGGCAGTGGGCTTGGAAGGATAACTGCATGAACGTGTGGCGTAAGAGAGACGCCAACCATGCTATGTAAATTCTCATTTTCTGGTTGGTCTGACTAGAAGTGAAGGTTCCTCGGTCTTTGGTCGCCAAGGCATTCTGGGCAGCCGTACTCTGTTGAAGGCTGATCTCTGATTCTTGGCGGGCCGGTTTGGGCTGAACTCTGCCGGCCGGCCGTTCTCTCTCTTTTCTTCTCGGTAAATGGGTGCATGCATGTGGCAAGCCAGCTCACCGGGCTGACCGGTTTTAACCGGAGTACCGCATCTCCTTCCCCGTCCCCGGCGGGACCGTGCCTGCATGACTCCGTACACCCCCCTGTCGTCCGGTCTTGCGCTGCGGCCCCGACTCGGACGGAATGTGGAGAATCATGGTGCTGTTGAAGCTGGGCCTCTTCTCACCTTTACCTGACCTTCTTGGTGTCCTTGCCGGCGGCGCGCTCGCGATCTCTCTTGGCGTAGATGCCAGCAGTGAAAGGGTTCTCGTATCTCAGGGCTACCTTGTAGACACCGAAGACCCAGATAGTCAGCAGGATGCCGGCAGGCTTGCCGTAGATGAGAGCGGCACCGAGGAAACTCATTGTGGAACCATTGTACATCGGGGCATCGGTGATGTTGAAGGGGAAACCAGTCACAATGCCGTCCATGAGGATGCCGAAATAGTCACCAAGGAACGTGCCGGTAATGCCCAGCTGCCACGTTGAGGAGAGAACGAGAATGTTGCCGCAGGCGACAAGGGCATATCCCACATAGGTCACTGCATCGGACGAGAGCAGAGGATGCGTGGGTTGGAAGCGAAGAGCCCGTTCGTAAAGCAGGTCACGGAAGATGCCGAGGGAGAAGATGGTAACCGCCAGGCCGTAACAGGCAGCCTGCGACCGTCCGCCAAAGAGCTTGGTGAGGACTTTGTTCTTGTACTCTGGGGTGGGGAGAGAAGATCGGGTTAGAGGGGCAGCACTACCAGGCACGACAGCAAGAGTGTGACGAACCTTGTCTCGCGACGATGCTACGCAGCTGTCAGCACATACTACTTGACTGGGAAGCATTGGGGGGAGAGTAACTTACTTCCAGAACAGCGGGTTAAATGCAATTGCGGCGGCGGAAACTGTGTGCAGCCCGTCAGCAAGAAGGTCGACGAGGTGAGAAGTCGCTGGGGAAGGCCCAAGCTCTAGGAGGGCGGTATGTCGTACTGTACAAGCTCTTCTGGTCGAAGTCGACCAGAGCCTTGCTTTGGAATTCGACTGGCGCCATGTTGTGTTCGAGTTAGGGATGAGTTCGGAGTGGTTATTGCTGAAGAAGAAATTAAAAAATAAAATAAAAATGAATTGGGGAAATGTCGGGGTTGGGTTCCTCTCTTGCGCTCTTTTTCGAGGAAGAAGCGTTGAGGACAGACAGGAAAATGGAGGAAGAAGTGGTAGGAGCAAGTCACTTGCTTGTGACAGAAGCTTGCTCCACCCAAGTATTTATGTTGGTGGGGGCCGCTTGGCCATAGCGCCTTCGTCATCCACAGTAATAACGCATGGGCGCACCTGCTTTTCTGGGGGTTCGGCAGCCTTCGGGGGCTGGGGTTAGGGAAAGAAAAGCTTCCATGTCGGCCGCCGTTATGTGATCGCTTGGCGCCGAAGAGCCTCCAAAGAACAAGCCAAGGCCCGTTTGTGGAACCGTTGTACGACTATCGGAATATCTGTCGTTTCATTCTTTCTAAATGGCTAGGTGAAATAAATAGCAAGTGCCGCAACGCCTGGACAAAACAATTCGCAACATGGGGGTATCAACCGCATCCTCAAAACACTCGGAACACAGAACCGTTCCCTCGGAGCTGGGAAAGCCAGAAACAACGCTTGAGCACCGTGTCACCTGCGATTCCTAGTCTTCTTGGCCACGGTGCCCGTGTCTTCCTCCTCGTCGTCCTGGCCCTTCTTCAGGTCCTCGGTCAGGCCCCACTCCTCCTTGTCGTACCAGTCCTCGCCATCCGACATGTCCCGGTTCGGTCCGCTGTGCGCCTCTGCCTTGGACCAGTGAAGCACAGTCTTACGCAGTCGGTTGGCCTTGAGGAGACCTTCGTGGAGCTTCATGGCACCGCGGCAGACCTCCTCCTGCTTCTGCACGTACAG
The DNA here is from genome assembly GCF_000149035.1 of Colletotrichum graminicola M1.001. NCBI lineage: Eukaryota > Fungi > Ascomycota > Sordariomycetes > Glomerellales > Glomerellaceae > Colletotrichum > Colletotrichum graminicola. The sequence goes on from NW_007361054.1 coordinate 19,081, forward strand.
TGCCAGCAACCGGCGGATATCCTCGGCCTCGGCCTCTGGCAGACCCACATCTCGGTCTGGACGAGCGTTGGGCGGCGGTCGGAAGAACGGGTGCACAAATGTTTCGTCTACCTCTTCCGATGCTATTGATGGCGCATGCGTTCCGTTGTGGTCCAACATGTCCGTTCCGGGCTGCGACGGAGGAGCCGCGTTACCCTCGTGCATTTCGACATCGACAGCCTTTTGCTTCTGCTTCTTGTCGGCAATGCTCTCGTCGGCTCCCGCTTTCTGGGCAATGTCCATCCTTGATGTCTGACCGTTGGTTGGCCGAGAAGCCTCGCCTGCGGTAGGTGTGTCCACCTTGGCCGACTTGTCGTCTGAGCCTGCATCAGCCATGGTCACGTCCCCGTCGCTGCTCTGCTTGTCACCAGAAGACTCTCCGTTCGTGCCGTTTAGCGCTCGCTCCGGTTTCGCGTCACCGTTTACTGTTCCGGAAGCAGCGGCCTCGGTTTCTCTCGAGGCGAGAGTTTTTGTTTTGCGCGCGTAGCCGCGCTCCACATAGTCGCTTGAGTAGAGATCCGCGTCGTCAGGCCCAACCATCATGCCGCATGGCACCCATGTGTAGTCGCCGCATAGCCTCGTGAAGAGATGCCTTACCCTCCACAGAGATGCGTTCTCCTTGCGTCTGACTTGACAGCTTTGCTCAGCGATCTCGTCTAATGTCTTGGCGGTGAACGGCTTGGAGAGGGTAGGGTGGCTTGGAAGGTCGGTCGAGGCAGTCAATGGAGCTAGGATCTCTGGAAGAACAGGGTCAGCTATGTTGCTCCGGGGTCGATCAGAGAAGACTAACGCTCAATTCGAATGTTGGCATAGGGGTCGAGCTCGGTGGCCGCAGAGACGGCCTCCTGGATGCGCTCCTCCTCGTCGTCACTGTCGATCTCGTATCCCTCGTCGTCCACAATTGGTGGGTTGCGGCTGATGATCGTGCGCTGCTGTCCAGCATAGTCGATTACCTGCAGTCGCCAGTCAGTCAGTCATTCCTGATCGGAGACCAGTTGGCCAGCGAGCGAGTGGGCAGAGGCGCGCAACGCACTTCATTGTAGACTTCAGGACCGGAGGGTGGTGCGAGTTGACCCTGGTGGGAGAAAAGGGCACGCTTTTTAAGCTTGTGTCCACGGTTTCCGTAGTGGTCAATTTCATCGTCCGAGTCGGATTCTGTAAAGCTGCCTGTCAGAACGTGTACGGACAAGGGCGACGGCGAGGTCGACGTCGAGAGGGGATTCCGGGGAGGGCCTACCATAGCTTTTCCGCTTGAGAGCCTTTTTCATAGCGGCTACCGTTTCGGCAAAAAGGATCTGTTGTGTAGCCATTGCGCCGTGTTGTCTGTTGCTCCTGGCGTCGTGCCGGAGCGATCACGGAGGTCGGTCGGTTGGTTGGTCGGTGGTGAGGAAGGAGGAAGACGCGGGCGACGACGAGGGGGAGGACGTGGTTGACGGGCGTTTTCGAGCAAAGAAAGCAAAAAGGTTCAAAGAATTAAGGTCGGAGCAGAATTCGCGGCGAGATGTGATCGAAAGGGAGTCATTTACGACGTCGGAGAAGCAGGTGGTGTGGTGTGGGAGGAGGTGTAGGACGGGTAGCCCTCAATTTCTGCGCGCAGTCTCTGTGACGAGGCGGGAGGAGAGGCACCACGCGGGCGGCAAGGCTGTCTGTCTTTCGGTTTCCTCCAGGGCACCTTTCGGCCATGGCTCGCTGTGAGCGCGCTCGCGCTTCCGCTCTTTTACGGTGGGGCCCATGACAGCATCTGCATCTCCAGCCAATCATAGGTCATGTTGCTAGTAAACCCACTTGAGTCTACCCGACGACGAAATGCCCTGGTGCCAGCTGGAGGGCGGTGGCGAGTGCTGGCCAGGATACGTACCTACTCTCTGCGAAAGTCACTGTACGGTACGGATACAGTGAGATGATGTTTACCAGGTACCGGCAAGCGGAGTGTAGTGGGCTGGGATCGCTGGAAGGGAGCTTGCGGCACCTGGGACATGTACTCTGTCTGCACTCTGTCCCGCTCGCGGAGGAGAGAGACTCTTGTTTGCGCGCTTCCCACTTGAACGAAGCTCCCACACTTCGCGACAATTCCTATTCTTCCTTTGCTGCGTTTTCTCCCGCCGCCAAACATACGATATCCTAGTCCCGGCGACGATGCTCCCTTGAGCACCACCATCCGTACGTGTCACCGGAGCTTTACAAGTACGTCGCTGGCCCTTGCATACCAGAGCTTTGCGATACGGCCGACTCCCCGCGAACCGAATCGCTATATTCATGGCCGCCTACCCCGTGTGCCATAGAACCTCTCAAAAATGGACGGATACCCAGTAGGAAGCCTGGATCACAACATCCCGCACATCGTCCTCGCCGGCTTGACGTCAAGTCCTACACGAGACCTGCCTCTGAACGCAGAGCTTCGAGACCAGGCCATCCTCATTCGGTCAGAACTGCCGAGTATTCAAGGCAAAGATGCTGAAGCTCTGAAAGACTACGTTGTGCGCCAGGATGGGAGAAAGCAGCCTTGGAATGGGAGGGACAGCGGGAAACCGTACAAGCTGCGGGTCACCGTCGCTGGTCGAGTATGGCTTACATCACCATGTGTCCTGTCGGGACTAACTCCTGCATAGTCTCTTGTCCTTCCTCCCCGTCGCGCCAGGCTTCCAGACGGCCTCGAGGCACCTGAGACGCCCGCAGTCTTACACTCGCCTTTTTCACCCCTGAGTCCGGCGTCGCCTTTGTATCCCGACGGCTTGATGAATACGGATTGGCTTCAGAAACATGAGGATATGGTCCCCAGTGTCTACGTGTCATGCTACACCTTGACGTCCGATCCCACTCTAGCGATGCTTCACGATAACCAGCTCAAGACCGACGTCAACACCATCAAAGCTGCTCTCAGCAGGTCGGGCTACAGGACGCGTTTTGCCGTGGTTCTCATGAGTGACGGTACCGTGCCCTCTTCTATGCAAGAGTTCATGCAGGACCGTCTCGACAACATCAGAAAAGGCGTTGCTCTGGACACCAAGTCGTTCTTCTACTTTTCATCTCACGACTTGTCCAAAGACTTGGAACATGCAGCAGATTCTATGCTGGCAGCCGTCTTCCTTCAGGCCATAGAGTACTACCGCGATCTCGGTCGTCATGCTAGGAAGAAGCGCAGCCGAGGCGTCGCTCCCCAGCCCACGGTGCCTCCTACAAGCACCTCACAAACACTGACGGTGCAGGACTGGAATGTGCGATATGATTACAAGACGGCCATCTTCGCCGAGTATCGCCAGGAAATGGATGCGGCTCTACGCTCATACGACCAGGCCTACGAAGGACTTCTCAGTCAAGATGTGATGGACATCATCCCCAGCTGGAGTCCGAGATGGAACGAGGCGCGGATGCTAGCCGATTTCATTGCCATACGTAGCATGCGATGCTTGCTCTGGGCTGGACAGACTACGGCTGCAGCGCGGAGGTGGCAAATACACCGGGAAAGGATGGCGGATTTCGTTGACAGGCGTGGCCGAGGGACCAACAATTATGGCTGGGCCGCGTGGGAATCAAGATGGGCCATCGTCATGGCCAACTTGATCGAGAGGGTGGATGTCCGCAGCTTGGCGCCGTCGACTCGAACTCTGTTCCTTCAGCCAGAGAAGGCTGCTGCGGGCGAGCGACTACAGCCCTGGGAGATGCTGCACCACACGGGATACTGGTACCGCGTCGCTGCTGAACATCTGGTTGTCCGACGAGCCCTCGCTCGGTCCATTCCGGAAGAAGACCGGCGCTCGCCAGAGACCACTCCGGCATCAGCCCTGGCCAGCAAGGCGTTCCAATACGACACGTACATGTGCCCAGACCCCCATGAAGAGTTTCCTGTTCATGGGATGGGCGTAAACCACTCTCAACTTATAATAGACTGCTTAATGGCGGCCAGATCACAGTTCCAGGCGCGGGGACAACTCCGGTTGTCGGCCGAGCTGTCGCTAGAGTGTGCCAAGGAAATGGTTAACATAAAGGCGTGGGACGACATAGTGGCGTTGTTGCGGCCGTTGTGGGAGGACATGTCATTCAGAACAGAGGGCTGGCTGAACATCACCGAAGACCTGAGCTGGGTGTTACGTGCTGCGGCGGCCCATGCTGGACAGGGAGAGCTCGTGGTTGCCATTGATTGGGAGCTGCTGAACAGGAGTAAGACCTGCCCGTCCACTTCCTACTGGCTGAAGACTAACATTGCTGGCAGAGTTCACGCGGCGGCCCAAGTGGCATTACGACATATCCAGATCCCTAGAGGGCCTTAAACTCGACTCGAAGCCAACGGTGATGATCAATGACAACGTCATCTCATCTTTCATATCCGCGTCCTTCATCTTCAAGACTGAAGACGGCAAGGCTGGCGAGGCTTGCCAGGCACAGCTTGCGATTAAATCAGACGCGTTCCCGGACGCGGCGACGGTAACTCTCAAAGGCTTGAGGATCGACTTCGAAGGCAGCCTCAAGACCATCACACTAGACCACGAGGCAGGCTCTACAAAAGGCACAGAAAAGGGCAATGTAACGCTATCGAGGGTGCCTCTAACCGAGAAAGCCCGGGCAGATGCCGAAGAAGGCGATGAGGGCACATCAGGGCTCGGCGGATCGGCAGACTTGTCGGTGAAGCCGGGCCACATAAGTGTCTACGAGATGGCGATACCCCTGCGAGAGCCTGGGGAGGCTCATGCTTCCTCGGTGACTCTGGTTCTGGAGACTGACACGTTCACACTCAACTACACTATCGCCTTTCGAAATCTGGAGGCGGCGGACTTCTGGTTTAGCCCCTCCTTGTCGAGGAGGCGGATTGTGCGGCAGAGCGCACACGTCATCCAAGTACAGGCGAGGCCGCCCAAGCTGGAGATCAAGCTGGCGCAGCCCCTGGAACAGTTTTATGCGAATGAGCCCATGGACTTGCTGTTAGATGTGATCAACGCCGAGGACGCAGACGCGGTCGCCAAGCTGGAGGTTCACGTCTTCGGCGAACAAATCCCGCCCTTCCGAGTGCACATCGAGAACGGAGAGGAACACACCGCGGAAGCCGGTAAGGAGGAGGCCAAGCTCGCAGGCCTGTCGCTCGGCACGCTGGCGACGTCGCAAACGACCCGCATCAATATTAGCCTAGACCCGGTGCAACTGACAACCTCATATGATGTGACGCTGAGAATCTTCTACCATCTCACCACTGACCCGGCGACCTTGATCATGCAGATCCTACCGGCCCAGCTGACCGTCGTCAACCCCTTTGAGGCTAATTACGACCTCATTCCCCGCCTCCACTCCGATCCCTGGCCAAGCTTGTTTGACCACGAGGGTGTGCAGGATCCCTCGGTAGACGAAGCCGCGGTGCAGCCTCGCGGACTGGCGCAGAGGTGGTGTCTGGTTTGCCACTTCGCATCGTTTGCGACGGACGACCTGGAGCTGGTCGGCATGGACGCCGAGGTGGTTGCATGCCAAAACAACGCGCGATGCACCACAGTGAGCGGGCCAGAGGTTCCCGAAGGAGGTCTCCGCATCCCGCCGAGGCAGATGCAGGAGGCGCAGTTCGACTTGGTGGCGCAAAAGTTCAGCCTCGACGACAAGGGACCGGCGTCTCTTGACGTGGCCTTTGTCCTCAGGTGGAGGCGGGTGAAATCTCCATCTTCGGCGGCGGCGGCCGTCAACACGACCAGGATGCTCGTCCCGCGATACATTGTGCTGGGCGCCGAACCCCGCGTCCTCGCTTCGTACTCGCTCGCCAGCCCGCTGACGGGCCTGATCAACCTAAACATCACCATCGAGAACCCGTCGAGCCACTTCCTGACGTTCGGCCTGAGCATGGACCCGAGCGACGAGTTCGCGTTCTCGGGCTCTAAGCAGACGACGATGCACGTGCTGCCGGTCTCCAGGAGGACCATCACGTATCGGCTGCTGCCCCTTGTGAGAGGCGACTACATCCGGCCCACGCTCGTGGTGAGGGACAAGTACTTCCAGAAGGTGCTGAGGATCATCCCGACGGAGGGCATGAAGATCGACAAGGAAGGGCTGCAGGTGTGGATTCCGCCGGAAGAGGGCGAGGAAGGGAATGAGGGAGAAAGATAATGGCCAGCCTGACCAGGATGCCAGCTTTCTTGTATACATATGGTCTAGATCTAGAGTCCCTAGCATCAAACTCTTTAACGTCCCAAGAAAAAACGACAAAGTGTCTACCATCGCACAGGCGTTCAAGTTCGTCACCCCGAGAGAGAGGGGGGAAAAGAAGAAGAAAAGAAAAAAGATGTCGCTGCTTGTGCATCACTGCCCACTCAACTCATAACTTCGCCTTGGACGGCCGCGCAGAGCCCCCGAGCTTCTCCATCCACTCGTCCGTCAGCGTCGTCTTCTCCGGCACGCTCAACCTCGTCCACCTTTCGTAATCGGCCTGCTCTTCCCGCCACTCGGCCAGCCCCTTCTCGATCCACCCGGCCGCCAGACGCGCGCTCTCGCCCGGTACCTCCATGGGGAAAAGGTGCCCGGCCCCCGGCAGCGTCACCTCCGCCACCCTGCCCCTGGCGACGCCACCGCTCCCGCCGACGCCGGTGCCCGTCAGCCGCATCTTCTCCTCCCTCAGCTCGGGGGTCGAGAGGTCGCTCGTGCCGCCGAAGACGTACAGCACGGGCGGGCGCAGGTGCGGCAGGCGGGCGAGGGTGCTGGGGCCCTCGGAGCGGTAGAAGGGGAAGGTGAAATAGCGCTCGTTGAGGCTGGGGTCCAGGTCCGGGACCAGTTCCGGGCGCACAACCTCGCGGCCGGTGGGGTCGTAGGCGTGCCAGCTGGGGCGGAAGTAGGTGAAGACCTCCTGGTGCTTGGTGGTGGCGAGAGTGACGCTGCCGGGCGCCGCCGTGGCGGGGTACAGGTGGGTGGTCACGTCACGGAGGCCGTGGGCGAGCCAGGCGTCGAAGACGCGGGGGTCCCAGGCCTGGTAGAAGGGGGAGCGGAGGAAGGCGGCGCGGGCGGCATCGCGGGAGGGCCAGAGGTCGCGACGGCGGGCGGAGGCGGCGGCGGGGGAGGCGGCGATGGTGCCGGTGGCGTTGGAGGACCACTTGGAGATGACGGGGTCGAGGAGGACGACGGCGGAGAAGAGGCGGGGGTGGACGAGGGCGACGTTGACGATGGTGTTGCCGCCGAAGGAGTGGCCGATGCCGACGAGGGGCCGGGGCGGGCGCAGGGTGTTGACGAGGTGGAGAATGTCGCGCGGGTAGTCGAACCAGCCCGGGTCGTTGCCGAGAAGGGGCTCGTTGAGGGCCGAGGAGGCGCCCTGCCAGGCGGCGTCGGCGATGATGATGGAGCGGATGCGGAAGGTCGAGGACGGCTTGAGGGACTCGGCGTGGAGGTCCTGCCACAGTGCCTCGTAGAGTTCCTGGGGGGTGGGGGGGGGTTGTTAGTGGATTTTTCTTATGACTATTAAGCAGAGGCACGGCCCGTAAGCGAGCGATATGGCTTGGCCGTCCTATATTATGAGATGAGATGACAAACGAGGCTCATGACTGACCTTGGGGAAGCCGTTGGCGTGGGCGCCGATGATAGTGACGTCGCCGGGCTTGGGGTTCGGGTTGTCCTTGGGAATGTACTCCTTCACGGCCAGCTTTAGGACGTCTTCCTGGGAGTGGGCGAGGGCACGGGGGAACTCGCGAATGTGAGAGCCGTCGATAATGTGCTCCTTGATGTGGAAGATGGAGGATACGGACGACGACATGGTGGTGATGCGCGAGAGCGTCACTCGGGCTGGCTGAAGTGAGGTTGAGGTCCGGGCCGACGTGATGCGGTGTGTGATGTAGGAGGACCTCGCGGCGACGATGGAAAAGAATGAGTGTAGATTGAGACAGAGAATGAGCCGGCTATCTCAGAATGCCGTCCCGCAACCCATCGGCACCGGGGTAGAGACGAGGTGCATATACAGACCGAGGGGGTCCACACTTTCCTGGAAGTTTGGGGTTTGTGGAGATGCCGAGGTTCCAGCGGCATATACAGCGGTTATCGGTAACAGCACCCCCCATCCCCCATCCCCCGGGGCCCGTTGCGTCCTGACCCTTGCACACATCTATCCTCAACATGTCCACGGCAAAAAAAGGGAAGACATACGGATCAATCTAGGAGACGACAGGCTTGCGAACCTGGGAAGAAAAAAGAAAAGAAAAAGAAAAGAAAAAAAGAGAGGGAAAAGACAATGCACGTTCCCGAAACATCGTGACTCGGCCGCGTTGGACAGGCAGTTGTGCTTTGGGACACGCCATACGAAGAAAGAGGAAAAGGACGAGAAGAAAAAGCAAGAAAAGAAGTAGCAGAGGCGAGCCGGCGGATCGGAGGACGGTAAAAGGCGCCGCCGCCAGCCACCCGTTTGAGATTCTGCAGTCTCTGTACGCCGTCTCGGTGCAAGTTCCTGTCTTCCTCGCCGCGCTTCCCCATGCATCCATCCATCTGTCACAGTGTTACCTACCGGCTTGTCACCCAGTCTGTGTCCACCTCGAGATGGAATGGAGGAGAGGGATTGATGAGAGCCAGGGGAGAAAAGCCACACACCACGACTCACTTCACGCCCCGCAACGCCCAACCATTGTCTATCGACAGCCTCCCCACTTCTTCTTCATCATAAACTGTACTTAGTGCCTGACTTATGTAGTACAGGTGGTCTACCAACGTAAACTATCCACCCACACTTCAACCAACACGTTCGACTCATCCCCCCCACCCCGGACCGGAGCTGATCCCGAAAAAATACCCCTGCATGCCGAGGGTCATCATCTTCACCGGCGCCCCAGAGGCCGACTGGTCCTCCTCCCCGGACCTCCTCCTTCCCCCCTCCGCTTCCGCCTCAGCCCCAGCACCCACTTCGCATTCGACATCAACACCCCCCGCCGCACCACCGGCCTGGCGCTCCCTCCCGCTCCACCGCCGGCCCCTGATCACGGGCTTCTCCCAACCCCACGGCCTGCCCTCCAACTTCCTCCCCCCCGCCCACTTCTTCTCCCTCTCTCTTGACGCCGACTCCCAGCAAGACACGACAGCCGCCGGAGCGTCCCAGGAGCTCCTGTCGCAGTTCTACGACCACTCCCTCGCCCTGCATCACGACCTCGCCTCCTCGCAGCTGCCCCCGCCACTGACACCGTCGCACCCCGACACACCCGGCGCCGGCAGCACCCGCCGCGCCCTCCCCCCCTCGACGGCAGGTCAGCACACGGTGTCCTTGGACGAGACGACGGCCACCGACTCCTTCGTCTCGGAGACGACCGATTCCTTCCAGGACACCACGGCCGCCGCCGACGACCTGACGTCGTCCGGCCCCCGGCCCCCGCCCGTGACGGCGCCGCCCCACCACCACCTGAGCGACCTGAAGGACATCCCCGCCGGCCCGGACCTCCTCCGCCTCGCGCCGCAGACGGTGACGGTGAACCTCATCGCCGGCGTCATCTCACTCTCGGAGCCGCGCGGCGTGACGACCCGCTGGGGCAACGAGCTGTCGCTCGTCGAGGTGTTGATCGGCGACGACACCCGCGCCGGCTTCGGTGTCACTTTCTGGCTGCCCTCGAGCGGCGGCGGCGGCGGAGCAGGCAGGGACGCGGGCACGACGCCCATGCGGCTGCGGAGGCAGGACGTCGTCCTCCTGCAGAACGTCGCCCTGCATGTCTTCCGCGGCAAGGTGTACGGGCAGAGCCTGCGCAAGGGGCTGACGAGGACCACGGTGCTGTACCGGAGGAAGCTTGGTGACGACGACGAGGGCGGGTACTACCGCCGGAGGGACCTGGAGGCGGGCGGCCGGGAGGGGGCGCACCCGCAGCTCGTCAAGACCAAGAGGGTGTGGGAGTGGGTATTGAGGTTCGTGGGAGGGGAGGGGAGGACCAGCGCCAAGGGGAAGATGAGGGGCTGGGATGCGCCGCCGGATGACACCCAGTGAGCGGCTTCACACGTACACACATGCACACACACACGCGCGCGCGCACATTCTCTCTCTGCAGTTTCAATGGCACAAAACGCATCATTCGATATCACAAATTGCATTCAAAAGAGAAGGAGCATCTAATCCGTGGTACTCACTATGCTGCTTTGATCCATATCATATAGCGATCATTCCACACATCTACACAACAACGGCAGCGGCGCCGCCCTTGTCTTGCTGTTTAACACTCTTCCACTGGAGACCCAGGCAGACGAGGAAGGCGCCACACGCGCCAGCGACCGCGACATAGAACGTGTGCCTCAGCCCCACCATGTAGGCCTCCAGCACCACCGGGATCAGGTCGACGCGGCCCATCTTGGTCAGGATGCCGCGGACCTGGTCGGCTCCCGAGTTGATGAAGATGGCGGGGTTGATACCGGGGGCGTTCTTGGTGACGCCGCTGATGATCCCCGTCTGGAACAGCGTTTGGCAGACGGCAATCATGATGGCGCCGCCCAAGGCTTGGAAGAACTGCACGCAGGCCGAGGCGACGGGGACATCCTCCTGGGGTAGGACGGTCTGCACTACGAGCATACCAAGCTGGAAGCAGGCACCGGTGCCGAGACCGGCGATGACCTGGTAGCCGAACCACGCGCGCATGGGCGTGTCGACGTCAAAAGTTGTGATCAAGCCGTTACCCACGGCGTACAAGACGACGGAGGGGATGGCGACGGCGTTGTAGTAGCCGACGTAGGAGATGAGCGCACCGCCGCCGATTGTGGCGACAACAGACGACAGGAGGAAGGGCAGGATTTTGATGCCAGCCTGGACGGCGCTGGCGCCCTGTATAACCTGGAAGTAGATCGCTGGTGGTCTGCGTCAGCGTGCTGTAGAAAACGACGAGGCTCAGCGAAGGGGTTGGACACTTACACAGGTAGTAGATGAGGGGAAAGAAGCCGGCGCTGAAGAAGACGCCAAAGAGGAAGGAGCAGAGTACGTTACGGTTTTTGAAAAGCTTGGGGGGCAGCGTGCCACTATCGCCCTGCCACAACTGGATGACGACGAAGATGGCGGCCATGAGGACGGAGCCGACCAACAGGCCGATGATGGTAGCGCTTCTCCAGGCGTACACGCTGCCGCCCCATTGCAGCGCGAGGATCAGGCAGATGATGGCGGGGATGAAGATGGCGGTGCCGATGAGGTCGAGCTGCATAATGCGCCGGAAGACGGACTCGCCGAGAGCGTTATTCTTCTGGTCGATGGTCAGGAGACAGACGATGAAGAGCATGGCCATGCCGCCGACGGGCAGGTTTACGTAGAAGCACCAGCGCCAGGTGGCCTTCTCGGTGAAGACGCCGCCTAACAAAGGGCCGGCGACGGAGGCGACGCCCCACATGCCTCCGATGAGGCCTATGGCTATGGGCCGCTTCTGTAGGGGCATGGTGTAAGAGATGATGACGATGGATCCGGAAACTAGGCCGGCGGTGCCGATGCCGGCGACAGCGCGGCCTACGATGAAGGCGGTGGAGGTCGGGGCCAAAGCGCAGATGAGGGAGCCGGTCTCGAAGATGGCGATAGCTCCGAGGTAGGCCCACTTGATGCTGAAGAGCTTGTAGATGGTGCCGTACATGGGCTGCAGGGCGGTGGTGGTGAGGAGGTATGCGGCGCCATACCAGCCAATGTCCTTAACGGTGCCGTAGTTGGCCGTGATGGTGCCCAGGGCCGGGGCGATGATGGTCTGATCCAAGGCGACGAGGAAAACGGCTAGGCACAACGAGATGATGATTAAGACGAGCTTCAAGCCGGACGGGTACACGACTTTGCCATCCTCGAAACTGTGGTCCTGCTTGCTGATCGAGTGAGTGGCGGTGGTCATGCCATGGTGCGAGTGTTGCTCATAGGCGGTGGCGGAGGCATAGGCCGACGTGGTGGTGTTGTTGAGCTTCTCTTCGGGATACTTTGAGTCCATGACAGCGGGGAACCAACTGGTGTTAAGCTTATTTGTTGACTTGTATTTTTTTCCTCCTTTCGCCGCAAGGGAGGAGGAGACCTCGTTATTGGTATATAGTTACTTTAACAAGATGTAGAAAGGACGACCAAGGGGCGAGCCTACAATAAGGAGGGCAAGAGCTAGACGCGGAAGGAAAGAGAGGGATACTTATCCTCCTATACGCCGGATCATGTCCGTGATGGTGCAAACTTGGAAGCTACAGCTCCCGCGAGTCACGTTTGTACATGTGTAACAAGCTCTAATTACACATTTGCAATCCACAGGGATGGACCAACCTACGCCCGAGCTTCTCAGTAAGATGGGCAGGTACGATGTGGACAGGCAGTGTAATGTAGAGAAAGGACAAGGAAAGTGTCCGAGGAGCGAGTTAAAAGCGATGATTACCACAGTCACGGTACCTGGGCTTACAAGCCATACCATAGGTACATTACCGTAAACGGTACCCGTGCCCGGCGAGACGGCGCACCGGGCCAGAGGCCGTCCAGGGCGGCCCCACCATGAATACCACCTATTCTACCTACCTACCTAGGTATCCGCACCTTTAGGTACAGTCTGTTGCGTTGGCAGCGTCCAAATTGCCTTGCGGATACTTCCTATTGTGGATTTACGACGGCTGCAGTCCGACTAACATGCGGTCGACCATGTGGCAGTGGGCCGGCATAAGACAGCAGGTATGGGCAATTGCCAATGATGGACGAGTAGAGCGCATCATCGGGTTTCGCCTCTCTCGGACGTCGGAACCCAGCCTTGTCCGAACTGGATCGGGGTGAGGCCCCCGTGAGACATGCGACGAGACGCCTAAACGGCAAAGTAGTCTAATAAAATCGGTTGCACCATGAAAGCATCAACCCTCGACGAGCTTATACAAATATACATTGTATAAATATTGTCAAGGAAGACAAGCAACTGGCAATGCCATGGTTTTGGCGGAGAAACGTTATGTCGATGGCAAAGTAAAAAGCTGATGCTTTATGACAGCCAGCCAATGAGATTTAACCGTCCAAGCAACGCTAGGTTCGCACCTATTGGATGTCAGCTAGTCTCTGACATGCCGCCGAAAGATTAAAGTCTCAACTAGAGTTAGAAAAATTGCCTCTGTTGAGCTTACATCGTTCCTTCCTCTTCTTCTTCCTCTTCTTCCTCTTCCTCCTCCTCCTCCTCTTCTTCTTCTTCTTCTAGCGGACGGTCGGCCGGCCTTACAGGGTGAAGGAAACGCCCTGCTAATTTAGGCCTTCTCCCGCAGCATTTCGCGATTGGTGCGGGGAACATCAAGAGTTGTTGTCTGGGTCTTGAGGCGCTATATCACATCGCGAATGGGAGAATGCGAGAAAGTGCTTACCTAGTCAATTTGTATCCATACTAGGTATCCGTACCTTAGCTAAGTTCCTAGGTACCTAGGTAGGGTGTCCTTACCCCTGCGACAACAGTGCCGCTGTGGATCAACGAAACAAATGGCCAGAAGCACTGGCGCGTCGCTGAGGTACCGTCCCTCCTAATCTGCGTGTGCCGGTACTTGTCTGTCACTTGCAGAGTACCGTACCGCCTGCGCAAGAGCCCCAGCATCCATCACCCGCCAAGGTTCGCCGTAAGTGGCCCTATGCGCATCGGGCGGCCCTCCCGCCGCGTCGACTGAACCTCTCTCAAACCAAACTGCCATGAGAGGTTGGCCGCGTTGATGCCATCTGCCGTCTCGCCGGTATCCTCACACAGACGACGCTCCAGACGACACTGCAACAGACTTACAATGCCATTCGTCGAAATACACCATTTACCCAGCATCTCAATGATCTTCCCAAACCCGTAATCACGATCCCCCGAAACGTCACCGAGTCCACCCACGCCCCAATACGAACGATCCACTACCCGCTATTGACAAATATCATCCCATAGCAGTCGACGGCCTGCCTTGTTCCCTCCTCGTCAACAACGGTGCAACCAGCTCTGCTGATACCATGGATCGAGCCATGGACTTGAGGGATATGGACTTTGAATCCGCCATCCTCGACGACGAAAAGGACATCGACTTCGTTGTTGGACACGCTCTCTCTACCCCACACCCGCTGGGCCGCTCGCCACTGTCCAAGACGCGCTCCATGTCTGATGGAGGAGGGACCCCGGTGAAGCTCACGCCCTCGCCGCACGTTGCCGATGGTCGCCAGGCATCCAAAGACGACAACCATATCAGGGAATCCGTCACCACACCCGTCACTCCCCACCGATCCGAGTTTCCCCTCCGAGGCCTCACACTGCAGATGCCTACGAACCGCGACCCGGCCTCCTCTGCAGCCTCCTCCTCCTCCTCCGCCGCCTTCACAAAACCCGCACCGCTGTCCCCCAAGCTCGACCACTCCCAGATTTATGCAAGCCCCACCAACATCCTGCCGCGTCGCTCCCGCGGCCTCGACTTCTCGCGTGCTGCTACCAGCCTGCACCACTCGACCCTCGCAGAGTCGTCGCCCGACTCATCGCCCACCATGGGAGGAAGAGCCATGAACATCCCCGGCCGCAGGGGTAACGACTACGGCCAGGCCGAGCAGACGACCAACTCGCTCTGGTCCATGATGGGGAACCACGAGCGCATGACCGTGTCCAGCTCGCTCGGCAGCGCGAACCATCTGGGCTCGGATTCTTCTTCGTCTTCCGGCGATGACGACTTGATGGACGAGGATACGGACGAGCCGTACATCGGGACGCCACAGGCCAACAAATCCGGTCCTCCTCTCGGCACCCAGCCGATGATGATGGCGCCGTGGGGAGGCTCTCCTGCGATGAACAGCCTCATGAGCTTTCAGCACAGGCAGCGGCAAAGAAAACAGCCGAAAAAGAAACACAAGCTGCCGCTGGGTCTCGGCTTCAGCCCCTCCACAAACGCTGGGGTCTCCAAGTCACCGCCCAGTACCATACCCAAGGATATGGCCGGTCATTCTCGGCGGGAGAGCATCAGCTGGCAAGCGAATCAGCTCCATATATCCGGGAGCGAGGAAGAGCGCTGCGATAACATTGACGGTCTTGTCACGACTCCCAGCCGTGACGGACAGCGTCCTACCGTCATGCGACGCGTTGTCACACGTCGTGGGAACCTGTTACCCAAGACGAAGAATTTCGCTCGTATCAGGGCGGCCTTGTTCGAGGAAGGAGCCCCCATCGAGACGGAAACTCAACGAGAGGCCGAAGTCGTCCGTCAAGTGCGTGAGAGCGACGTCGACCTTGGGGGATCCCGTCAGCAGACGGCGCCGGCCACCGCGTACTCATCGCCGAGTCTCGGACCCCAAGACCAGCATCTGGACGACATCCCAGAAAGCATGATCACCGAATCGGCCCTCAATCTCTCAGGCAGCTTTAAGCAGCAAGCTTTGAAGAACTCGAAGGGCCCCAAGTTCTGGGACACGTTTTCCGAGTCGAGCAGCATCGGCGCCCGCACAACACCACCGCCCCCGAACGGGGGCTTGCCCCGCGGCTCGTCTTCCGGCATGAGCGAGGACATGTGCATGGATTCACCATCACTCGGGCCTACGGCGGGTTTTGCCATGGCCGCCAGCAGCGGCGAATCCCAAAAGGGCGACACTCCTCTGCTCGCGCAGGGCCCGCAAACGGCGCCCAGTGCCGCAGACATCACACGCCGCATCAACAGCAAGCGCCGGCGGGACGACGACCACGACCTGGTTAGTCTCAAGCGTCGGGCCGTCAGTCCCGGCATGAGCGTGCATAACTCGCCCATCATGCAGAGCCCCATGCAGCGCGACGTGGCGCCTTGGGGGTCGCGGCCCGGCAGCAACAGCGGCGAGCGCGGCGAGCGCGGCGGAAGCGGCGCGGCGAGCGAGTCGGGAAGTCTAGGCGGCACCCCCGGCAGCGGCGCTAACGTCAACAGCAACGCCAATGGCCGTTTGAACGGCAACAAGGGACGTGTTGGGTTCCAGGGCATGGTCGACACCCACGACGGCCTGATGCGTATGAGCATCGAGTGATTATCAGGTTTATTCAGGGCGCTCTTGGAGCATTGTCGGCGCAATCTGCATTCATTTTAGGCGTTTAGTAAGTGAGGGGGCAGCGATGGATATCCTTGGTTGAAAAGTACACTACGGACGGGGAATCTGGGCGGCGAATCGGCAGGTTATATGGGGGGAGAGAGGGAGAGAATAAGGAGAGACCAACCAGTATATCCATAAAAGCCTTTAGCCGGCGACACACATACGTGGAAAGAAGAAGAAAACCGCAACACACATAACACATGAAACGAAGTAGAGTCGTCATGAACAAAGGCATTGTACAGAGTGATTATACGAACATGGCGGTGACTATTGGCCGTGGTATCTTCTTGCCCTTCCCCAACTCCTGTATACGCCTGTGACTGCAGCTGCAATGCACCCAGAACCCTCTGCCGTCCCCAGAACCAAGACCGACACGGGGGCGGGGGAAGAAGCGCCCCCCCTCTCCCCTTGTGTAGCTCGGCCTAACCCGGTGGCGGAGGTATATAATGATCAACAATGGTAATAATAAATACCCTTAAAAAGACCCTCCCATCCGACACATGGTACACGTCTGGCTGGGAAACCAGAACCCCCTTTTCCTGCCTCTTGCCTCCTTAACCACCCCACGGTGGCGGGGGCAAGCTATTCGACGCCGACGCCCTCCTCGGGGACCCGCAGGCTGCCGAGCTTGTCGTCTAGCCAGCGGGCCAGATCCTCGTTGTGGCGGCGCAGGACCACGACGCCGGCCGTGTTGACGCTGCCGACGCTGGCGAGGCTCGTCGTCGTCTGCGCGCCGACGCTGAGGACGCTGTCGGCCTCGGAGGGGGAGGCGGGCACGAGGGCGGGGGTGGCGCCGCCGGAGCCGCCGTTGGGCTGGTGGTGCTGGTGGTGGTGATGGTGGTGCTGCGTGTGCAGGCCGTGGGCGGGCTCCGGGGCGTTCGGATCGATGGACTCGGCGAGGGGCCCGATGCAGACGAAGAGCAGGCCGCACTTTAGGCGGCGGATGACGACGACGCCGCCGGCGAGCTGGACGGTGATGGTCAGCGGTTTCCCCGTGCCCTCTGCCGCTGCTTTTTCTGCGGCGCCGCCGCGGCCGGCCTTCGCGCTGGTGGTGGTGGTGGTGGCGGCGGTGGTGTTGTCGTCGTTGTTATTGTTATTGTCGGCGGCCGAGTGCGGCGGCGGGGACGACGAGGAGTTTGGCAGCGCGTCGGGGATGTCGGGGGCGGTGGAGGCGTGCAGGGCGAAGAGGGAGGAGGCGACGGTGGCCTGCGTGCGCAGCAGGGAGACTGGCTCCGGGGAGGCGTGGGCGAGGAGGCGGCCGGACGGGGTCGCGAGGAGCGCCGTGTGCAGGTGGGCGTTGAGGTTGGCGGCGAGGAAGGCCGTGAGGCGTTTCGTCAGGAGGAGGGGGGGCGTCGGCTGAGAGAGCGACATTTTTTTTTCCAATTTTTTAATAGAAAAAAATCTTCGTTGTTGGCTGGTTGTGTCAGACGTGAGGGTGATCGCGATCGTCGTGATGGTGTGGTGTGAGGGTTGGGAGGTGGGGGTTAGGCCGTTGGGGGTCAAGCCTATGGGACGGTTATCGGGTCGCTTTCCAATGGCTTCTTCTTCTTCTGCTTGTTCTTTTTTTTTGTCCTTTTTCTGGTGAAGAGATCAAGACAGGCGCCGTGAAGGCCACGACTAATCGACGGTGTTCGCAATTGGATCTCGGGCTCGAGGCCGGCCTGGGAATGCGGGTGTGGCGGGCAAAAGGTACGGAGAGAGGTTTGGTGAGACCCACAGCCCATGGAATCGAGAGAGCTGTACGGAGTATTCGTACGCTGAGGAGCCTCACGGTCCGCGAGCCCGGGTGGGGCGATCTTGGCCGTCAAACGTTTCGAGGGTACGTACCGCGACTGATGCACCACGCACTGATGGTGGGGGGCCGGGCGTCACGTCCCAACTCTCGTCACCCTTTGTTTCTTTTATCTAGTTCCAGTCGCACTGATGCGGATAGACTGTTATTGTGTCTCTACCTCAGGTAGTCTTGCTCTACCTATTACCGTCGTGTAATGGATGGGATGAACAGTCATAGACTGAGCGCGGACTAGCTAAGCTTTATTGCCTGGGCGCAAACGGCGATTGGAGAACTAGGTATGTAACGGCGCTGCGGGATATCGGCACCAATGTGTGTACTGTACATCCACATCATGGGAAACAGACGGACAGACCAACGCCAACAGAACCAGACAGACCACCAGTGCAGGCCGAATCGACAACTCATCCATCCATCTCCTCAGCCTTTCCAACGGTAGCAGCATTATTCAACACCAGGAACCGGTACCCGAGGTCATCCTCGACGTCCACGTACTCCTGTCCGTCCTCCGTCTCGCTCCGCCAGCGCCGGTACAGCACCTCAATCTCGGCCGCCAGCCCCTGGGTGCCGACGGCCGGCGCCTCGAGGTCGTAGTTGAGCAGCATCCGCGCGGCGAGGACGAGGTACGAGGAGTAGCGCGTGCGGTGCAACGTCTCGTCCATGTGGACGTCCGTCTCGGCGGTGCAGGGCGTGGGACAGTGGCACCCGCGGAAGGCCTCGTGCTCGCACTCGCGGCCCGAGTGTTCTCCGTTGTATACGCAGTTGACTTTGGCGCACCGCCGGATGTGGATGCATCTGCAGGCTCCGCACCCGTCGAGGCTGGGGAGGGGGCGGCCGGTCATCATGCGGAAGAGGACGGCACCTAGGGCCCAGTGCTCGTCGCTGAGCGTGTATAGCCGTTTGCCCTGCGGTTTAGGTTAGTTGCCGCGAACCCGCGCAGTGGGTTTCGAGGACTCACATTTCTCCCGGTACCGAGGTACTCCCTCCACTGCTTGGTCATATCCGCCAGGCCCATATGCTCCTTCTTGGGTGCGATCGGGAACCCGATGCTGTGAGGCAGGGGCTTCTCGCCGTCCGGTGCTCCGTCCCGCCGCGCGGGCACGCCCGATATGAAGGCGTTGCCAAACTTGCCCAGCTTGCACACGCCGTACGTCTCCCTGCCGCGCGGGTGCTGGAAGAAGACGGCCTTGGCGCTGATGTCCCGGTGCAGGATGGGCATCCACTCGGCGTCCGTCTTCTTCCAGCTCCGCTCGCCGCTGGCCCAGGTCACCTCCTGGCGGTACCCGTCGTGGAGCCAGACGAGAGCGCGCATGATTGACACGAGGACGTGCCAACACAGAGACTCGGGCAGGAAGCAGCCGGGGTCGGCGTCGGCTTCGGGGTTCGCGAGGAGGTTCTCGAGCGTGCCGGCGTCACAGATATCCCAGACGAGGTAGTCCTCGGTGGCGTCGACGCGCGGGTGGACGGGCTCCTGGCGGAGATAGCCGGCAAGGGAGATGATGTTCTCGTGATTGAGGATGTGGGAGACGTTGCGGCCGAGGTTGCAGTCGTAGAGGAGGTCCATGAGACCCTTGACTTGGCGCTGCCTCTTTGTCGTGAAGCTCATCGAGTACTTGCCCGCCTCGTAGTACTCGTCAAAGTCGTCCACTTTGCGCGCGATGAACTCCTCGCCGTCGGCATAGCTGGGGTTCTGGGCGACCCGCCGCGCCAGCCAGATCTCGTCCTGGACTCTCTTGACGAGTTGGAAAGACGGCTGGGGATGATCCGGGTCCTCCATTTTTTGGTGATCACGACTAGATAGCGGCAGACTGTTGTCAAGAAGAAGTGCAGACGACGTAGATGCGGTTGACGGCCAGGCATCGCGACAGGGAACCTAAGCAACAGGATGTTGTCATCTTTGTAGGCCTCCTTTGCAGAGCATTGTGTCCTGCTGGGAAGCGAAGCGTCTTCATGAATGTAGCCCCTTCGCGGTCAAGACAAAGAATGGCCTCGCTGCCATTGTCCCTCTTTTTGATTCAACGGTTGCCGCCTTGGCAAGCAAAGGTAAAGAAAAAAACGGTCGCCGCATGCGCCTCGCCTCTTCGGCATTCAATTCCCACGGCCGTCAGGATACAAAAGAGCAGCCAATGATAATCACTGCAGGACTCTCCAGGTGTCCTGGACGTCGGAGCGGTCATATCTTCTTACTTGGTCAGGTTCGCCAGACGTCCAGTAACCAACATGGCGATGCTCTCTCGACCCAAGCTACCGCTCCCTGTAGTTTCATTCCTGGAGCACTGTCGCAGGCTTGGCCAAACATTAGGAAACATTTCAAGCACCGGCGCTGAGGCGTCAGCCGCTTCGCAGACATGGCCTTTGGGGTTCACGCAAGCACAGCCTCTTTCTTGAACCCACCGTAGCCACCATATCACGGACACGCCTTTATCGGCGTGTTGCATCAAGATTGGGATAGAGACAAAGATAGCCGATTGCCCGGGGTAATCCACGTGCACCTCGCAAGCACCTCTAACGAGAGCCACCCCCTCCCGCTGAGCAAATTGGCCATGGAAGCGAAATGGTGCGACTTCCAGATGTGGGAGGCGGTCAAGATTACCCCTGGGCGTTTTTTTCCCATGGTACCCATATTCTACCGGGCTGGCCAAGAGCTGCCGTCTGATCCGAAAGTGTTTTTTGGCGTTTCCCTTGCAAGGCGTTTGCGGAAGCTGGTTGGTCGGGCTGTGCTTGGAAAGGACTCTAAGAGTGACGCAAGGAGGGCTACTGTCAATCATGGCTCTTCTGTACTGAAAACGACCCTGGCTGCGATCGGCTGAACCGTCGTCGAGTGATATAAATGGATTAAGTAACAATGCGAGAATAGAGAGAGAGTGTGTGCACTGATCAAGTCGGAGGTTGAGGACAATACCTACTACGTAGGGCCCTGTCAAGGTCCAGGGGAGCCGTCTCCGGCTTAATCGACGACTCGACATCATGCGTGCTGGGGTTCGAACAAGGGCTGCGCGTTTCACTGAGACGGTTCCGGGCGAAGCTGAAAAGCGTTGAGACGGGATGACCGCAGCCGAGGATAGAGACAACAACAGAGCAGCAGCGAATCGCAACTGGAGTGCTGTTTCTCTCTCAATGGGAACGGGACTGGGATGCTTGCTTGCTTGGTCGTCAGCCACGTCGAGTTTTTGGTCGAGGAGGCCTCGTAGCGCGGCCTCAGACCAATCGCCGGCGCTACTTTAGCCTCACGAAGCTGACATTGCAGATCGCGCGGGGAGAGTGGCCAACAATTAGCCCAGGCTCCTTTTAGGCGGGAGGGCCGAGGCCACGCGAACAGAATAAACACGTTTCCAGCACCTCGAGAGGTGCAGGACTTGGGTCAATGGTTGGATGTGTAAGACGGGCGCGTCCGAGCCGCGGGGGTGTTTTTTCTTTTCTTTTCTTTTTTGTACGTTTTGGACAGAGGCGAAGAGGCGGGAGGCCGCGAACCCGCAGGCCCATATGTTCAGCCTCGAACCAGCGCCTGTACCTAGCCAGACACAGCCACGACTGGCAGACGGTTACAGTTTCTGGGAGGATTATTGGGGATAAATTGATGAACGAAAGGGACGGATGGAGCGGATACACTGTGGGGAAGGGGAGATATCTACCAGGTAGGAACCTCAGTGCCTACCTAGGTACGGATAGATTAGGTAGGTAAACCCCCCCTACGTGCCTATTCCCTGTAGGTATGTACTGCGTACAAAGTACATACATGGTATGATGCTGTATTATCTTGACAATCCAATGAGAGCCGTCACATGGTACGGGAAAATGGGCCTTCAAACACTCCTGTTCGCGCGCTAATCCCAACCGGGACAGCTAGTCATAGGGTACCTGCGTTAATGTGGTACACTACGGAGTAGACGCCGTTGCTCCACATTCTTCCAGACGGTCGAAACTGCCAAAACCGTCGTGCCAGCGGCCGCGACAACCCTAGGTGGTATCTGTCTGTGTCTGCGACCGGCTGGGGATGAAAATTAATCGAACACATAGCATGGATACAGAGTAGTAGTTGTTCCAAAATAACCCTGTTTCCCTTTGTCTTAGCACCGTCTCCTATGCTTGTCCCCCCCCCCCCACCTGCAGATCCCTCTTCAAGACTCGAGGGTCCCGCTGACCTTCCTCCTGTCTTGCTCTCACTCGCCCTTTCTCATACACACGCACGCACACACACGCAACATTCCTCCCGAACTTGGGCGAAAGCAGTCTCATGGCCTACCTGGATAGAGCCCAAGACTAGACTCGACTCGACCTCCCTCGATCGTGCGAGAAATCCACGTCTGTCGTTCCTTCTTTTCTTGAACCCCGTCGACTCTTATTTGACAACTCGGACTCGGACTCGCGCGTTTGTTTCCCTCTCCTTCCACCGAACCACATCGGCATCACCTCTTTCCTTTTTTCGACATCCTGAGACTCAGCCTTGCAGCCCGCAGTGGCCGATCAAACGCGGATAATTGCCCAACCAGAAATTCCTCCCTCCCCCTTAACCCGCAATCCCACCACGACACCGCTCGCTTTCCATCCCCTCCCCTCCCAGGCTCCCCCTTCTCGACTGTCAACCGCAATCCGGCCAAGTCCGTACCTACGACTGGTTTATTGTTGATCAACCAACCCGGCTCGGCCTTGCCACCGCTGTCGTCAAGTCATCGCGCAGTCGTTACCATTACCCATTTGGATCTTCTGACCCATCCGAAGCCGCCCCGTCGCTCGGTCATGCTAGCTTAACAGTCCCGCGGTCCGACCTCTGTTTGTGTCGCACAATCCAAGCCCTCCGCACCCTTGACCCACATTCCATCAATTCGCCCTCTCGTTCGTCTTCTTCTTTCCTCAACAACCCCCGTCGTCCCGTCCCTTCGGTATCGACCATTTTCTTCAACATCATCAAGAAGAGAAACACTGTCGATTACTTCGCGGGCGAGTAACGACGTGTGTTGACGGCAGGTCCGAGTTGCGCTATCACACACTCCTTCATCACTTCGGTCCTAGTAGGCTGCCAATAGCCTCTTCTCCTTTTCTTCCTTCTTCTTCTCTTCTTCTTCTTCGTCGTCTGTATTTTTCAACTTGACCCGGATCGACCCCATCGATATCCTTCGATCCCTTTGGACTATCAATCGTCCGTCTTCACCGACACCCCGACCTTCAAGATGGGATGCCTCAGCCACCGTAGGAAGGTCGCCGAGCAGCGTGCCGAACAGAAATGGGACTACATTGTAAGCTGACTTCGCCGGCGCAACGACACCGCACCGTGACGCTAACAATCTGTAGAACCTCAACGACTTCACTTCGCGCGGCTGTCTCACCCCCTTCGCCTACTTTTACCTCTGGCTCATGTTGGTCATTTCAATGGCCGTCTACGGCGTCGACATGTTTACTGCCGTCAACCTGCTGGCCTTCGACCGTTGGTCTTCCGAGATCGACCCCGCCATCGATTTCAAAATCTCAAAATGGATCTTCTCCATCTCCATCATCGCATCCTTCATCAACATTGCTTTTGAGCAATTCAGGGCCATGCGCGTCATGAAGCGCGGGAATGTAGCTGAATGCTACCTCGACAACATTGCTGTCCGTCTCGAGAGTACACGGATGGGCAAGGGCCAGGGCTGGAAGCGCTTCTTGGTCTTTGCCGAGCTCACCAAGAGCAAGAAGGGAGCCGAGTATATCGCCCTCTTCACCTACTTCAGCTTCCAATGTAAGTCGCACCCTCGTCGTTGTTGCACGATATCTACTGACGTATCTCAGCTTGGATCCGTGTTTTCGTCTGTTCTGGCCCCCGTCAAGTCGTCAATGCCTTGACGCTCAAGTCGGTCTACGATGCCAAGCTTGCAGTTCATGAAGCATCCGTCGAGGGATCCCTGCTGGGCTTCTTTGATAAGATCAGGACGCTCGCCACCGAGGACTATCAGCAGGCCCTCATCCTGTCCGGCATGCTCTTCACCCTCGTCATCTGGGTCTTCTCCGTCCTCTATCTCATATTGGCCGTCCTCTTCTACGTCTTCTTCCTGTTCCACTGGATCCCCAAGGCCGACGGCGGCCTCTCGGGTTACTGTGAGCGCAAGGTCACTAAAGCCCTCATGAAGATCGTGACCGCCAAGGTCAACAAGGCCCTGGCGAAACAGGAAGAAACCAAGCGGAAACTTGAACTCAAGGCGGCCAAGAAGAATGGCGAGAAGCTGCCTCTGGAACGCCAGGCTACTCTGCCCACGCTTCCCAACGTGGGAGACCCGGATAAGCTTGCCGAGATGCCCATGTATGGCCGCAACGACACTTTCGCGACGCTCCCCGCCTACGAGTCTCGACCCGGTACTCCTGGTAGTATCGAGCTCAACTCGATGGACCAGAAGCGTCCCTTGCCTTCGAGAATGGGTACCACAGCCTCCAACGCCAGTTATTCCTCTCGTGCGCCGTTGGTCGCTGGTGCGGCCGACTTTGGCTACCAGCGATCTGCCTCGCCCGTTCCATCGCTCCCGCCGATGGATTTGAATAACTACCCGCCCGCTCGGCCTGGTACATCCAACTCTCAACGGAGCTTCCGGCCTCAAATGTCGCATATGCATACCAACTCACAAGGCTCATTACGAGGGGGCTTCTCCGAGAGCCCCGCTGCATACTCCCGAGACGCTTTGCCCCCTTTCCCTCCTCCTGCCAGGTCTGCCACTGGCCAGACGATGGACGGCTACGGCCTGCAAAGGCAGAACACCTACCAGACTGACCGGTCCACGCCGGCACCTAGGGGCACCTATGACGACTACTCGAGCCAGCCTAACGGCCGAGCCAGCCCCGCACCTTCGGTCTACTCGACTCGTACCGGCGCTCCCCCGCCGCGTGGTCCTGGCCCGCTCAACAACGCGCCCCTCCAAGCGTACCAGCCATACGCTCCGATGCGAAGCGCGACCGGCCCCGTTCCTCCCCGAGGCCCGCCGAATGCACCTGTGCGGAACATGACGGCGCCTGTGCCTCCTCGTCCGCAGGAAGACTACATCGCCCGTCCGGGCACGTCGCAAAGCCAAAGACCCGCCCCGCGCGGTCAGGGCTATGGCTACAACAACGATATTGAATCCCAAAGAAACCAGCGTTACTAGGCATATCGGACTGGGGCTCGGGGCTCATAGATCATCGTCGGGCTCGGGCCGGCCGCTTTCTTTTTCATAATGTCTCTTTACGATTCAAGGGGGCGTCATGCAGCGTGAAGGGAAAACGCGCATTGCTACCAAAGGCTTCCCACCATTACTTCTCCACCCATGCCTTGAGCCTCGTACTTGAAGGTTTGGATTCAAGTATCTGGCCATGCATCGGGCTGTCCCATCTTTTTACGACCATCCATTCGATACCCCTCCGAGTTTTTTCACTTCTCATTCGTCATGTACTATAAAGGGGAATAAGGGTCTACTGTCTACAGAAGTGCTCTAAGGGCCGCTAGGGGAAATCCAGAACCATTGTACTACTAGCTACTAAAGTAATACAGCTTCACCCTCTGACGAACAATCCGAAGTTGGCTCTCTTTCTATCCGTGATGGTATCTGCATTGCGCATCGTCTTTATTATAATCCCCGCGGTTTCCATGGCCCCCTTGCTGCATCGGGAGATTTTTAGAGTTTGGACCCACCCGCCTGATGAACCCTGTCAGCTCGGGAATGCCAGCTGCCAGCAGTACTGCCAGCATCGGCATCTTAACTGTCAGTTACTCCGCATCACGACATGTCGCGCCCTTCGTTGCTGATTTGTCACTCACATATCAATATAGTAAAGTAAGCCTTGGAGTTCAAACCCCGAGATTTTGCTAACAAGAATCCTCGAACAATCTACTGGCAATAGCCGCTGCTGATAAATAGGATATCGCTCACCTGAGAAGCCGAGTGAATATATGGTCAAAGATGCGCAACCCCTGCATATGAATTACACCACCTTGCTAGCAACTCTATTCGCATCACACATCCTCCCACCAGACGCTCTGTTCATCCCAGCGCCCAAAATGCCAGCACGGACAATTGAATTCCACCCGGGTGAGGTCGCCCTCCACGACCTCCTCAAAATACCAAGCCGATCTAACCCTACCGCCGCCGGCCTCCCGCCGTCATACGGCGCCCGCATCGCCGCATCGCCGCTCGTGGCCCTCGGCACACTCGACACGAAAGGCCGGCCGTGGACAACGCTCTGGGGCGGCGAGAGGGGCGCTGTGGCACGACCAATCGCGGAGGACGTGCTGGGCGTCCGGGGCCTGGTCGATGTCACTGACGACCCTGTCCTCTCCGCGCTCTGGGGCTTGAGCGGAGAAGGGAAAGGCTTGAAGGAGGGAGTCGTGCAGCCCGGACTAGAAGCGGACGGGGGAAAGCTTATATCGGGATTGGGGTTTGACCTGATGACGCGGGACCGGGTGAAGTTCGCGGGTCGGATGGTTGCCGGGGCCGTGGAGGGTGGGGAGGTACAGATGGCGGTCCAGGTGGAAGAGAGTTTGGGAAACTGCCCAAAGTATGTGAACAAAAAGGATGTCACCGCCAGAGGCTCGATCGAGAAGGGTAGGGTCGAGAGGGGATTGCCGCTGGGCGAGGGGGCGCTCGAGCTCGTCAGACGGGCGGATATGATGTTCCTGACCAGCGCGCACGATGCGAGTATGGACACGAACCATCGTGGAGGATCGAGGGGCTTCGTGAGGGTTGTAAGCAACGACGAGGGTGGGGTGGAAATCATCTATCCCGAATGTGAGTTTTTCTCCTGACTATCCGGAGGCTAACATAGGCGGTAAACCCCCCGGATACATGAACCTCCTTCATTTTCGCAACCTAAATAAAGAAGGAGTCCTAACTGGTGGTTACAGATTCTGGCAATAGGTTATATCAGACGCTAGGCAACCTTAAGCTGAACCCCTTGGTCGGTATCGCGATCCCAGACTTTGAGACGTCTGACGTCCTCTACGTGAGTGTCACTTCCTTTCGACGCCATCCCGGCTTTTTCTACAAAACCAGAAGAAGAAGAAGAAAAGAGCACGCCCAAGCCAGGAACAAAAGGCTAACTATGTTTTAGCTCACAGGGTCGGCGTTGATCCTCGTCGGGCAGGACGCCGCCGCCTATCTCCCACACACGAAGCTCGCTGTCAAGATTACGGTGTCGGCGGCCGTCTTCGTCGAGACCGGGCTGCCGTTTGCCGGCACGCCCCTGGAAGCGTCGCCATACAACCCTCCCGTACGGCGGTTGCTCAGCGAGCAGCATCACTCGCTGTCATCCGAATCACAAGCCGAAAGGAAGGCAACCTTGGTCAGTCGTGAGGCGATCACGCCGACGATGGCGCGCTTCGTCTTCCGGCTGGAGCCCGGTGCGAAGTGGGAGGCCGGTCAGTACGTCACCCTCGACTTCTCCGAGGAGCTGGACGCGGGCTACAGCCACATGCGCGACGACGAGCCCCAGAGCCTGAACGACGATTACGTGAGGACGTTCACCGTCTCTAGCCCGCCGGGAAACGGAGAAGAGTTTGAGATCACGGCGAGACGGAAGGGGCTTGTCACGGGTATGCTGTGGAGGTGGAACGTGAAGGTCCCGCTCGAGGTCCCCGTGCTGGGTTTCGGCGGTGAAGAGGCGTTCAGGTTGGGACGATGGGAAGGGGACGGAGTGGAGGAGGTGTTTGTGGCGGCGGGCGTCGGGATCACGCCCGTGCTCGCGCAGGCTAGTGGTGTGCTAGCGGCGGGGAGCAGGCTGAAGGTGCTCTGGAGCGTTAGAGCCCAGGATTTGAAGCTGGTGAAGGAGGTATGTGGGAGGGTGGATGGGTTAGGTGGTGTGTTGAAGGTGTTCGTTACGGGCCTAGGTGGGGGGGCAGAGGAAGAGGAGGAGGAGGAGGAGGCTATCAAGGAGATTGTGGGCCTCGGGGTTACGGCCGAGCGACGGAGGATACGGGAGGAAGACGTGAAGGAAGGAGCTGGAAAGAAGAAGTTCTTTCTGTGCACGGGGCCGGAGATGGCGCGCGTCCTGGAGGGGTGGCTGGAGGGGGAGGAGGTTGTCGGGGAGATTTTCTTATTTTGAGGCAGCACGACTACCTAGTGTCAGTCGGTGAGGTTGGGGCCGAAGATTCGCAATAAACACCACGTGGTCGGCATAGAGTCGAATTGCCTGGTGAACATTTCTGGCCGTGGTCAAGGGGGAGGGGAGGGGATTCATTCAATGCGCAGGTTAAACACCAAAGTCATTTAGATGCGTGTGTTCTTTGATTGGATGATATATCTGTACCTACGTACGAGTCGGTCTGGGAAGACAAAGCTTGGGATGTTGGGTGATGTAAGATCACGATGGAGAGTTGGGTGGTCAACTAGCTTTCTGCCTCATCGTACGATGCAGTGTGCGTGTGTAGTAGTGTAGGTAGGTAGTAGACTCGTTACAGAACATAATGGCTCATTTAAAGAGTCGATCTGAGACACCATGCCAAGAGGTTTCATCGAACCCCCGACGGGGGATTCGGGTAGTTACTGTCTTCCGCCGCCCAGAGATCGGTTAAATTTAAGTCGTACAAACAAAGCCTTTCCCTCCTGAAGCTTTGTGTAACTAAAAAAAAGAGACCGATGATGGCAGGTACTTTCGCGTCGGGTGCGTTTACCACCGTGGGGTGAAGTACAAGTACATCCGTCTCCACCCAGCCATCGGCACCTGCCGGCAGCTGGGCGTCACCATCACGATCTTCCCCACATAAGCCGCGATACCACATGATTTCTCGATCATCACTACTTCGTACACCAACCCCCACGACGTTCCAGGCCTGGTACCGAGAGTCTTCATCGACGGCCTAGCCCAATCTCGCAGCAAGACCGCCTCGTTCTCTCGTTGCGAGAGAGAGAGAAAGCGGCTGTTTGTCAAGCTGGCTCACCCCCCCCCCCCCCCCCTTTCGAACACCAAAAGCCGACGGCCGACCGCAAAGCAATACAGCCGGCCCTACGAGGTAAGTCAGCATTCGATTGAAATGCCGTCGTCAGACGTTCATCTATCGCGGCTGGTTCGCTGAGTGAATGGGGCGAATGGGGCCATTCTGCGTCAGCAAACATGGGAAGCTCTCACCGATTGACCGATCATACAAGCTTGGTCTCTGCGCAGCTCGACATTTAATCGAGGTGGATCGATCCATGGATGGGTGTGAGGCATGCGGACTCTGATCGAAGACGTGCATGGGAATGGGCATTTCCATTCGTGATGAGTGATCCAGCACCATGCATGGGGATATCGATCGGGCTGGAACTGAGGTCGTCGTCGGATCGAACCAGTCTGCAAGAACCCCCCAAACACGGTCGGATCGATGGACTCGGCAGAGCACAGGACTCACAACTGTCGCGTAGCAAAAGCTCTGGCGGCTGCCTCGCATCGTCAGGTCCTCGTCGCGCGCGGCTTCTCTTCCGCCGCGAGTATGCTTCTGCGGCTCCATCACCCCCCTGCTACGGCTGACGATGCCTGTTGGACCGATCAAGCGAAACCAAACAAGGCATATCTCGAAGACCGGGCTTGGGCTAATCATCCCCTAACCGATGCAAGGACGGTTTGCATACTTACAGCAGCCACTGGCCAGCCCCGCCCCCCAAATTCGGACCATGCATTTGGATAAGGACCCAGACTTATGGGATAAAGAAGAAAAAGAAAAAAAAAACGAACACGAACAATGTGACAGATCTCGATTGCGCGCTGACAGGGCGCTTGTCAGCAAGCGCCGATGCGTACGGATACACACTGCCGATTTGAACGCAAGGGCAATGAATGGGCTTACATTGTCCGTACCTACTTGCAAATGCATCGGCCCCGCACCCATCGTCCTGCCATCGACGACGTCCCCGGGCCCCTTCTGAAGGAAATGTGCCGCCCAGAGAGGCTCTTCCTTGGAGGAATGACGACGGAATGGGACCTGAGATGTTGGGGCTGAAGCTGGAATGCCTGACCCGCAAAAGGGAATGTAAGCTCCACGGATCATGGGGATCATGAATACCGGTACTACCACGTATGCACCCAGCATGAAGCCCGCCAGACAGGTACAATAGGATTCTCCGGCGACAAACGGTCGATTGCCGTCCCGATGCTGGTGGCCGTCTCCACCACGAACATGGGCAAAATCAGCCCATTTTTTGTGCACCCAGACTGCGCGTCCAATCAGGCTCGGGAAGGTTGCAGGGTGATGATGCATCACAGCTACGTACTCCGTACTCTGTACCGGTACACGACGCACCTAGTAGACTGCGAAGTCAGAGCAGGGGTCCGAGGACGGTGTGGGAATCGAGGAAAGCCGTTACTGTTGCGTATGGCGATCGCTATGATGGCCTGATCAAACGCGAATCTGACCATCGAATTCTATGTACGATGCACTTCGTCGACGCAGCATTCACACACCCCTTTCCGCCCGCGTCATGTCACGCCCCACACGCCCAGCACTTCGGAGCATCGCACCGCTCGCCGCAACTCGCCACAATTTGAATTGGACGACCTAAAGATGGAGCCCACGAACCTATCCGAGGACCTTATGCTGACAGTGGGCGAACAACCCCTTGTCGGATTACCTATCGAGCTTGTGTCTGACCCCGCCTGAACCGCACAGCACTTGGCTGGGTCTTCTGGCCTACCTATTTCGAACGTACTCCGTACAGTGTACACTACGGACAAGGTGACGATCCATTGCCGTCATGGCTTACCCATCCGGCAGAGCCTTCGTTCTTCTGCTGCTCCCTTCACCGATGTGGATAGGGCGCCCCCCTTCTTTGCAGCCCTTTCAGGCATGAAAGCGGAACCTCTGCGAACCGAGAATATGGACCTGAACCTGTTGCTCCCATTTGCCATGAGTCCATGACTACCTACCGGTACCTCTGGACAGAGAGAGACTGACTGAATCAAATGGTTCAATGGTGTAATACCCCTCCCTACACGACCGGACCGAAAACCCCCTTCTCGGATTGGATGGAGAAAGAGTCCCCTCCCTTGTACCGATCGATCTTGTAGTCCATGCTTGCTTGCTTGCTTGCCTCGCCGGACCACTTCGGCAAGGACCCTTCGTCTCGAGATTCTATCCACACGCCCCTTGTCCCGATCACCGTGTTCCACGCATCAACTCGCGATCAAGACCAACGGTATCCCACGATCGCTGACAACGGTAGCCTTAATCCCCACTAGCCGTCACCACCCACCATGGTTCCCCAAGTACCGTAGTCAGTCGTGTTTTGCTTAGCAAGTCCACGTGTATAGTTTTCAATCTGTTTTCAATCAAGTAGCTAGCCGCCCTTCCATCACTTCGCCTTGTCCCATCCTACATCTGCTCAATGACCTGTCATCTTTTCTAAACTTTTGATCCCCTCCATCCATCATCAAATCCTCTCGACCTGCCGTTGACCTCCTGTCCAGCCTGCCAGCCTGCCAGCATACGAATAGCCGCATGATGCAAAGTGCCTAATCGCATCCTCCTATTACCTCTTTCGGGCCCCGCTCCTATCTATTTTCCAAAACCAATCAACCGACCCCCCGGCCTGCCATTCTGCTTCCGTCCACTGCTCCGTCGCTTTATAATCGCACTTGGGCTCGCTGTCAGCCTTTCACCATGTCTACACAAGAGCTTCGATACCAGACGTCTTGCGTCCAAACCGAGAGGACGGACCGTGTTCTATCATTCCGGACTCAGTACCGGAAACCCTCGACGATGAATCCATGGGAGTCGTGTGCGCTTGAGGTGAGTACCGAGTAACATGGACCCCGCGTCTGCCAAACTGGCAACTGACTTGCCGCTCAGTATCAATTCTCCAACAACGAAAATGAGCAAGGTTCTCAGGGAAACGCTGCGTCTTGGCGACGACCCCAAGCCGCCGCCGATCCTGTCATGTACCCCGGGCTGTACTGTCCCTCGGGCTTCGACATGATGAGCATTCTTGTAAGCCCAGTAAAACACCCCATCAGCAACCCCCCAAACTAACAACACACTCAGCTACGCGTCGCGGGCCGCCCCAACCCTAAGGTCGAACTTGGCGCCATCGACTGCTCCGTCGCCCTGCTGCTCTGCGACCTCCAGCAACCCGACACTCCGATCGTGTACGCCTCTGAACACTTCAGCATCCTCACCGGCTACACGAACAGAGAGATCCTCGGCAAGAACTGCCGCTTCCTCCAGGCGCCCGGCGGCAAGGTCAGCAAGAAGTCGGCCCGCAAGCACGTCGACAAGGAAACCGTCAAGAGCATGCGCAAGGCCGTCGAGATGAACGACGAGGTCCAGCTCGAAGTCCTCAACTTCAGGAAGGACGGCACCCCTTTCGTCAACCTCCTCACCATGATCCCCGTCCGCTGGGACTCCCAAGATTTCCGCTACTCCGTCGGCTTCCAGGTGGAGCGGGAGAACTGATTAAAAAATTCAAAAAAGGAAAAAAAAAAAAAAAAAAAGTGAACGGGCTTTTGATCGGTTTCTCCTTCGGAATCGATCTGGTGCTCGTCCACAACGTTCAAGCACTTGTTTTCCTTTACAAGGCAACAAGTATGTCGCGGCTTTCTACGAGCGAGGCATCTGCTATCAGGCATTTACGATACCCATGGTACACACATACGAAATTAGAGCTCAGGCAAGTCCTAACTCTCAACAAAAACGACGTTTGGATTTTTATTTTTATTTTTTTATTTAATGTATGGCGAGGTTTCCTATCTACGGCGTTTACCAAGAGCAGTTTCCAAAGCATAACATCATCATCAGCAAGAATAAGAAGGGGAGTTGGCCGTGTGGGGATACGGAGTCACTTATAGGTGTACAGGAAGATTCTGGTCGTTTTCTTTTCTTTCTTCCCCCCCCCCCTTCCCCACCTCGCTGGAGGTATTCCCCGCGTGGGTGGCAAGCATTGTTTTGTTTACTATCTCAAACGGACGGAAGAGGCTCGAAGCATCTGCGATGGCGTTGACAGTCAGGCACCGGCCTTTGACTGGAGTTTTTTCTGGGACTTTTCTACCATGTACAGCACATGATATTGGATCATGACGAAATAGGTTAGCACAGATAGGCCATCGGCGAATCAAAAGTCACTGGCGTTTCCTTTTAGGACAAACAAACCCTTTTCCTAATTGGTCCAACGTTGCCTTGGGACGCATGGTCCTGAAGAATGATCTTACTGCAGTGATTATGACGTTACACATGGCGTCCATTAACATCAGGCCACCATCGCCATAACTGTGACGGAAAGTAAACCTGGTATAAAAAAAAAACCATTTACGGAGGAGTTTATTTCCCCGTTCGAATGAGAGCACGTACTACCCGACGAATTCCGCCAGTTCGCGGGCGTTATACACGTCATGCTGCTTGTGTGACAACTACACCTATTTCGCATCCGCGTTAGGAAAACAAAATGAATACATGGAGGGGGGTTAGCCGCAACAACCCGCGCTCGTGGCCGTAGGCACCGTAGTCCCGCATGCCTTTTCCCCTATTCGTCCTCCATCTCCCCCCTTCTGCCATTTCCGGCCGCACCCTGCTGCGCAAGAGCTCAGTGGCCAAAAGGCGTCCGACGCGATTGGCGCCGCAGTACGGACGTCCGGATTTCCCACACCCCGTCCCGCACCGGAAACGGGGACTCGAGTTACCTAAGCCTGCATGCAGGGCGGTCTGTCTTGGGACTGGAATAAAAGGCATCGACCCAAGCACCGGCCGCGACGTGATCCAGAGAGAAAGGAAGGAAAACCGGACAAGAGTGACCACAGAAGGGATAAAGACGACTAAAAAAAACGAAACCTCTACGGCTACGGAAAAGAAAGAGAAAAGAAAAAGAAAGTCGCGCAAACATGCCTCTCCGCGGACCCGTGCCGGTGAAGCTGTACAAGAAGGAGGACAGCGAGAAGATCAGCGTCGGGCCGATGACCATCTACATCTTCGAGGACGGGAGCAACACGGACAACCGGATCGGGTGCATGACGCTCGAGCTGCCGCCGGCCACGTCCGGGCCCCCGATGCACTGGCACCGGTTCCACGACGAGTGCTTCTTCGTGACCAAGGGTGGGCTTTTACCCTCCCCCGCGATTGTACCACGAAGCCTGAGATCTGGTAATCGACCTCGGGAGAAGGGGAGCGGACGTACTGACGGACTTGACGAATCAGGAACGGTACGCTTCAAGACACCCGACGGGGATGTCGACGCCCAGGAGGGCCAGCTCATGGTCGTTCCCCCGCGGGCAATCCACACCTTCGCCAACCCGTCCGAGACCGAGCCTGCCGAGTTCTTCATGACCTCCACCCCAGGTGCGTCACGCGACAGCCACAGACATGTCCCCCCAAAGATTAGACTGCGGACGGGGACCCTTGCACAAGTAGGTGAATAATCTTCAAGCGGCGCAAGATTCCACGGTTTTCTTGTGGCTTTCACGAAGGCTTGCGTGTCTTGAATCGGCGGCGAAACGGTTCAGTGCGTGTTTGCATATTTGACGCCCTCGACGCAGGGATACGTAATACGCTGAAGTTGTTGATGCCGGGAAAGTAGAGCTCGAACTATTGTTGCTTTGCCCAATTCAAATTAAATCTCTTTCTTGCCCAAAGCGGGACATGGAGCCGTGCTTTGCAACACGGTGCACAGGGTAGACTATGCCGGCTTGGGCAAGAACTCTCTGGTTGAGCTGTGTGCAACCGTAAAGGCCAGATAGAAATCCTCAGCTTCCACGCGGACTCACCGTCAGTAAAATCGTCGTGGTTCATGACTCCAGCCTCGTAGCATATGTAGCGAGTCTGTGTAGGTGACTCTGCACAGTCCGGTGGAGATGAAATCCGGCATGCACCGCAGCTTGTGATTGCAGGAGACGGTTATCAATTAGGTCCAGGCGTGATGGTCGTCTCAGCATAAACATGTGTGGGTACTATAAGCACATGAAGTTCGCATAAATCATTCTTCGTAACGTGTAACACAGATGAGATCGTTAAAACCCAGTGCCTGACAAATCCAACTCCTTTGGGATGCACGGCCCTCATGGATAGTAGCAACCGTGGAGCTAACAATGCGGCGTATCTCATCCGTGTCACACATCCGCATTGCGCAGCTTGACGGGCCAGCATGAAAGCCGCAATAAGGGCAGTAACGAAGGTTCCGGATCCCTTACCCCACTCCCTATCCAAACCCTTGGGGCCGGGCCCGCCGATTTTTTTTGGCCCCCCCCCCCGGGGGGGTCAGGGCCACCCAAAAAATTTTCCCCCCCCCCCCCCCCCCCCCCCGCGTGCTAACTCGAGGAAACTAGGGTACTACATGGACTGTGAGTTGGGGAAACAAAAATAACCCCTCCTTTCCCTCCCCCCAATAGCCGCAGACAGGCTTGTCATCCCAAAGATGGGGTTGGGGGGGGGGTGTTGACCGTTGGAGAAAGCTAACGCATGATAGACTTCCGCACGATGAGCAAGACCGTCGCCGAGGGGAAGAAGCTATCTCGGGACGAGGTCCAGCACCTGATGGCGCTGTTCGGAACCTTCCCTCCGGACGTCGAGTCGGAGCCGTGAAGGCTGGACCGCCGCGCGGGGTGGGCGTTACGTGGGGGAGGCAGGCCTGTCATCCCTGTTCCCGTCCCTTTACGCACGGAAGTTTTCGAGGGAGCGTTGGCAGCCATGTTTGGAAAGGGAGGGGAGAGGGGAGGGGGGAGGACTTGGTGTGGACCCCCGATCGAGGGCACAATAGTTTATTTCTTCAATCGAAGGGATCTCCGTCTACTACCCGCGTCCCCGGCCTGCGTCTCCGCCGTGTCGTCTTTCGCAGCTATCTTCTTGCTTCTTGACGGGGGTTTTTTGGCTTTCTGTGCGGCCCTGGGTCCCCTCTGTTTCCGGTTTGACGGAGCCCCGGGAGGTTCGGGAGACGACTCCCCCGCCTTATCCTCGCCCTCTTGCTTGATCTCCGAGCCGGGCTTTGCCTGCGCGGGACCCCTGCCACCGCGTGCCTTCTTGGTCGGCTTCTCGTCTTCGCTTTCGCGCGCCTGCGCTTGCCTCTTGCCGACCCCCTTCTTCTTCAAAATAACCTTGGGCTGCGCCTCCTCGTCCCCGCTGAGGGGCTCCTCCTTGGCCGAGGGCACGATCTGCCCCGTCTTCTTCTGCCTCGCTGGCGCGTAGCAGCTCGTGCGCCCGCCGACGGTGACGAAGGCGATCTTGTCGCCGTTCGGCAGCGCCGACGCCGCGCCCTTGCTCCCCTTGCCCCAGCGGTAGTTGAACAGCCAGTCGGCAGGGAACTCGTCCGAGTCGCCGAGCTTGTCGACGGCCGTCTGGCACACGTACCGCACCGCCTCGTACAGCCGAGCGACCTCGGCCACGTCGAAGCTGTCGCAGTACTGCTCCGGGTGCAGCCTCGCCTGGTAGAGCACCTCGTCGGCGACCCAATTGCCGATGCCGCTGATGTGGGACTGGTCCAGCAGCAGCGCCTTGACGGGGACATGGCGCGTGCGCATCTTGCCGGCGAGGTAGGCCTCGGTGAAGACGTCAACGTCGACGACCGGGTCCGGCCCGTTCTCCTTCAGCGGCGAGTGCTTGCGGATGTCGGCGCCGGGGCAGTCCACGAGGCGGATGCGGCCGAAGCGGCGGGGGTCGGTGAAGGCGGCCGCGACGGGGGGGTTGTCGTCCGTCTCGAGCTGGAACTTCCAGTACTTCGGCGGCCAGACGTCGGCCTCGCCGGCCTTCATCTTCTTGTAGTAGTTTGTGTAGGCCGTCTTGTCGCCCTTGATGTGGATCCATCCTGTGAGGTGTCAGACCCGTAGCGGGGCGGTTGGAACGGGTTGGTGCTCATACCCGTCATGCCCAAGTGCATCACTGCGTGAGGGGGTTTATCAAAGGTTATCCTGTAGAAACCATGAGCATCCGACAGTCGTCCTACGCGAAACCGAGACGTACCAAAAGTATTTCCCCTGACTGCCTACAGACACGACCTTCCGGCCTTTCAGAGCCTTCTCGAACGCCGGGCCGCTGGTTCCGACCTTCCCAAAGACATTGGCATCATCAGGGGCAGAGACTTTGGCGATCTTCTTACCCAGGAGGTGGTGGCGCAGGAAGTGGACGCACCGGGCGACTATGAGAGCATGAGTTGTCTGTCTGATTGAGGCACATGCCAGTCGTACCTTCGGCAATTTCAGGCATTATGTCTACGATTGTGAAGCGACGCGACTCACCCGCCGTGAAACCGTTCTGCTCGGTGGTATGACGAGATGGAGACGAGCGGATCCATGACGCAGACAAACGGGACGCGTCGAGGTCTCGCAGTCCCATCCGCGTTCCGAGCCGCGAGTGCACGTGACCAGGTCCCCGAACTGTCCATTTTAGTGGGTCGTGGCCGACCGCGCGCGCCGAATTTTTCCCAGCCGGCGTCACCCCCACTCGAGGCTCAATTTTTCCTTCACCTTTAAAAATCTTTCCTGGCAAGCTTCCTCGTTCACACGATCACTTCTTCCACCAACCAACGCCGCGAAAAAACGCGGCGGCGGCAGGGAGAGCTACGTGGCCTCGCATGATCCGGTAAGTCTGCAGCGCGCGCCTATTTCTCTAATTTCTTCTGCTATACCCTCCCCAATCCTTGGTGATGACACGCAAACACCGCAAACTAGAGTCTTTGACCTAAATGGAATGAAACCTCTGTTTTACACGTCAGTCTGATAGGACACGACAAACATACCTTTTCGTTGTTGGACCTCGCGCTTCTCTTGAGCAAAAGTCGCTAACTCAAGCAACCCAGGTTTTATATGCAGATCCTTCTGACGCCGCGCTTCATATGGCCACGTTCCCGCCTTGAGATGGCTTGACAAAAGGTACGATGCGCCCGCAGACGCTGCCTTACACTGCTCCCGCCCCCTTTCCCACCACCGAGAACCTGATGATCATTTTTTCGTACAATGTACGGTTGGAATTACCGGCTGAAACTTGCTGTTGAAAAAAACTGGCTGTTTCTGACTGTTCTCGTTACCACCCATTTCCGTGTGCTGTGTGTACTCGTGGGATCACCATAACTAACATGGAATCCAATAGCCATCTAATACCTGATCGACAAGGTACATACCAACTCCCATCTTCTCCCTTCATCACTACATGATGAAACGGCACTGGGCTCCGAGAGTACCCATAAGGGACTCAGCCATGAGCAGACAAGCCGTTTTGTGGCAGGCCTAGAAAACCTCGCCCACTGATTCCTAGCCTAAAACTCAACTTGTCGGGACACATCTTGCTGTGCAGGAGGCTGACTTGCCCGCAACAGTGTCGAGATGGGAACTTTGCTATAAATATGGCTTCTGCTGCCAGTGCAGCTATTCGACGCAACCGCCTTCCACCTGGTCCAGTCTTGGTAGGTCTACATTTTTTTTTCTTGCACTCCCCCCACTGCCTACCTGATGAGTACATTAGATGACGAGTCTGATTTGGATCTTCCAATGCGGATAACCCTTTTTTATACCATTCATGCAACGACTGAACTTGGCAATCATACCCATTTTCTGAAAGACGATGATGCATGAACATCGCTAACCATTTCCAGATCACAGTTGTTCAAACGACAGACTCTCGGGGGGGGCTTTATGGTTCAAGTGGTAAGCGCAGACTCTTCCTCCTTCACCATCCCCAGCCTACCCACGGCTCCGTTCTTATGATGAACGATAAACCAAAGACAAGCATATGTCAGAGCCTAACGGCGAAGCTGAGACACGTTGACTACCAGTCATTCTGATCAAACGACCTCACAACTGCATTTTTCTTGGGACCATTGGAGACGTGCAGGTGGCTAATCTGACCTCCAGACCCATGTTGGATCCCATATTATTCCATCTTTCACCAGCAAATCATGCGCGAACAGGTAAGCTGCTTTTCTTCCTCATCCTCATCTACATACACCATCCCTCCCCCGCGTCTACATGATGATCATGAAATTTTCACGACGGTCTCCATAGCCATATGCTTTGATGATAATGCCTTTGACAAGGCCTCCGTACTGATATGACGCTTCATACACTGTTTTCTTTTCAAGTCGTGTCTTGCAAACAGTGGCTAACTGAAGTTGCTAGGCTCTCGTATTCATATGCAATGTCGAATGATGTTGGCGCAGCAATGGTAAGTCTAGGACTTCTGAATTACATAGATGTTCAAATACAATGGCTTGTTTAAGAGCTCTATTTTGTTATCGACATTACAGACATGTGACTTAGTTTTTCTAAACTACTTGTGCGTGATCGCGGCTTTCAGTATACTAGAGATATCAGACTCCAAACCATGGCGTGCCTTGCTGCTGCCTTATCGACCACATAATCACGCAACCCCGCCATTATCGACGCCAGCTTCAAACGAAGGCTCTTCTCTTCGTCTGACTCGATCCGGATTTTCATCTAGATCATCGTCCATATTTTGTCTAGACTTCCGTCAGGCTTGCATCCAGAGTTTTATCCGAATTTCCATATAGGCAATAAATCTGCATGATGCGGATGCTTGGGAGGGGTCGGACCTAGATACCTCTGATCTCCAAGATGGCAGAAGCATTCGGCCTCGCGGTCAACATTGCCACCATTGTTGAACTATCAACGAAAATTGCAAAAGTATGCCTTCAGTATTCCAAAGAGGTCAAGAACGCGAAGGAAGAGATAGACCGGGTCGAAAAGGAGACCCTCAACCTGAAAACCGTCGCTGAGAGTGCCTCGGAGCTGCTCGAGGGCCCCCATGGCGCCACGCTGAAAACGTCCCAGACGTTGGTCGGTGCCGCCCAGGCAGCTGCGTCACGGCTCAAGGCCCTCGATGCTGAGCTTCGCCCTTCCGACACTCGCAAGGCAATGCGCCGGTTCGGCGTCCGGGCCTCCAAGTGGCCTTTCCAGAGCAGAGATGTCGAAAAGACGGTGCGGGACATTGAGAGATACACGCAGATGATCTCGATGGGGCTACAAATTGACCAGACGTACGTTACAAAACCCATTTGCTATACCGCTGTCAGGTACCATAGGCTAATCAGCTAGTGGCACAGAACGATTCTACTCAGCCTCGACCAGAAATTCGTGCTCGACAAACTACCAACCGCCCCCCGAGGCCTCATTTGATTCCCACGCTGAAAAGCATAACCCGACTTGCCTACCAAATACCAGGGTAGAACTCCTGAAGGAGCTGGATCGATGGACCAACGACCCCAGCGCAGAGGCCGTCTTTTGGCTCAATGGTATGGCAGGGACGGGGAAATCAACAATCTCTCGCACTATCGCTCAGTCCTTGGCCGAAAAAGACCAATTAGGCGCTAGCTTCTTCTTCAAGAGGGGCGATGGTGATCGAGGTCACGCATCCAAATGCTTCACGACGATAGCCTCACAGCTAGTGAGTCGTCTGCCAATGCTGGCTCTTCATGTGAAGGGCGCGATCGATGCCGATCCAGCAATACACACCAAATTTTTTGCGAGAGCAGTTCAAAAGACTTATCTTCGAACCTCTTGAAAAAGTTCAAGGAGCTTATAAGGGTGCTTCTGTTGTTATTGTTGTTGATGCTCTAGACGAGTGTGAGCAAGACAATGATATCAAACTCATCATCAACTTGTTCTCCTCCGGAAAGGCTCTCAAGTCTCCACGACTCAAGGTTCTCCTCACTAGCAGGCCGGAACTGCCTATTCGACTAGGGTTCAGTGCAGTACAAGGTACATATAACAACCTGGTTCTTCATGAGATACCTGCCCCGATTATTGAACACGACATATCAGCCTTTCTGGAGTACGAACTGGCGCGTATTAGAGATGAGTACAACAGCTCTGTTTCAGAAGAAGACGACTATCTCCAGTCTGGCCTGATAAATCCAACTTTCAAACCCTAGTGAAAATGGCAATTCCGCTCTTTTGGCGCAGCTATTGAATATTTCTCAAAATAGCGTCGAAGACAGGCTCGACATGCTTCACTCCGTCCTAGACGTTCCCGAAAATTCTGCTGCTCCTGTACGATTGCTTCATCTGTCCTTTCGCGATTTCTTAGTAGATCCCCACTACCGAGACAGCAACCCATTTTGGATAGACGAAAGGGAGGTCCATCGCCAAACGGCGACACATTGCCTCCGTGTCATGGGCAAGCATCTCAGAGAGGACATCCTGAACTTGAAAAAGCCGGGTACTCCCCGGTCCTTGGTGGGCTCTTTGGACATTGATGCTTGCCTGTCATCGGAAACCAAGTATGCGTGTCTTTACTGGACACATCATGCAGCGCAGGCGAACTCTGGGGCAGACCTTCTTGAAACCGTCTACGATTTCCTCTGCCGCCATTTTCTACACTGGTTTGAAGTGCTGGCCTGGCTTGGAAAGGCCTATGAGATTGTCGCCATGCTTCGGGCAATTCAGTCCGCTGCCGCAGTAAGTGCACATAGACAGACCCGCTGAGTACATGATGGCTGACCAAGGAATAATAACAGCACTTGGACAGCGGCGCACTTCAAAAAGTTTTTGGGTGATGCGCAAAAGTTCGTCCGCTCAAACGTCCACATGGTCAGCACCGCACCTCTTAAACTTTATTCATCTGCACGCATCTTCACACCCCAAAGAAGCATAGTGCGTCGGACTTTCGCAGAGACTATGCCCTCCTGGATTTCCCTCCACCCAGAACCAGAACTAGACTGGGATCAGTGCCTGCAAAAGCTTGAGTGCCACAGCGATAAGGTAGAGTCAGTTGCTTTCTCCCACGACTCGGCCCTCATAGTGTCAGCATCCCGTGACAGAACAGCCCGAGTCTGGCGTACAGATACAGGTGGGTGTATCCAGCAACTTGTCCATAGTAATATCGTTCGGTCAGTTGCTTTCTCCCAGAACTCGGCCTATATAGTATCAGCATCTAGAGACAGAAGAATCTGTATATGGCGCACGGATACAGGCGAGTGCATTCAGGAGTTCAAAGACCATTACAGAGCCGCGGTTTCAGCTGGCTTTTCCCATGACCCAGCCCTTATAGCGTCAACATCAGGGGATGGGACAATCAGGATCTGGAACACCAAAGAAGAAAAAAAATCATACTATAAAAAGAGAGGAAAACAGCGGTGGTTTCGATTGGGTTATCCTCTCACATGACTCTGATTTGATAGCATCGTTATCGGACAACAGGCTCCTGACCTGGCACACTGTTACAGGCGACTGTATCCGAGAGTTTGAAGGCGGCAACAACGAACATTACAGTACAGTCGTTTTCTCGCACAACTCAGCCCTTATAGCATCGGAAGATCATGGTACAGCCCGAGTCTGGTGCGCTAGGACAGGCAATTGTATCAACGAATTCAGAGCCGACGGCCATCGCTTCAGAGCGGTCGCCTTCTCACACAACTCAGCCCTTATAGCGGCATCATCAAATAGCGATACAGTCTACATCTGGCGTACTGATACAGGCGAGTGTACACAAGTGCTGGAGAACAAAACTGAAACGACTCAATTCGTCACTTTCTCACACGATTCATCACTGGTCCTGGCATCAACCGACGATGGCAAAGATGCTCAGATCTGGCGTACTGATACAGGCAAGAGTATTCAAAAGCTAGAAAGGTGCACAGTGAGCTGGGCCAGATCTGCTGTCTTCTCGCACGACTCGGCCTTTGTAGTGTCGGCATCGTCCAATGAACTCAGGGTATGGAAGATCAATACAGGCGGCTGCGCTCGAGTAGTCCCTACAAAAGGGTGGGATATGCAGCTTTTGTCTTCCGAGCCTGGCAACTTGCCATTCGGGCCAGGCAAATTGCCATCCGAACTCAGCAGCACCTGCATCGTCACCAATATCGGCGCCATAGCCTTTGCCAAGAGTGCTACAACCTTCAGCACTATTGGTATTGGCGTCAGTCGAGATCGTTGCTGGATCACTTGGAACGGCCAGAACCTATTGTGGCTGCCGGTTGAATTCCGCTCAGAAAAGACAGCTGTCCGAGGGTCGACTGTTGTGATCGGATGTGACTCTAGACTCATCGTTTTCCGGTTTAACGAGGCCGCTCTTCGACTGATATACGGCTAGACCTTTGGGTTGGGGGTCCGGGAAGTTTGTACGCATGTAAATAGAGAGATTGTGATTATTTTCCTCCCTTCCTTCATCCGTTGTTCTGTCTGTTTTCTGATCCCTTCTGTCCTCTATCCTTTCTTCCGTTCTTCCTCCGTCGTGTAGATTCCTGGAATACGACTCAATCCAGATGTGGCTTTCGAGACGTAATGCTACCAATTCATTACAAAACACGGAGCCAGAAACAAGACTCAAGGGGCGCAAAATCGTTGCCATTATAGCTATCATTAAGGGGTATCATTAAAGTATTCAGCCAACACGTCCCGCACATATATGCAGTGCCCCGTTTTCAAGTTTTTGTCCGCATCCGAATCCCAAAGAACGCCCAATCACTGGATGCACCTAGACCCCATCCAAAGGCTCCTCCGCCATACCATGTACAAAATTCTCTCCCGAACTTGGTTTCCTTACAGACCCCCGACGCCTACGCACACCGCGCCGGCAATCATGGCGACCAAGGCCGCAAAGGAGTCCCTCGGGTTGCTGACGGCACCGGCGCTCTTGGGCGTCGCCGTGGCGGTGAACAGCCCCGTCAGCACCGTCGACGATGACGAGGCAGCCGGCTGCGTCGACGTCG
The DNA here is from genome assembly GCF_000149035.1 of Colletotrichum graminicola M1.001. Lineage (NCBI taxonomy): Eukaryota > Fungi > Ascomycota > Sordariomycetes > Glomerellales > Glomerellaceae > Colletotrichum > Colletotrichum graminicola. The sequence goes on from NW_007361054.1 coordinate 62,372, forward strand.
GGGCCTGCGTGGCCAGGGGCCAGTCGCTCGAGTCGCTGTACAGCACGCCGTTGATGACGGTGCCCTCGCCGCGCGCAATCATGCTGACCTGCTCGCCGGTGCAGGAGCCCTGCATGTACCGCAGCCAGCACGTCGGTTCCGGCGAGCTCGGCAGCTTGTCCGTATGCGTCGCGTACGCGTCGCCCGAGGTGTTGAAGCTCGACAGGTCCACTCGGTCGCCGGTCGAGACGGAGGTGCCCATGATGACGCGCGCAAAGACCTGGAACGCGGTTTCCGGCTGGTAGGCGGGCACCGAGTGGCCGGCCTGGTAGATGCGGCTGAAGGACAGGTTCCCGAACTGGCGGACGACGCCGCCAATGTACGAGTCGTTGACGATGATGGGGGCGTAGCCGGCGGCGCTGAAGCCGCGGCCGTAGACGGGGCCGGCCTGCCAGGCGATGGTGGTGGAGGCGGCCTCGCCGCCGAGCCAGTTGCAGATGTAGTCGCGGTCGCCATAGATGAGGGCGACGCGGATGCCGCGCTCGAGAAGGCCGGCCAGTTTCGGCATCAAGGGCCCTCTCATGTGGTCGCCGGTCGTCTCGAAGGCCGAGAGGACCGCCTGGCTCGTCATGGTGAAGTTGATGGTGGATCCGATGGACTGTTGGAAGGCCGCCGTGTTGAGGTACTCGAGGTAAGTGTTTGGCGGGAACGAGTCCGGGGTCTTGTGCGCCATGTCGTACCAGCTACGGCCGGAGTCGGCATAGGGTAACACGGCGTCATTGTTGCAGGTGGTGTAGGCCTGGGAGCATAGGCTGTTCACCATGGCCACGCCGCCGGTGTTGTTGGCGTCGAAGACGGACTCGGCGGTACGGCACTGCCGAATCAGGTCAAAGCAGCCGCCCGACTTATATAAAGTGCCGTTGACCAAGCTCGCGCGGACGTCGTTGATGGCCCTGAACCCGTACGTGTTGTTGCTGGCCATGACAGGGTAGAACTCGGCCTGAATCTGGTCGTCGATGCAGCCGTTGATGATGCCCAGAGAAGTAAGGTGGATCTCGAGCGTGTTGTTGGCGGACAAGGAGCCGTTTTGGCGCTTTTCGTTCTGCGTCTCCCAGACATCGGAGAAGACGGGGCCATACTTGCCTCCGTAGCTCTCGGCGAAGAGGTTGATGCCGAGGGAGCTGTTGTCGGGAGGATTGTACTGGGGAAAGGCGCCCAAGAAGCCCTGAAGCATGTGCCATATGGCGATTGCGGCCGTGGCGGTGGTGTTTGTGGTGTTGTTGACGTTCAGGGAGCTGAAGGTTCCGTTGAGGAAGGTGGCGGGCGGCTGGCCGTTGGGGACTGGCTGGGGCGGGCTCGACTGGTTTGCATTGAAGAGGTTCATGGAGCCATTGGTGGCAATGTCGTAGGAAAAGCCGACTTGGTTAGGCTGCAGAGGGTCAGCTTGAGATTAGGCAAGGGCTCGGGGAGCGGCTCAGGGCGTACGTACCTGGTCGATGAATAACATGTTGGTAGCGCGGTCCCAGCCCCATTCCCTCGCGACGGTCTCGTACTGATCCAGGCCCTTCTCGACAACCTCACAAGGACCGACTTCGGTGAACAGGCCGAACAGCGAGCTCACACCCGGGCCGCCATTGAGCCAGATGGTCATGGCCTCGGTGGGCTCGCGCGCACCGATGAACCAGAAGAACATGTTGGTCGGGAAGGGGCCGGGCACGGTGACCCATCCTGTGTATTGCTGCTGAGAGTCGTATGCGGTCTTGCAGGCGCCGTCGGGGATCTTGTACCGAATGGTGACATTGCCATCGACTGGCGACGTAATGGTGGTCAGATTTACCTCGGCGGAGGGGAACTGGGCGGCTGCGAAGGTAGAGAGCAGGCCGGCTCCGGCGAGGACAGCGTGAGAGAGGCGCATGGTGAGATGACCTGCATCGTGACCTGGGCGCATCCTCTGTCGTCGGGGTCGGACGACGGGGCTCGAGTTGTGGTGGCTGCTGTCCCGTCGTCGCCGAGGTCCGATTCAGACGCCCACGTTATGGTGCGGATGTGCGGACTGGACTCCGAATGAGATTGTTGAAGACTAATGAAGGAATGACGCCGAACAGATGAGGAAGAGGGTGTGTGGAATGGAGGAGCGACAAAGCTGCCGGGACGGGAACGGGGGGCGGCAGAGGAATGTTAATGTTTTGAAGGTTCGCAGTGTTCCCGCTGGGGTAGCGGCTTGGCAGACGAGCCCCCTGCATCCTGGTGCTAATTTTACAGCAAGTTTCCCCAGTTGAACAGGGCGGCACAAGCCTGTCGAGACGCACGCGGCCCGCTGAGTGTTTGCGTCGACGGGATCGTCTTACAGGTGCCGGGATCCGAGGGGGGGGGGGGGGGGGGGGCACTCACTCAGTGGTCACAGGTCACTGACCTAGGTGGGTAGGTAGGTACCTGTAGATAGGTAGGTAGGTTCCCGTACAGGTATGTACACCAACTGACTATGCGGATAGATAGTAGGTGGTCAGCATCGCAGCCGGCTGCCAAATTCCGGCATCAACAACCTCGGGACTTGATTTGGATATGCCGCTTTACCCGCAGCGATCCCGGAGACGAGACGGGACGAGAAGAAGCTGTTCGTCCCATCCCGTCGCGTGACTGACAAACAAGCCCCGGCTGAGTATTACCGGACGGACGGACGACCAATGTTGTTGCTCAAAATGGGCCGAACCTTACCGAGTATGGGTAATCAATTGTCGGGATCTGTAGCAAGTCCCAGCCAGATTGGCACGGAATGCGTTTGCCATTCGGGAAGCACAATATACCTTCCTTACAGCTGCTGATACAACAGGCCTCCGGCTCTGTTTAACACCAAAACGGCCAAGGCCATCGCCAATGACTTCCCAAAATTGCCAGGATCCGGTGCGGCTGAAGGTCGCCATCCAGGGGGTGCTGAGTTCCCATGGCTGCCGCAACTTTTCATGCTTTTCTTCGAACCCAACTTTCAACCATTGACCTTGTTCTGGAACTCCCATTGGCCTCCAAGACGCTTATTACTGTCTCTGGCCCAGTCCAAGTCCCGCGGTTCACACCCACAATGGCCGACTCCGGCTCCGGCTCCGGCTCCGGCACTTCCGCATCCGCCTCGGACGTCATCACCTACATCGGCGTTCCTCTCGCCGTCCTCGGCGTCCTCCCCATCCTCTACAACACCGTCGTCACCCTCGCCGCCCGCTCCCGCATCCGCCGCATGCTCCGCCATGCCCGCCTGACCGCCCTGACCCGCTCCGACATCGTCAACCGCGTCATCGAGGTCGACCTGCCGCGCTACGCCATCACCCCCTGGGACCGCTTCGACCACCGCGAACAGTACTGGTCCCTCTCCCGCCACCCCTCCTCCATCCCCGGCGGGTCGTGGACCGTCTTCAACTGGCGGACCAACACCATCGGCCTCAAGACTCAGAGGGTCGAGTACGCCGACCAGCTGTGCCTGCCCCAGGCCGATATCAACTTCGAGGACCTGGTCTCGTACCTTCTGGACCTCGGTGCCGTCCCCGATGCTCACGGGTGGAGATTGCTCAGAACCACCGGGTTATGGACCCCCGTCGGCTGCACTCTGATGCACAGCCCGGACGGCCAGCACAAGGCCCTTGCCATTGCGCCTCTGAACGACTCCGACGGCCACCTCTCGTTATCTGTAACCTGGTCCTCCCACTGGACCACGAGAAGCCATCGGTCTCTACCGCCTTATTGGCTCCGCCTTCCTCCGCCTCCCGAGGTCCCTCCGACCAATCCCGAACCCGAACCGGCCGGGGACGCCAAAGAGCCATCCTCCCGGGCATCCTCTCTCTCCAGCATATCCCGCGCCGTCGACGCCGTCGCCAAATCCCCAATCGCCTGCAAGCTCTCCTCCCACGGCCTCATCGCCGCCCACTCCGAGGTCGAGGGCCGCCCCGCCACGCCCCTGCACATCGACCACGTCCGCGTCCGGCCGGGCCTGTCCGCCGGCGTGTGGTTCGCGAGCGCCGCCACGGCCTACGGCACCTCGAGCACCACCGTCCTCTGGAGCTACACCATTCCCGACGACGTCCTGCGCTTCGCCCGGGCTTCCTCCGTGCCCTGCGGCGTGCTCGAGCTCCTGGGTCTCGTTGACGCCTCCCAGACCCCTGAGTGGGCGAGCTCGCACGACGACATGCGGGACAACCTCGACCTCGTGAGCCGGCGCATGCGCGAGCAGCGCAACGCCATGGCCGCCGAGTCGAGGATGAGCCCCAAGGACAAGGAGCAGGCCGTCCGTGACCGCATGCGGAAGGAGGCAGAGCAACGCCTAGATGACCGTAGGTCCCCCCCAATCCCCTTTCCACCACCGCCTCCCAACTCTGACACCTCGACATCTCCATGACTCACTCTTACTCTGACGCCGCCGCAGTCAAGGACAAGATGCGCCTCGACGTCCAGCGCCGCGACCTCCGCACCCACGAGGCCATCCAGTCGCCCAAATGGGACGCCGCCCTCGTGGCCTCCCACGCCCTCCCCTGGCTCCGGCAGGGCGGCCACCTCGCCCCCGAGACCGCCGCCGACCCCCGCGCCGCTGCCGCCGCCCTGCTGCACCGCATGCTCCGCGACGGCGCCTTCGCCGCCCAGACCCGCCGCCGTGCTCGACGCCTGGAAGGCCTGGGCCGACAACGGCGGGATGCGCAAGGCCGACCTCGACGCGCTCCGCGAGGCGCCCGCGCCCTTTGCGCTCGCGAGCCTGCTCGTCGCCGTCATTCGGGATGCGGGCACCGCGGCCGAGGGCGGGCCGAGCGTGGATTTGCAGGAGTGCCTGGGCATGTGGCGACAGGTGAGGTTAGGTTAGTAGGGGGGTTGTATGTGTATTAGTCCGTGACACCCGTTGGTTTTGCTTAATGATGTATGGCAAGGAATGCTCTGCACCTTTTTACGCTGTATGGATACGGAGGCTTCACAACGGTCAGATATAAGATGAAGATAAAAATAAGTTTGAATTCCACTGGTGGCCGTGCAGTCCCGATTCCTATAATTTCAAACTAGTCGCGACTACCAGTCCAGCCGTCCCATCTATGATCGATAACCCCCCCCATTGTTGCATGTCCTAATCCTTGTTATCCCAACGAATCCAATCCAATTCCCAACTCCGTCGCTCTAAAATGCAAACCATCACTCCCGCGATCCCATTATAGCGGCATGAGCCAGCCCGTGCTACAGCTCGTCATCCTGTTCCGAATCAAATATTATGTCCTCCTCGTCCTCCCGGCCCTCTGGCAACAAACTCTCGGGCAGCATCTGGCTCTTGGACAGCAACTGAGACGAGTCCAGCTGGAACGTGCCGGACGCTAAGCGAATCGGACTATCATCGTCGTCGTCCACGAAGATGGGCAGACTCGAGTTCGCGTGTGTGGGCCGTGGCACCGACTTGGACGGCGACTGCGACGGGCTCGACGCCTGACTGGCCGTCGTTGCCTGCGAAAGCCGCACCGCGCGGCGGGGTGTTGGTTTGGACGGCCGGCTGAAGGGCGTCGGCGGCAAGGCCGGCTTGGTGAGGTGGAGCTCCGTACCGAACTTGCGCCGACTTTTAGTCGGTGTCTGGCTGGATGGGACCAGCAAGTCGGCGTCCGATGAGGGGTGTTGGGTCGAGTGCTCGATATCGCTCCGGATCTGCTCAGCCAGTTCTTGTGACATCGTGGGATCCTGCGAAGGCACACCTCCAGCAGCCGGCAACGATCCACCCCTACCGGTTTCAGGCTCGGCCTCATCCTCCTCGTCTTCGTCGTCTCCAAAAACGGAGCATCGCAGGTTGGCCATCAAATGCCCAACGACGGCCGGCGGTACGTATGTGTACTTTTGTGGCGGTCCATGCAGGTAGTCCCGATCCATCATGTACTGGAGAGGCATCGGATCGTTCAGCTCGTAGAGTTTGTACAGATGATACGCAAACTTGGAGCCTTTCTTCTGATTAAACTCGGCGTTGCCAATGCCGTCTTCATCGATCTCGCCCGGCGACTTTGCGTCACTGAAGCATGCCATGTATTTCAGCTCTGCCACCGGTTGAGTGATGTAGAGCCACATGCGCGAGACGGTGTGCGGGATCTTGTAGTTGCGGAACTCATGATTCTTCCTCCCGGAAACAATCTCCTTCATGTGTTCCGGGTGTATGGAGATGAAGACGTCGGTGCGATCGCCCTGGGGGCCCATGCCGTTGATAACATCTCGAGGAAGTCGCTGACTCTCCAATGCTTGGGTGTGAGGCGTCTTTGGCGTCTCAACAAGGCCCCGTCCCTTGGCCTTGGGCGTTTTCTGGCTTTGCGTGGGTGTTTGGCAAATAGACTCGTCATTTGTCTCCCCGCTTGCTTCATCAATACTCGAGTCACTGTTGCGGGTAGGGTCAGGAGAAGATGTAATGACCTCGACGGTCTCCCTGCGATCTGACGCGTTCGAATCCAGGCGCCCTAGCCCGGGGAACACGAACGGCTTGGACAAAACCACCGTAGCTTCTTCTTCGTCCTCCTCGTCGACAGAAGGGGCGACATTCTCCTTATCAGAGTCGCCGTCATCTGCAGGGGATGCCTCCTTGGAAGCCTGCTTCTCTTCCGACGAAGCAAGCAGCTGATCCATCTGGAGCTGGGTTTCTTCGCCGACAGCGTCGTATCCTTCAGCCTCTTCGTCCAGGATTTCAAGATCTCCGGATTCATCCTCAGAGTCGGCAATCTCGCGTAAAGGTGACCTCGGGGGTCGGCGGGGTGACGGGCTGACGTCGCGTCCTTCCTGTTCTTCGCTGTCCGTCTCTTCCTCTTCCGCCGCCTCCTCCGTCGGAGGCTGGCTGGCCGTGGGATGCGGCGTGATAAAACGAACATTCTTGGCGGGCTGCAGTGGCACTTTGGTAGGTGAGGTGAACTGCTGACTTGAACCCTGGCTGCCTGTCGTCGCGTAGGAATCCTGAACTGTAAGAGTTCGTGGACGTTTGACAGATCCGGTAAGCTTCGGCAGCGGGGACATTGTGTTCGTTGACTTGTCTTTCAAGGGAGACCTCCTCGGCGCCGGGCTATACCTAGCCAACATGGGAGTGAGCGGGCTGCCTTGCGACGATGGAATCTCGAGAACGATGCGCTTGTTTGTTGGTGTTTGTGGAACAACGGATGGCGTCCTGCTTGGGGCCTTCTTGCCGGACAATAGGTTCTCCTTATCGTTGGCCGACGGAAGCACTGGTGGGCCGTTCTCTGTCTCATCATCCGATGACTGGAATTGCCATACATCTTCCTCTTCTTCCTCGGCTGGGGATTTCTCTGAAGATCTCCGCGTCATCTGCGTCAAGGTCTGCGTGTGAAAGGAAGAGCTCGGTGTCGGTTCATCCCCCATGGTCTTTCTCCTCTTCTTCTTGGGCGCGGGGTTCTCTTCATCGTCGGATAGGTCTAAGCGCACGGGCGATGAGCGCGTGGTCTCGAACATCTGGGTCAAGGTCTTTTGCTGGTGATTGGGGATACGAGCGGTGGGTTTGCGGGCACTGTAGGTTCGCACTTCTGTTCGTCGATGCGGGAACTTTGCTTGCTTGGCCGGCTTGACGGACTTATAGACTCGGTCTGGAGGAGGGGCAGCGGTTACCCGTCCGCCGGAGCGGGTCTGTGGTGGCATGATGGACGGTTGGTGGAGTTGTCACTGGTGGGAGCTTTGCGTGTTGTGATGACTCCCAGATCATATGGATCGTCGATAATGAGCAATGGGTGAAACGTTGAACCTGCGCGCAGGATAGGGGCCAACTCAGGTGGTCGAGAGCATGCTGACTAGTCCTTGTGCGGTTCGAAGGGCGCGTCGCGTAGGAAGTGGGATCGATTTACGCGTGTAGCTGGCGTGTCGGGCGCAGTGACATCTGACATCACATGTATAAAACGGGGCGGCGGGGAAATGCATGTGAGTATTGGGGCGCCCGCTTAAGTAAATCCCAAGACGCCCGCACAATTTTTCGTTTCGTCGCTCCAATCACACACGCCTTTGGGTGTGACAGAGTTCGCTGACAACACTACGGCACATTGTGTGTTTCACGAATGAAGGAGACAGCCGCTTGCGGCCGAAGTCCATGAATGTATAAGTATTTCATGTCATTCCTCACGAAAGTGTTTATGCACAACATACTCTGAGTGGTTGAAGAATAGCAGTGGTTTGGAATTTGTTAGTGGGTTCCAACCTTCTGCTCTGACCCTGGTATCCAACTTGCAGTGTACACCCAATCCTCACGTCCAATGCTTGAATGCAATAAAGTCTTTCGTACACCGCGCCCAGCGTGTATGACTTCTTCCTCAGAATTTGTTACGCGACCGAGACTTTCTCTCGGCCGGTGTCATGGTGTGTATGATTCGCGACCGTGCGGCCAAATACAAGCCCACAGCCTGATGTGTATGTTGTTTGGTCGAGATAGAGCCAGCTCAAGATACTGCCTGACGATATTGGTCTTCGTCGGCATTTTACGAATCGAAATTTTGTTCAGTGAAATGTTTGTACAAGAGTCGTTCCGAGATTTGTGTGATTGTGTGAGGCCATCCAAGGCAAGCAAGCGCCTCTCAAAGCCTTTTCCTGGTAATACGTCGGATAAAGCGTCTCAGCTTGGACTTGGACTTCGTTGAAGAGTTGTTCGAAACTAATGAGACCGAAGATTGGGCGGAGATGGCCTCAAGGCGGTAGTATTCCTCGATGTAGTCATCGATGAAGTCCTCAAGAGTAACGTTGTCAACGGCGAGGTCAAGGACGTGGTTCTGGTAGTATTGGGTTTTGGCCTCGTATCTCAAGTTTGCCATCTTGTCTGCCGACAAAAGCTGGGAAGTTGAAACAGTGAATGCGGCCATCCTTTAGCGTGCGAGATAATCTGTTTTGACTCGTTGACCAGGCTAGACGAGGTTCCTTTTCTTCAAGAAAAGTCAAGTGAGTATAGTTGCCGTGACTGGAGTAGAAAGGAAGGATGGAATGGAGGGGGAGAAACAAGGATCTTCCGGGGGCTCAAGAAATACTTTTTAAATAGAATCGGTGGCAAGAGTCACGAGCAGTACCAAACCCAACGGTTGGTGAACCGTGGTTGGAGTTGAGGTTAGTATACGATGGCAAGTGGCCCGTCTCCGAAAATACGTCCCGGCCACACAACTCTCACAATATTTTGGGTTTATGGTTATGAGCAACCTGCAAAAGCCATAGTTAACCAGACTTTTGAAGCGTTTGGCACAACCGCCCAAGGAGCAGGCAGACAGTTCAGGCATGATGGTTGTACAGCAAAGAAGATTCTAGAGTCAGTTATATACACATCAGAACCTTCTGATTTATTTCTTGGGCTCCTCCTTCTTCTCCTCAGGCTTCGCCGTCGGCAGCTTGAAGGTGTCCGGGCGTCTGTCCGTGCCAGGTCCAACCTGCTCCCAGGCGCTGCTGCCGCCCTCGAAGTTGCGGAAAGCCTGGGTCAGCTCAAGAGGCTCGGTGACGATGCGCTTCTTCTCCTCGTCGTATCTGATCTCAGTGTAGCCGGTAAGGGGGAAGTCCTTTCGCAGGGGGTGACCCTCGAAACCGTAGTCGGTCATGATTCTGCGCAAATCGGGGTGGTCGGTGAAGAAGACACCGAAAAGGTCGTAGACCTCACGCTCGTACCAGTTGGCTCCGTCGAAAAGAGGAGTGACACTGGGGACAGGCGAGGCCTCATCGGCGTACGTCTTGACGCGAATGCGCGAGTTGTGGCGGACACTGAGGAGGTTGTAAATAACCTCGAAGCGCTGGTCCCGGGTCGGGTAGTCGACCGCAGTGATGTCGCTAATCTGAGTGAACTCGGCCGAGGTATTGTCTAGCGACTGTTAGAGGTGAATTGGGCTACGTCATGGACGATTGACACGTACACTTGAGGAACGTCATGATGGGAATAATTCCCGAGGGAGAGACGTAGATGGTGAGCTCGTCCTTCCAGACCGAGATCTGCTGGACGTACTTGGGCAAGCAGCCCATGATCCATGACCCGTACTTGTGCAAGTTTTCGGCCTTGGAGCCGTACTTGTCGGCTGGGTTGACGAGAGGGGCTTTGAGGGTGCCGACGTGCTGGCGAGGCGACTTCCTCATGTTTTCGGCATCCTTAGGAAGCCCGGTCGGGAAGCCGGCCAATTGAGGGATGGAGGTCGAGAAGCAGCGAATCTCGCTAGGGCGGCAGTTGCGCAAGCCCGCCAGAGCTCTACCACGATAGAGCTTGGTTGCCATCGTTGCCGTTGTTGCAGTGCTGGGGGGCTTGATGCCTCTGAGGAAGTGGTGATTGATGATGCTGTGCTTCTGTGATATGCTTGGGGGATGGAAAGAAGCTAGCCGGTTTAGGTTCACCCCCGGGGCCTTGCTTTTGCCTTCCTATGCTGCTTGAAATCTGGAAGGCTTAAGTTGCTCAATGCCCACTTGCGATTCCATATACCAAAATACTATCAAAGGTTCTGGTGTAGTTTAAAACCGTAATTCTATCTAGCCGCCACACGCCTAGAGCATTATCTTTCATATCATTTCAAAAGTACACGTATCTGCACATGTATTCCTTTCTCCTTCTCCGGGAATTCAGACAGACGGGGAGGGTCTCCCTAGACTCTGCTGACTTGCTCGATTCTTAGCCTATTGATTGGTTCGCATATCGGGATCTTGCGGAGATCACGTGGTACTATCTGTGGGCCTCTGTTTTCTTACCTAAGGTGCCAAACCTACAGACAACCCAGCTGGCAAAGGCTTTGGCTTCATTTGCGTATTGAACAACTTCCCTCTCCTTACCACCTCCACCCAGAAGCATACGAACAAACCTCGCACAGAACAGACTTACACCGCCCCAGATTGTCACCATGGCACCCCAAGATACTTTTATTGACGAGGAGGAAGACACCTGGTATGTCGCTTCTCTTCCTCTCATTTCGCGCCCATCGCAAAATTGCAAAGGCTTTTCCAGTATTGGGCATCTTGAACTGACTTGCCATTCCACAGTCCGCTATGTATCGAAGAGTTCGACCTGTCCGATCGGAATTTCCGACCTTGTCCATGCGGCTACCAGGTACGGCAACCCCCCGATCCGCCCGTCCTAGTCTCCGCCAGCCACCATGGATTTCTGACTGTTTCATAGGTGTGCCAGTTCTGCTTCAACAACATAAAGAACAACATGAACGGCCTGTGTCCCGCATGCAGAAGACCGTACGATGAAAAGACGATACAGTGGAAGGTTGTTACCACGGAAGAGTGCGTAACCTAATTAACCCCTTTGGGGCTGCCACGGTGACGCCACGCTGACAAAGTTTTAGGGTTGCCGAGTTTCGAGCAAATATCCAGAAGAACCAAAAGAAGCGAGCCCAAGACCAGAAGCAAAAAGAGGTTCAGAAGCGCGAGGTCGAGAAGGAGAGCCGCAAGAACCTCGTCGGCGTCCGGGTCGTTCAGAAGAACCTGGTCTATGTAACCGGTCTGACACCTACAGTGCGAGAGGACGAACTACTCAAGACGCTGCGCAAGCCCGAGTTTTTTGGCCAATACGGCAACATCCAGAAGATCTCGATTAGCAACCGGAAGACGTCGGACGGCCAAAACTCGCTCGGGATTTATGTGACTTTCGAGAAGAAGGAGGACGCCCAACGGTGCATTCAGGCTGTTAACGGTTCTCAGAACGGTGATCGCGTACTGAGAGCCCAACTGGGCACGACAAAGTACTGCTCGGCGTGGCTGCGGCACGAACAGTGCGCCAATAGGCAGTGTATGTTCCTGCATGAGTTGGGCGACGAGGAAGACAGCTACACTCGGCAGGACTTGTCTTCGATGAACAGCATCAGCTCTCAGCGGCCGCTGCCGGGTGGCTCCTCGTCCAACAGCGGCGGCGGACCGTCACGCGCTGCATCGCGGCAACAGAACACCACGCCCTCTGTGCCTCCGGCGTCGCAACCCATGGCGCGATCGTCGAGCAAAGAGGGATCCGAGAACGGTGGCGATGGCCCGGCTCTGCCAGCATCGGCCAACTGGGCGAGAAATCCTCAGCGTAGTCGCAGGGGAAGCCACGCCACTAGTGGCGCCGCCTCCAGCCCTGCAATTTCGACAGCTCTCCCCGCAACCGCTGAGGCAGTACCCGAGGCTATCGACGAGACGCCCTCGAGAAAAGAGTCCCCCGCACCTGCGACCGAGAGCAAGGCCTCCAAGTCCCCCACCACAGCTGACAGCAGAAAATCCAACTGTCTTCCGGAGAATCTCCTCAAGGGACTCCTCAAGGCCATGCAGGGTTGTCCTTTCAGATACCATGCGCCCGATACGAACCAGATCGAGACGATATACCCCCCCATGTTCGATCCCCACGGAGGCGAAAAGAGACGAGCTATGCGTGAGGAGGAAGAGGCACGCTTGGGCGTCGACCAGGAGCAGCAAAGCGATGCACAGGAAGCCTCGGAGGGCGAGCCAGAGACGGGAGGCAGCTTAGTACTCGGCGGTGAGCCTGAGGATCGGGATGCCGCTCGCGACGTCGCATTCGAGCAGCGTCGACCTGGAACCCAGCCGCCTATCCAGCGTGCCAACGGTGATGGTCTCTTCGGCCCTGCACTTGGCGCAGGGTTTGGCCAAGCGTCTGTGTCTGGCGGCTCCGTCGGCGGTAGCCGCTCGATGACGCCTCAGCAACAACTCTTCGTCCGGTCCCAGAGCGGCTTCGGTGATCATTTGCCTCCGGGCATCGCAGCTGCGCAGCCTTCGGCGGTTCAGCAACAAGGTGGCAGCCACAACAGACAAGGTTCGAGGTTCAGCTTCGCTAATGACAGCACGGGCACTTCAGCTTCAGTCAAGGTTGCCGCGAACCCGAGAATCATGGCGCAACAGACGGCCATGATGCCGTCAGCTTTCCACTCGCAGCCCGGCAGCCAGTATTATGCATCCTCCATGCCCGGACCTCCTCCGGGTCTCAAGTCGACAGGCACGCCACCCAACATGTTTGGACAAGGCCACTCGTTCGGTGGCAGCTTCGGTGCGGCCTCAAAGGATTCCGCCGAGCTTCTTCAGACGTTGATCCGCGGTCGGGGAGCCAATGGTCAGGGTCATGATGCTGGTAAGCGTGAGTACATGTTATCTTCTTTCTCTAATCAGTACCCATCCTCTACCTCCTCCACCCCAGCTCCTGCTTCGGGCCTCCTGGCGTCGCTCTACGGTAACCAGCCTGGAGCATTCCAAGACTTCGGTCCCAAGCAGAAGAAGAAGGGGAAGAAGCACAGACATGCTAACACTTCCTCCTCTGGGGGAGGTGGCTTAGTGGATCTTGCGGACCCGAGTATCCTGCAAGCAAGAATGCAACACCAGTCGCAGAGCAACGCCGGAGTCGGACAGGGACTGTTCGGTGGACAGAGCCAAGGTGGGTACAACCCGAACATGATGTACAACACGCGCTTCCCCGGCGCTGGCTGGTAGCTTTTTCAGAGAGACAGCGCGATAGACTAGGGGGTTGGTGTTGGTCGTTTACGGATTTTGTTTCACACACGCGCACACACATACACACACACACACACACACTTCATGTATCATGAGAAGCGAGGGCGTCGCGGCACATCACGGGCGGACGACGGCCCTTGGAAGGGGCCGAGAGCGCACCGCACACATCATGCATTGATTCAGCGAGCATCGCGGAAAATATCAGGGGCCGCTCAGGGGAGTGGCAAGGGTTGCATTTGGCGTCGCGCTTCACACGTTTTCTTATGGGCAAACAAGGACCGACACCTGCACGCGTCCCGGCACATTATACCTCTTTCTTCATTGGGACTCGCACGTCATGGATCATGGGTCACGTCAGTCAGGCAAGCCATCATCGTCTTCCGAATCGCCTTAATGTACGTTAACTCGCAGACCATCCTCCGGTTATGAGGATGGTGGGTGGCATAAGGAACAATATAGCATTTTGCTCACACCTATCGCTCGTTGTCCCCGCAAAACCATCAAGGAAGACGATGATGGCAGCCGTGAAGTGTTCCTGTAATCCGCACCCCTGTATATAAACGTTGTCTCTCGTGCTACCATACTCTGGCATCTCTTTCCTTCTTCTCTCTTGCATCGGTTATTCGACGGCGCTCTGGGGAACCCCTGGCTAACTGGTTCCCTAGATGACGAGTTACTCTCACTCGACGAGGCTGCCTTCTTCTCGGTCGATGCATTGGTGTCTGACGACCCTTTGCCGAGTCATGTTGGGACGATAGGGGGGCTAGCAAGATCAGCGGTCCCAACACCACCACCTGGTCTCGGACACCTTTCAAGAACGGCATCGCCGGCTCTGCGGCAAGCGCCTATTCCCGTAGTACCTGCTACTCCACTTACGCCTGCTGCCCCGAGGCCTGCGGTTCCGACCATGGCCAACATTGTTCGGACGTCGACCCCGGACCAGACCCCCCATAAAAAGGCTGCCGGGGCGGAGGCCAAGAAGAACATCAAGGCTTTGGCCGTCGAGAGTGGCCTGTCCAAAGACGTCGCGTCGCAAGCATCTCCGTCCAAGGGTAAGCCTCTGTTACACGAAGAAGATTTCCCTGCGTTGGATGCCGTCAAGGGGATTTCCACGCAGCCTGGCACACCGTCCAGGTCTGTCGTTGCAACACCAAAGATTGCTCCAGCCAGCATCAGGAAGCCCCAACAAGAGGCTCCAACTGGAGCTCCAACCCCGTTGACCGAGGCGCCCAAGCACACGCCCAAGGCTGCCGAGAAGAAACCTGTGCTGGGCGTCCTGAACATTGCCGCGGCCACCAAAGCGGCCCAGCCGAAGCAGCCAGAGGCAGGTACGGCGGAGCAGTCGGAATCGTCAGCATTCCCCGCCTTGCCAACTCCGACAACTGCTAGTGTCGCATCTCCCATTACAAGAGCTGCACCTAAGACTCTGCGTGTCGTCTCGACTCCCAAGGCGGAAGTACCACCGGCCCTGCATTCTGGCACCGCCTCCACTGCCGCCAGAGCCGTGTCTACTGCTCACGGTCGGCCCGGAACACCGGTGAGTGAGATCATCAGTGACAGTGCATCCATCGTATCGGCATCTGTTTCTGCATCCCGCACGAGTTCGCCTCCTCCCACCAGGATCGGGACAGCGCCCGTCCGCACTACGACGAAGAGCCAGCAGCGTAAACAACGTAAGGAGGCCCACAAGGAACAGTCGGCCACCATTGCTGTGGTGCCGAAAGTAGCGGAAGCCGAGGAGCAAGCGCCCATCATCGGTCGTAAGAAGAAACAGAAGAAGGAGAAGCCGGCCACCACACCCCCAGCAGTGCCTAAGAAAGCTGCCGAGCGCGCAGCGACGCCGCCTCCCCCGCCGAAGGAGCCCACTCCTCCTCCCAAGCCCGTCGTCGAGACAACGGTCGTTGATCTGCCACCTCCAAAGGGCAAAGCTGCCAAGAACGCCGCTAAGATGGCAAAGGCGGCCGAAGAGAAAGGTAAGAGCAAAGAGGCACCTGCGACGACTACGCCTTCGCCTCCAGCGCCGACTGCCGTCGCCGCGCCTGAAGAGTCGCAGGACATTGGAGACAACCCCAAGACCATCCCGGAAGTCGTCTTCCAGGACCTTGTCAGTGCCGGCGAGGCTCCTTCTCCGGACGCCCTTACGCTGCTCAAGCCGCTCGCCGAGCAGAACACCCGCATTGATCGAGCGCATGCCGCCGCGGCGCATGGCAACAGCCCGCCTCCGTCGACCGCAACTAAGAATATGATCTCGGAAGCAGACCACGCCGTTCTTATGACTGGCCAGCCGGTTCGTAAGGTGATTGACGGCCATCGCGTGCTCATCACGCCCAACGGTGACTGTGTCCGCAATCTCACCGAGGAGGAAGAAGATAAATACCTGGAGCTTCAGAAGCGTGTTGCCGTAGCCAGCGAGCAGCCCGACAGTTTTGTTGCACCCCGCCACCAAGCTCGCCCTGGTGGCTTCTCTCTCATCAAGGGACGGGCTGTGCCCAACGGGCCTCCGTCCTACTTCCCGCCATCCCCCAACGCACAGAAGATGTTCTCCGACGACCCGGTCAACAAGATCCAGCGCGAGGAGGCCATCAGCTACATTAACCAGTTTGTGCTGCCGCGGCTCAACCTCGGCAACACCAACTTGTTCCCGGGCAGCTGGAAGTCTGCGCCAGGTGCTAAGGATGCTCTCTCGGCGCGTGAGACCGCTGCTGCCAGCCTCAACTCGCTTGCTCCCTACATCTACGGCCATGACGCCGCCGCCGGAGCGGGCATATACTCGGCGGAGAGCGGCGGTTCGGGCAAGGACATCCCCGAAGACGAGACGCCCTTTGGCGGCCTGGACTCGCCGCACCAGCAGGGTAGCGAGGTCGCCGTCGCGAGCGCCTCGGCCTCTGCCGCGGCTGCCGCTGCTGCGCAGGCTCATGCCCAGGGCAGCAGCGCGCACCCCAAGCTCCCCGGCACGCCTCTTAATGCCATGTCGCTAATGAGCGTCGAGGACGCCGAGACGGCGCTGGGGCTGGCGCGCAAGGAGACGGAGAAGCTCGAGAAGGGTCTGAACCAGGCCATTAAGCGTAACCGGAGGCTGCTTCTCGGCGGCAGGTGACTAGCCGTGAGTCTAGTCGAGTTTGTCGAGAGGGCTATCGTGGCCGTGGCCATACAGACGCTGGTGTTGGGGGTTGGTGTGGTCGGCACCGTTGTGGATCTGCTGTGGGATGCTGGAGGGGTGCGCTGGTGATTTCCGTCATGTGTCTCGGGAAAGGCTTCGACTTGGTGTCGCGTCTGACCGTCATGATGGGTGGGGAGGGCATTGCATTGTTACAATACGGAGGGGACGTTCAGGATACTTGCTTCGGGGCGTTCGGAAAGGCTTTTCATAACATGCATAGGGAATAGGTTATGTGTGCTTCCGGTTTAAGGATATGCTGTACCACTACTGTACATGATTGTTATTTGTACTCCTTACGGCCGCCCACGGGACGGGACGGTTGGGTACATTCGAGGAGTGGGATGGATGGATGAAGCTTAATGACACTGATACCCCCTTTGCGACGATAACGAGCTTTCAAGTTTCCCCGCCCCCCCCCCCCCCCCCCCCCCCCCGGGTGTGAAGGTGCTGTATACTGGCATTGCTTGGGGCCACAAAAGATCTTTGTTTCTTTCCTCCATGCTATATCGTTCCTTTATACTCCATTCCCAGCAGCTACACTAACTGGATGCAGTACGTAACCTGCGTATGCTGTTGTATGCTAATGCGGAGTTTGTGCTTCTAATGCGCCTACTTCGATTCATGTGATCGGATATAGACAGATGTTGTTACATGTAGTATATAGCACATAGAAGAAGAAAAAAAGGGAAAGAGAAAAACGTAAAGAGATGAAGGCCCAAACAAGAAGGTAGCAAACGCTGCCGGGGTATCACTCGCGAGCCGTCTCCCGCACCTCGTCCCGCCCCTTCTCCTCGTCGGCCAGGTCGCGCTCCCTGTCCGCCGCGCTCTTCCCCTCCAGCTCCTCGCGCCGCACGACGTCGAGCTCGTCCCGCAGCTTGGCGATGAGCTTCGACAGGATCCACTCGCTCTCCTCCTGGCTCCCCATCAGCGGCGACTGCGGCCCGACCCAGGACCACTTGTCCTCAAGACACCACTTGCCTTCCCTGTCGTCGTCTGCGTCGCCGCTCTTCTTGCCCCGCTTCTTGCCGTGCCTGTGCGGGCGCGCCTTGCGGTGCGTCGCGGGGTTGGACTCGTCCTCGCCGATGAGCTTGAGGTACCATGCCCACTCGGCAAAGGTGTACCGCCGCGCGGGCTTCTCTTTAATGTGCTGCTGGACGACGGCGATCTCGGAGATGAGGAGGAAGTGGTAGTCCGCGCGGGAGGCTGGGAGGGGCGTGGTCGGGGAGCGGATGTGGGGAGAGGAGCGGCGGCGGCTGCGGCCGGGGGTGGCAGGCTCGCGCTGGTCGGGTTGTTTCTCGCGGTGTTCGAGGTCCGGCGACGATTGCTGGGTGCTGTGTGAGCGTTTGAGCCCGGGCGCGGACGGAGGCTGAGGCCTGCGGAGGGAGTACGCTTCCGTCCTGTCGGTTTCGCCGTCTGTTTCGAACGAGGTCTGGCGTCGACGGTGGGAATTAGAGAAGAAGCCTGCCGGGAGCCCGTTGTCCTCGTCCTCGTCCTCGTCCTCGGTCTGCGTCTCCTCGTCCTTCTCGGAGGGGCGGAAGAGAGTACCGCAGGAGAGGTGGTGGAGAAAGGACTTGAGGTCCCTGCGGAAGCCGAGCTCGCCGGGCAGGATGGTGATGTTGCCCAGCTCGAGGGTGGTGTCGCGGACGGCCTTGACGACGGTGTCGCCGGCGTTGGAGATCATGACGGTCATGGTGGGCAGGGCCAGCAGGGACCAGAAGACAAAGAAGGCCTTGCCGGCGTTGGAGATGGGGGTGCGGTCGCCGTAGCCGATGGTGGTGAGGGTGACGAAGGCGAAGTAGAAGCCGTCAAAGTACGACCAGTGCTGGTATGGCCGCTCGCACTCCTGGAAGATCTTGGCGCCGACGAGCCAGAGGATTAGCACGGAGGAGAGGGAGATGGACATGGCCATCCAGCGGCGGCGGACGGAGGCCTCGTACTGGATCTTGCGCATGAGGCTGAACTCTCTCTCACGGCGCTCCAGCTCGGCGCTGCGCGCCGAAGAAAGACCGGAGTCCTGATGGATGGGCTTGAGGACCTCGTCCTTGCCCTTGCGGGTCATCTTGCGGATGAGCTGGCGGCGCTTCTTCTCGACCATACGGGCATCGAGGCGGCGGCGGCCGCGCTCGAGGACGAGGCTTCGGATGGAGCCGATGACGAGACCGAGGCTGATGACGCCGACGAGGGCGTAGGGGATGAGCAGGGCGCGGCCGAGGTGGGTGGCGGCGGCGAAGTCGCCGAAGCCGACGGTGAAGAGAGTGACGTCGGCCCAGTAGACGGCGTCGAGGTAGGCCCAGCCCTCGATGGTGGAGAAGACGAGGGCACCGATGAGGAGGTAGAGGAGGAAGAGGATGGTCTGCAGCATGAGGGTGCGCTGGGCGAGGGAGAGCTGGAAGTCCTTGGAGTAGTGGCGGGTGTTGGCGCCGTAGACGGTGACGATCATGAGGGAGGCGGTGACGAAGTAGAGGATGGCGGCGAACATGCCGTAGTAGAAGGCCTGGGAGAGGATGTACTCGTCGGCGGACTTGAGGACGAGAGGCCCTGCGGCGGTGGCGTTGAGGGCGATGAGGCAGACGGCCGAGGCGTACCAGCCGGCGATGGTGATGGGCTGGGCGAGGGAGAAGCGCACGCGGCGGGCCATGTTGAGGAGGAGGAAGACATTGGAGATAAGGGCTATGATGAGCTGGATGGCATTGACGATGATGAGCCTGCGGGCGGAGCTGTCGTCAGTCTTGTCATACCGACCGACTGTCGCATCCTTTCCACATCACACTCTCTTACACCAGGGGAACTGGAACAAGACAGGAAGGAAAGACACCGAGGGGACGGACGGAGGAAGCGTACCATTTCGGGTCTTTGACGAAGGCGGCGGAGGTGATGTCGGTGCCGGGCGGGTAGTGCTGGCGCCAAGGCCGGACGAGGGCACATATGGAGAAGGCTGAGGCGACGGGGCCGAGGGTACCGGCGATCATGGGGAAGGCGGAGGAGGCGAACCACCAGCGGCTCGGGTAGAGGTGGGCGTCATCGTTGGCGAAGCGCTTGTCTGACCGGACCTTGGACTCCTCGAGCTGGCCGATTCGCTCCTCGATGGTGTCGCCCAGGTCGGCGTCGTTCATTGCGGCGGCTGGTCGGGGCGGCGGTAGTAGTAGTAGTAGTAGTAGTAGTAGTAGTAGTAGTAGTAGCGGGCCTGGGGTGAAGGCATTCCAAACTGCGGTTTCTCTGGCCGGGAGCGGCAGCGGCGGCAACGGCGGGGGAAATCGATGCTTGGCTAGGTAGTCAAAGTTTTAGTCTTTAACCACTTATTCTTTTCTTCCAAACTCTCACTCTAGCAGACCTTTATTAAATAATACAGCTTACTGGACGAATACATGCACGAAGAAGGTCCTGGTAACGGCGAAAAGGGGAAAGAGTTTGAAAGATTACCCGTCGTTAAAGGGGAAAAAAATGTCAACATGAACTCGCAAGGTCCAGGCCCGTGGTGGTCTTGGACTTGGAGAGCGTCGCTCTCCTGACCCCCTTGGCTGGGATGCCCCCGATCAGAGAGACAGAGGTACCTCGCGATGACGTCTGTCAGTGGTTCGAAGAGGGTGTGCAGCCCCGTGTCTTTGGCCTCGCTCAACTCACTCGCCCACTGGCCACTTGACGTTTTTTTTTTTTGTTTATGCCGCGACACCGGACGACGTTTTTAGCTCCACGCATTCCGAGGCGAAACAAAATGTGGCGTGGGGGTGGTGTGTCTGTCTGTTCAGTCCCTATGATCTCTGAGAGGCTTGAAGGCGCTGGAAACTAGTAGCGGAAATCAGGCCGTCTTTCGGGCGCCCCAAGCATCCGTATTTGTATGTGCGCGTCTATCGCGTTGAAACGGGGTCGACGCTGGCATTGCCCTTTTCATTAATTCATCTGTCCTACTACCGGTATGTATGTGTCCGCCATGGACCGCACGTCTCTCGAAGGATTGTAGTCGATCATCGGCCTGGTCAGGTTGCCCATGCATGCAGCAACGAGGGGGGGGCTCATGATCTTTCATGCAGCACGGCGAACACCCCTTGACCGTTGGCCCTAAGAGAAAGCAAGCGACGAGCACACACGGGGGGGGGGGGGCGCTGTTTGGCTCATTTGGCAGCCACGAGATGACACCCGTTTTTGTCGGCCATGGATGGGGGGACGAAGACTCGGGATCCTGGGCGGTGCGACGGTGCAGAGCTAGGTAGGTACCATAGCGTAGCTGGGGGTGGGATGTGGAGAGGACGCATTGGCTGTTGGTTGGTCCGAAGGATACGTACTGTATCCCCCCCAGCCCTGGGAAAGGCGCGGAAAAATCGTATCTCCGCAAGTGTTTACTTACTCATCTACGTCGTACAGGGTGGTTTCATGCAACAACAACTCATATGAGGAGTTGCGTGGTGAGTAAGACCCAGCTGAGCCATGCGAGGTGCGCAATATCTGCCTCCTGTTATCTCTTATTTTTAGACGATGAGAAGATGGCCGGGACCCAGGCTATCGTCTCGTCTCCACTCAGGCCGCATCTTCCAACGGCGATGCTTCTTCCATCATGACCCTTCGCCCGTTGTTGACTCTGTCGAGGTGGTTTGCGCCTCCTCAGGGAGCATCACAGTAGAGTACATATCCTTTGTATTCCCAACCGGCCGTACTTCCAAAGCTAACGCCTCTTCAGCCTGCATAATGTCGCCCGGCATGCCTCCTCAACCCCGCTGGTGCTGTACATCCCCCCCTTCTCACCAGCCCCGGGTACACGGCCGGTTGTACCACGGTTTCTTCACCCGTACCCTACCGCCGTCATCAGCTACAGGTGGTCCGCTACAGCCCCGACCCGGCAGCAATCCCCCGGCACTGTCGACCAAGAGCATGACTTCACCACGCCCTTGCAATGGCCGACGCCGCTGCACGACACGCTCGCCGGCTATACCTGGATCACCGAGAACCTCAGGCCCCTCCACAGCGCCCGCCGTGACGTGTACGTCTACAGCTCCCACGCCGGCGCTAGCATCGCCGCCTCCCTGGCCCTCACCGAGTCGCACAGCCATGAGCCCGTGGCCGTCCGCGGACTCGTCGCCTGGAACGGCATCTACAACTGGTCCATGTTCCTACCGGATCACAAGGTCAACAAGCCGGCCACCGCGCGCAGCAAGAAGCTCCCACCGCGGCCCGAGGAGGGTTCGCCGCTGCACATGTTGCAGATGAAGATGCCCGAGCTGTTCCGCGCGCCGGTGGACCTGCTGGACCCCTTTGCGAGCCCGAGCCTGTTCTTCCAGACGGCGGGCATGATGGCGCCGCCGACATTTACGCAGGCTGCTGCCGTGACCTCCTTCTTGGACAAGCTGTCTTCCGTGACGAGCGAGGTGAAGCCGTCAGACATACTGGGCCTCGCTGGCGGCGCGTCCCCAGCACCGAGACGGAGCGCGCTCATGTTCCCCCCGAGGAAGTCGACGCTGAAGCTGCCCTCGACACTGCTCCTCCACGACTCCCCGCCGACCGAACCAGCACCCCAGCGCAGGGGCAAAAAGACGGCATCTTCGCTGGCCAGGGAGCTAGCCTCGAGGACGGCGAGGCGGCGTCAGGTGGCCGGGCACACGTTCCAGGCCCAGACGACGGAGCTGGCGGGCCTGATGAGGCGGAGCCTGGAGAAGCTGGAGTTCAAGGCGCGGTTGGCGTGGGACGAGGACTTTGACGAGGCCGCCGAGGCCGAGAGGCGGGTCAGCGTCGTCGACGCCGGCGAGAACGAGGGCTTGGAGCTCGGCGAGCAGGGACAGGAGGCTGTGCGGGAGTGGCTGGAGGACAGGATACGATTGTGATACCCCCCTTTTGTATCGCTTTCTCTCCACTCTTCAACCTTTTCCCGAAGGGCATTGCTGAATGGATCCAAGTTCTGTTTCTTTTGGGTCTGCTCGCTTCGAGAGTTTCCCGGTGACGTATGAGATCGTCCCCGGCGAGGCAGCAGCTCGGCCCCACGACGACTCGGACCACTCACACGCCCTCGTCAAAGACCCGGTCACGTGGGATCGCGAGGTGAGGTCGCGGTTACCATGGAAATCACCACCTCACCTGCACCTTTTGTACACCACCCCCTCCCCCGCCCCCTTCGCTCCTTCCCGGCCCTTTATAAGGCAACGGTCCCCCATTCCTTCCAACCAGGACCAGCTAGACCATGTGTAACCCGGGGCACATGGTCTAGTTGGTGGAAGAGACAAAAGAAATATCACGATCGGGGTCTCTCTGGTTAACCCGCGTGACGCGCAAGTTCAACTCGAGTGGGTTGACCTTGGGCGTGTACTTTTTTTGCCCTTTCTACCCTCAATCCTGGTCTTTATGCTTCTGGTTAACTTTTGGAGACTATTTTAAGAACGGAAAACCTCTTATTTACTCTGTATATGTATAGAAAGTCGAGGATTGAGGAAGTCTTGTTCTACTTGTCGTTGCTTAACATATAGAGCTGCTGCATAAGGACAACAAGATGAAGGTCGCATCTTAGGCATAAACATTGGAGGCAATGAATGAGCTGAAAAAATCATCAAGACTGACTGGGCTTCTGTCTCATGCGAAAAGCGTCTTTGTTTGGGATGTTAGATCATTGCGTAGCCGAGTGACTAGATAAGCTGGATCACTCACTCTGGAGGAGTACATGTGGAATTTGAAAGGCATCAATTTCGGATCTCGTTCATCATGTTCATTGTAGGCAGTCTCCTTCCTCCATCAACCAGGGCAGCTCTGAGGAGAACGTCTCGTAGGCTTCCCTCCAAATTGCGTCTCCTGGACATTCCGCCCTGTCGTCAACACCGTATGCGAGCCCGTCTTCAATATCATTCAGCAGCAGAGAAGGACATTCCGAGAACCATCCGTCTTTGTTAAGATCTGTGTTGGAGTCGACACCTTTTTCGTCGTCCACCTTGAATTTCCCACCAGAGACGTCACATGGGACTCCTGATGCCTCGACCTCAGCTTTGTAGGTTTCTCCTGATGGCTCGTAGGCCCAACCATCGGCGAGTAGGCTCTTGACATCATATAGCCTCTGATCGGCCTCCTCCCAAGGCCGATGAGACTTGATCAGTCTTGCCACTGCATGATGACCCTCATCCTGAGCAAATCTGATCGCTCGGACGTATTGAAGACGGCCACCACCTATGGTCTTGACTCCAGAGTTGAGGAGTAACTGAACAACGTCCAGTTTACCATGCTCGGCGGCACCTTCTAACGCCGTTCGCCCCCCTGACCACGATCCCCAGGCATTAGGATCTGCCTGGAACTCCAACAATCTGCGTACCAGACCAAAATAACCCCCAATGGAAGCATATTGCAAAGCAGTGGCACCATAAGGGGCAGCAGGAGCGTTGATGTCGGCACCAAGATTCTTGAGTTTCTCCACTAGAGGTAGATTACCCTGTAGAGAAGCCTCCTGGACAGGCGTCATTGCAATCCCAGCGCCAAGATCTTCACTTGCAAGGTTGACATCGACACCTGATGCAAGTAGCCACTCAGTGGTATCGTAACGTCTCTCCCTGATCGAATCCGAGAGTGTTCTCGACGTCATCTCCACGCCAAAGCTCTTTAACATTTCGAGATTTTCAAGACTTGGACAGGATCTGAACTCGGGGGAGTACCGCACAGTCCGGTGGTACCCATATTGTCGCAGCAAGATGAGAAAGTCAAGTCCTTTGCTGTGAATGTTGACGTCGGCTACATTGAGGGCACTTTCCAACAGGTCTTCCTCCTCGTACTCCCCGGTGAGGATAGTCGGAATGTCATAGCGCCATAATATATACTCACGTCGCACATTATTCCCTCCATGTATAATACTGTCAGTGTTTATGCAACGCGCATTCCAACATTTCTCTGGTCGCAGCCCTGATTTTAGCATCAGTTCCACAATTTCGAGATCCCCAGACATTGCCGCCAGGTACATCGCTGTACCTAACCAGAGGTCTTCCGACTGTGATGTGACTGTAACATGACCCAAGAGAAATTTGAAAATGCTTCGATCTGACGTGAGTTGTGCGACAAATATGGCCGCCCAGAGTGGAGACGCAACAACAGTTTGTGAGCTGTCTTTGATGATCTGAGAGATCAAAGCCATGTCTTCTGTGAGAACCACAGCCTCCAGGACCGAGATTGTATCAGATATAGTTGAAGTCTCCTCGAAAGATGCTCCTTTGGTGAGGAGTTCGTCAACAACCACATCTCTTTGCAATGCAATTGCAATGGCCAGTTCGCTTCCGACCAACGTAGCTCCTGCCTTGAGGAGAGAAATCGCATTCTCGTCCCTGCGTCCAAGCAAAGCCGACTGGAGAGCAGTTCGCCCCATATTTGCAAAGTCGATGTCCTTCACCTCTGTCAAAAGTCTTGTAAATCTGGATCTTCAAGGACGGCAGTAGTTAATCTTAGCTCCATGCCACAGTACTTTCTGAAGAATGTCGGCATCGGATACACAGGCAGCGTAATGAAGGGGAGAACAAGAAGTGAATGGCGGTGGTGGATCAAGAGAGGCCCCCAGGCGAATGAGGCGTTGCAAAATCTTCGTATCTCTTGCATGAATAGCGGCCATTATGGGTGTAACACCCTTTGGGTTGGGGTGGTTGATATACGTGATGACATGTTCCCGGTCCTCTGAGAGTATATCCAGGACAATTCTACTATGAGCTGTGATGGCTGTCGTAAGTAATTGCGATCTTGACCCTGGGGTGCGAAGCCTTGTCCGAAAGAACTCCAAAACTTGTTCGGCGATTGGGCAAGCCTTGACAGAAGCAATCTCTCTAAGCAGTTCGCACGCCTTTGTATCTTCTTCCTGACAGAATACGAAGTTCGATAGTAGAGATGTCATTGATACCAACGTCTTGCCGAGGGCATTCCGGTATTCCCAAGCTGATTGTATCAGATCCAAATTGCTAATTGAGTGATTGGCATCCATTTCAACGAGAAGTTGAATCAAGGGGCGGTTGTTTGTAAAGATTGCATATTCGAATGCAGTTGCCGCCCTATATATTTGATACGGTTGGAGGATTCTAGCCAGGAGTTGATCGGCATCAATGCCCACCCGAATCAAAGACCGGAGAAGAGCAAGATTGGATCTTGAGATAGCTTCCTTGAACAGACGGTCCAGCGCCGATTGAATGCTAACTGGGAGATCAGTGTACTGCTGCGACATCAAAGCCGCCCAACCGTCGGTTTGCGGCAATACATCGAGCAACAATTTGACGACCTCATCATGCTTTACATGATAGGGATGACCCCTATCAAGGAAGTTATTGGACAAGAGAAACAACATCACCTGAAGAGCATCTGTGATGTTGCTGCCATGATTGGATGACAGGAGGAGGCTCTCGGCGCGGTATACATGGTCTTGTTGGAGCTGCTCGGGCATTATCAAGGAAAGCGCCTCAAATGTTGACTGGAGCCTGGCTGTATGATTGGCTTGAACTAGAGGACGTCGAGTTGCCAACATGAGAATCTCGTCCGCTGGAAGTTGGAAATGTTTGCTGACTCCGTCAGGCCCCAAAATGCTGAAGTCTTGAAGGCATTGGTTAGTATCCGAATGAACGTCATAAAGCTTGAACCCCAGAAGTCATCAGCAGTCCACGACGAAGCGTACCTTTGATCAAGCTTCTGGCTGTAACCAAGGAATTCCGTACATGTTGTCCAGTTCGGGAACATTCTGGGGAGACGGCGTCCGTATAATCAGCGATAGATCTGTTGGGGACGGTGGCGCAACGACTGTCCATAGTTGTTAGAACTCGGTAGTCCGCAAACTAGCAACAATGCCGCGAAGCCGCAACTAACCTCCAATGGTCTTCTCTAGAGCTGTCTCGTAGCAATGGCGAACCCTTGCCTTCTCAATTGTCGTATCTCGCAGTCTGACGCCTGAAAGATACACCCTGCTTTCTTTGCCTGCGGCGCGGCGGCTGCGTATATACGATGGTGTACGTATTTCCATTCCGAAGTGATCATCTTCTTGGTCATGCGCCATTGCGTCAGCTTCCACTGGAGCTGAGCTTTACTGTAGGGATGTTAGTATACTGGAAATGTCAGACAAGTACACAGATAACTGACCTCGGACGGAAGCCATAGGACACGCTGAGGATTGTCAAGAGGTCTTTCAGACTCTTGTCTTCGGTAAGGTACAGCTTCCTGATTTCCGGCTGGAACTTCTCCCATTCCTCGTCTTTGATATCACTCTTCTTGGCGCGAGGAGGCATGCTGGCGGCTACTGACGTGGTGTGTATCTCGAGAAGCGATGTGAAGCTCGGCTTATAGAAGGGCAGTTCAAGCCTTTGGTAATAGTTCTAGACCCGAAGTCTGAAAAGGGGAGGCGCCGGTGCAGGACTCTCATCCGATTGCGTTGAAGCGAGCACATTGGGGCTTTTGTATGTCCTTCGTGAGCCTGGAGGGACGGCTGTCATGATTGGTCCGTACCGAGATCCGATGTGCCAGCCTGCCTGTTGGTGTCGGTGACAGGGCACTTCGAAGCGGACGGCGTAGCCCAACGCAAATGATTGGTTGTTGCCGGAGTCTGGTTTCCTCGCATCGGCAGTGCTGACGTATCACGGTCGCAGCTGAAATGCACATTGATGCCGAGTATGCAGGCTGAGCTGGTCGCCTGGGGACCAGCTCAGTTGGTCGTCGGAAATGAGGCTGTGGGATGGAATCATGATACTGAAATGCCGCGATGCTGAAAGGGCTAAGCTAATGAGGCCGACGACTCAACAGGATTTGTATAAGAAAATCCCATTGCGTTAACCCACCTCGCCGAAATAAGGCGAGGGCAGCCCAACCTAAGGTAAAGCATGTTTGGCTTCATGCAGCATTCGAGCTCCCGAGCGACTGTGTCGCTACTTCCCGTCTTACTGGAAGCTCTTGTGAAAGTCCCCATGTGAAGCAAGGAGGCAAGTGAGTTGCTATTAATTGTCCCGGTCTCAAATAGAACAACTCCACCACAGCCCTTGCTCTCGAGTGTAGTTTATCACGGCCCGTCCAATCAGGAATTCCAACCTAGCTCCGCCCGTAGGAACCAATTTGATGGTCTGCCGGGAGCCACTTACACTGGATTGATTAACCTCTCCCCCCCTTCCTGGAAAAAAAACTTGTCGAAAAATCCAACTCGTCTCTCGACATCACTGGTAGTAGTTTTGGGTGGTCTCTCTCAAAGCGCATTTGTTTGACCCTCATTGAACCCGTCCCATGTGCCCAAATTACGGCGGTACGTACATGAAGCCCGGACTGGCCCCCAGAAATTCGCTTTCGACCCTGCGCCGCGCTACAGCGGTAGGCGAGCGTGCCCACTGGCAGGCAGATTGTTCCCTTGCCATTCGTGCACCTACGCAACATAGGTCGCTAACCTGCCCTCCCCGTCATGCAACAACTTCACATTTCCAGCCGATAATCGGCTTGGCAAGGCTCAATGGTCTAGAGGTATGATTCTCGCTTTGGGTGCGAGAGGTCCCGTGTTCGATCCACGGTTGAGCCCCAGCTTTTTTCTTTCTTTGTCTCTCTCGCTGTGACCTAACTGGAGTGTGATGGGTGAATGGATGTATGATTGTGTATAAGAGTTGTGCCGCGATCCGCATGCATGAGGTGGATACGAGGCTGCTGCGGCTGCCTCCCCATTCCGTTGGAGGTCATAGATCCGACGAAAGGACGGGAAGTTAGGTGAAGATCAACAGGCCAGTCGAGATGATTCGGTACCCGGTGATTGTCTACGGAGTACGGGTACCTTTCCCCCCAATCCCTTTTTCTTTTTCTTTTTCTGTCCTTTCCTTTCTTCTTTCGAGTGGTGTAAGCTTCCTCCTCCGCCCAGAACCAGCCTAGCGGCACGCGGGCTGGCTCGAAGGTGGTGTCGGACCCCTGGAGCCCCCTAGCTCCTTGTGGAAATGACGGCATTCCGTCAGATGTCGCGTCGGCGCCAGCGCGTGCTTCATTAGCACAACCTGCATTAGCACAACCTGCACGAGCCAACCCATCAGGGCAATCCTGGATTCTGCGGATGGGATGGGGCGAGAGAGATGACGGCCGGCCCCCGACCCTGCCAGCGCCGAGGTGACGGGCGATGATAGGAACGGATGGGACAAGGTTGGGGCGAAGAGATAGTTTAAAATGAAAAAAACTTGGCCGCATCTGCAGCAAGTAAGCAAAGAAAGCAAGCAAGCAGCCCCCCGAAAAGCAAGGTTTCAGCATCCCGCACTCTGGTCATCCCGTTCATCAAACTTTAGACTCGCATGAGGAGGGAGCTCTTTGCGATACGAGGAACGATGTGCGAAGCTCGGATGACGGAATGCTATGGAGTGCTACGGCAGAGCTCTCTTCTTCTCTGCCCCCCCCCCCCCCCCCCTGGTGGCCGCAGATGGCAAGCAATATTGTCATGTCACATAGTTCAGGCGATGGTAGCGGAGAGAGACAAAGTGACCGTATGCTTCAGCGGCTGGCCCCCATCTCTCTGGTTTTTAACGGATACGATGATGATGATGGGCAAGTTCCTTGGCCAGACGAGGTGCTACTGCAGTCGGCTGCAGAGTTGACGGCGGGGGTGGAGGAGGGGAGATACTCAGCGAGAGGGTGCTGAGCTCGGAAATGTACCCAACACCCGTTGGTCCGTGTTTCACTCACTCACTCGCTCGTTCGTTCATTCATCCATCCATTCATTCATTCATTCATTCATCTCATCCCTTGCCGTGGCGGCTGTGCAGCAGATGTCATCCCTAACCTGCCGCATACGACATGTACGGTGTACCTACCTGTATCCATAGATAGTGTATTTGATCCTAGTGGACCTACCTCCCCGTTGAGTGTCACTTGCCCCCTCCACCAGGCTTTTTCCAGGGCAGTAATACAGCCTTATTGGACCCGAGGTAGCAGCTCTCTTTACAATAGGTACCTGCCGCCTTGTGCAGATACGGTTGTAATATCCCGGTAGGATGGGGGCAGCGACAGACAGAAGGTGCAGCAGGAGCAGCTCTTTCCCTTGAAACCCACTCACTCAATCACTGTCGCTGCTTCCCTTCCTGGTGAATGATGTGCCACCGGCCTAGGCCAGGGCCATGCCATGCCATGCCCATGCCCATGCCCATGGCAGTCACGTTGTGCCACCTTATGCTGTGCTGAGACGACACCACCCCCTTCCCTGGGCGTCTATTTCTATCTCGAGACCCCAGCCAAGCATCGTCACCCGTGTCCTCTTCTCTTTTTGATTCCTCTTCTGTCACTTCGATTTCTCTGACCGACTGACTGACTGCTCTTGCGCTCGTTGCGACCAGTCCTCTACGGAAGGCCCATCTTTTCTCGCCATTAGTAGCTAGCTCTTAACGACAACCACCGCTTACGCTGTCGCACGACACTCTGACACTAACCACCCGCCTCTGAAAACTTACACCCGCGCAATCAGTCACCATGCCTGGAGTTCGTGAGTAACCGCCTTACCCCTGCCCTGTCCGTTGAGGCATCGCGACACAAATCGAACCTTCCACCGACGGAACCACATATGAACTCGCACGACCCCGACTCAGAATGCCGACAAATACTCACTAACACGCTCCTCCTTCCAAATAGCCATCGACGCTCTGGACAATCTCAAGTCCAAGTTCAAGGCCATCTTCAAGAAGAAGAAGGCCGACAAGAAAGCAGACGCCCCTAAGCCCGCCGAGTCCAAGCCCGCCGAGACTCCTGCCGCCACCACTACCCCGGCTACCGAGCCCACCAAGACCGACGCAGCTCCCGCCGCTGCCCCGGCCAGTATGTTCTCCCACCCGGAATTTCCTCACCTTCTCCATGAAGCGCCAACTAACAAACAAATCACAGCCGAACCTGCTGCTCCTGCCCCTGCTCCCGCTGCCGCTGCTGAGCCGGCCAAGGCCCCCGAGCCCGAAGCCAAGAAGGACGATGCCCCGGCCACTACCGAGCCCGCTAAGGCTCCCGAGCCTGGTACGTTGAGACAAACAGCCCAGCTGCTTTGAAATTGCATCAACTGACAATTCATTTCTTAGCTCCTGCCGCCCCCGTTGCTCCTGCAGTAGCCACCGAGGCCCCCAAGGCGCCTGAGCCTGCCAAGACCGAGACTCCCGCTACCGCTGCCCCGGCCGCTGCCCCTGCTGCCGCCCCTGCTGCCGCCCCCACCGAGGCCGCCAAGCCTGAAGAGGAGCCGGCCGAGGAGAAGAAGGAGGCCACCGCCGCTTAGACGGCGCTGCCGAGTGTCTACCATCTCGGCTTCCGAGAAAGTGTCCGAGGGCCGCAGCGGGTGAGCAGACTGAGTCGCAGACTACCTTGCCACCCATCAAGCTGCGGCAGCATATCACGGGGAGGGATGCACGCGAAAGGAAATTGCATGAGTTTCTTGCTTAGATTAGACCTTTTGGTCTAGTATGTTCATTTGCTTAATTGTCGGATACCCATTAGTCTAGTAGTTGAATCAAGCGTGCCTTGTTTACACTGTTCCCAAGGAGTGTAAGCCGCCTGTGCTTTTGAAAGAGCGTACCGTGACTAATCCGTACCAACACAGGTACCTGTATGTAGGCTGCTTTTCTTCTACTGCCAGATTCGCGTGAAGCCAGCAGTGAAAGCAAGACTGGGGAACGCCGGGTGCTTTTTTCTTCAGCGGGAGGCCCTCTGGCGCAACATCCCGGATCAGAACGCAGCAGCAGCTCCGGGCTGCTCGAGATCTTTTACTCAGCCACTACCCCCTTTTTTTGCGCCCCTCACAGATTGATGCTCGCGTTCGTCTCTCCTTAATGGAGCTCAAGCCCCCCCCCCCCCCCCTTCTTTTTGTTCATACAAAGACCGACACCAGCGGAGCCTACAAGTCGTCATCTCATCTCATGCTGCTAAAACCTGCTCACTTGGCCCACGGCGCCTTGGTCAACGTAATCTGCGCATCCCGCCTGCCGGCCCCGCTGCCTTGCCTGGCCTGCTGCGCGCTGGGGGGCATCGGCATCATGCCTGGGCCGGGTGGTGCCCGCGCCGCCGCCGCCGCATACAGCGCGGCGACCTTCTCGTGCACCTACTGCTCGGATGCCCGCCCCCCCCGGGGGTGGGGGAATGGGGCCCGGGGTAACGAGACTTATAATTGAGCGATCGCTCTACGTTCGGACAGTTAGTCACCCACCCCCTTCACACCAACCCAGATGCCTGATTTATCCAGGAGTTATGGATAATGGGTAAGCGTCGTGGTTGCGAACGTCTTCGATCGAGCGTTAGTTGACCCAACATGTTCTGACGGAGGCCCTATTCCGAATTCTCTATCACTCATTTACCCCAGCAAAGAGAGCGCCTGCTATCCTGCGTAGTTCAGTCCGACATGGAACCCGAGTAGATTCCGACGACATCATCTCAGGGAGTTTGATTGAATTATCATTATCCAATCCTTAGATAGCGGGATTCTTCTAGGGACGGTGAAGCGCCCTTGGGGTTTTTTACCATGCACTTTCATACCGAATGGGTAAGCCTGGGGAGACCTTAGCCAAGCGCGCCAGGGGGATCAGGAAGAACGCAGGGCGATCGTCTTCTAAAGTCAATACTATGGCTCCACTTGTTAGCGCATGGCTGAACACGGATGACAGTTGCGCAAGTCCGTAGCTGGGCGTTCCCCATGCAACGAGAACATGCAGAATGCCCCTACTTTCTCTTCAATATTTTATGCTGCTCATTCGCTCCTTTGCTAAATGTCGTTATAATCGCCCAATGCACTCCGCCACATCCTTTAGCGGGGGCGCGGTGGTCGCGGGGTAGTTGTACGAGGGCTGGTTCGCGGAGTGGACCGACTGCGAGACGGGGGCGGCGTCGGGGTCCTGGTCCCAGGCGAAGAGGGAGCCGAAGGTGAAGTGCTGGACGACGGGGAACTTTTGGAGCACCTCTGCGTTGAACATTTTAAGCATGCCCTGGGGGGGATGTCAGCACGCTTCCGTTCCTTGGTACGGCCCCCCCCACCACAGACCAGGATATAGAGAGACTCACCTTGTTGATCTTCCCCCACCCGTCCTTGACGCCCGACACGTCAAAGAGAATGGGGCTGTGCTCCCAAAAGGGGCCCTTCTTCACGTCGTTGATGAAGCCGACGGCGGAGAAGTACATGTTCTCGGACCGCTGGGCCTCGACGACGGCGGGCTTGACGATGTCGCCCGTCTTGGGGGCGCCGCGGACGGAGCCCTCGGTGGGCATGGGGTCGGCGTCCGAGGAGACGGGGCTCGTGAGCTGGGCGGAGCCGAAGATGTAGGGGAGGAAGGAGTGGTCATCGAGGCCCCAGACGCCGTGGGAGCCGGCGGGCTCGAGGGTGTAGGTGAGGATGAGGCGGCGGACGACGCGGAGGTAGGGTTCGATGACGCCGAGGACGATGGTGCGGTCGAGGGCGGCGGTGTCCGGCTCGCCGGGGGCGGGGGAGGTCGGAACGTCGTCGGCGAAGAAGGAGAGCTTGTAGAGGGAGCCGAGGAAGGCGAGGAAGGAGAGCTCGTGGCCGGTGCCGTAGTCGAGGCGCTGCGGGGAGCCGAAGGCGCCGAGGAGGTAGGAGAGGAGCTCGGATGAGGGAGGGTCGGAGACCGGGGCGGTGGGGAAGGCGAGGACGGAGTCGGGGAGGTGCTCGGCCAGCAGGGCGGGGGCGCGTTCGGCGAGGAGCTCGTGCCACTTGCGGAAGGAGACGTTGCCGAAGCGGCGGGGACCCGGGTCGGGGGGCGCGAGGTCGATGAGGGACTCGGCAGCCGCGAGGAGGTTCTGGAGGGCGGCGATGGAGGGCGGGAGGCGGGCCGCGGGCGGTAGCGAGGTCAGCGGGTAGGTCGTGGCGGGGCCGGCGCCGGCGCCGGGCGGGCGGCGCGGGCAAAGGGAGCGATTGAGCTGGAGGAGGAAGAGGAGGATGTCGCGGTAGGCCGTCGTCGTGAGGAAGGTCGAGAGGTCGGCACCGGTGTTGATGCGCTTGGTGGGGGTCTGGAAGCTGCGCGGGGCGCGGGGCAGGGGTTTGATGGAGGGGAAGGCGGGCTGCTGGGGCGTTTGGGACGGCGGCGGCGGCGGTGGTGTCGCCGTCGTCGACGATGCTGGATCCATGGTGTGTGTGCGTGTGTGTGTGCTTTGTTGTGTAGGCCGAGCGGTTGCTATACAAGAATAAGGCGGGATATTTTTTGGTAGGTAAGTAGCTGTAGGTGTGCCAGCTCAGACAGCTCCCGGCGGTCGTGCGGACAGAAAGCTGAGGCATGGAGGGGCAAGTGACGACACAGTGCCTTAGTCAGCGGGCCGGGCCGCGGGGCCATTCTCCTTCCCTCCCCCATTGATTGATTGATTGAAACAGGATGCATCTTCCTCCATTTGCTAGATTGTTCTTGAAGAATCTCGACCTTGGAAACGAGATCCCCAAATGACTCTCGGTCCTAGGCGGCTTTCTCTTGTTTGCATTGTAATCATGTAGTTAAGGGCCTGTCGCAGGGGACGAAGTGGAAAGGGAACCGCGTCTCGGAATGGGCTGTGATTATTGCACGTCTATGCTTAGCTTTTCCTATGTCCAAACCTCGGCCGTGTCTGAGCGCCGTTGACGGGACTCGCACCCTGATTCTATGGATTCTCCTTTTCTATATGTACTTTTCGGCCGAAACCCTCCGTCCGGAAGATCTAGAGAAGCCTAGGTACCTAGTAGAAACTTGAGATAGATGGAAACGAAAAGCCGCAATGACCTGTGTTTCGAAACAGCCATCTGTCATCCCGACGAGGCCGCGCGGCCCTTTGACGGCTGGCCTGCCCATCCGCACGTCTCCGAGTGCGAGCCGGGTCGCAAGTCTCTTTGCCCTGTGTTTCTCACGTTCTCGAACCGTTCATGGCGGGGTTTCTCTCTCCTCTGAAAGGAATGTCTATTTCAGCTTGTCGCTGATGAACTGCTTGATCTGGTCACCGTAGACACTTGGGTATTGCAGATGCGCGACAGGGTCGTTGCCGTTGCAGCAAAATGGATCGGCCTCGTCGCAAAACGACTTGATATTGTCCCCGTTTGGACATTGGAACCCCTGGGGTCGAGGTGCAAACTGGCTTGTGTGTCAACAACAGACCCGCAGTCTACCACTGGACGAACGTGAACTTACACCTTGTGTCTTGCAAGTTCCGACCTCGTAGGGGAGTCCCGCCACGTATCGAGGGTCGCCCATGAAGATGGCCACTTTGACCTGTCCCAAGGCCTCGTTGGAGATGAGCACGTCGGTCCCCTCGACGCCCTCAATGGTGTCTCCGCCGCCGCAGTACGCGTTGTCGATGATTTGGGCTCCCTGACACAAGTCAGCATTTGCATACAGTGCACACGGCCTGGCAACTCACCTGCGAAAATCCCAGCATGACAATCTTCGTCTGGGGGCATTTCTTGTTGAAGTCGTTGACAGCCGTAGCGACAGCCGCGGTCCCGTTCTTCACCGAGTCGGCGTAGCTCACGCCCGAGCAGTCAGCCGCCCCTCCGCAGGCAGGGTACACAATGGGCTCGTTCGTGGCCCCCTGGTTCGCTTTGGTGATATCGCCCACGATTCCAGCTGCGGCTCCGAACCCCGGCGGCGCCGTCGTCTCTCTCGCGCCAAATATGTGTACGGGCGGGCAGTCGTTGCCTTGTCGTCGGCGGAGCTGCTGAAGGGCATGAGGCGAGGCCAGTGCCTGGCCGAAAAGAAGTGCGATCCCCACGCTGAAAAGCATGCCGGGCAATAACCAGA
The DNA here is from genome assembly GCF_000149035.1 of Colletotrichum graminicola M1.001. NCBI lineage: Eukaryota > Fungi > Ascomycota > Sordariomycetes > Glomerellales > Glomerellaceae > Colletotrichum > Colletotrichum graminicola. The sequence continues at coordinate 97,580 of NW_007361054.1, forward strand.
CTTCAAGGCGGGGCTGTTGGTAAATATTGGATTCGAAAACGAGTGAACATTAAACCAATCTCGCGGCTGGGCAAGAAACCTGGCATATGTACCTCTGGGAGACGAAGACATGCAACAAAGGGCTGGGGCACCGCCGAATAGCACACTACCACGCCGTGGGGGGGAAAGCCAATGCCTGGTGTATGGTCGAGATGACTGAATCTTACAAGCGGTCAGAAGAAATACACTCTTGCTTTCGAATACCACAGGGTTCATCTGCGGTATGGCGATCGAATCTTTATCCGGCAGGCCGCCTTCCGCCAGCAACTAAGGACGGCATTGCCCTTTTTCTTGGCGTCCTTGTCAAGACTAGCCAAGAAACCAGACGGGACGAAACGAAGACGGCCGCCGCAGACGCTTGGAGGGCATTTCTATGCTCCAGAGTGACGGCATGAAGCTCTGGCTCGGGGAAGCGAGGAAAGCGGATGGGACGTGTCGCAGCATTGGGATGAAAATAGCTATTCCGCATGATGCACGATCGGCACGAAGTTGCCAAGGCAGAAAGGAGCTACGGTATTAAAGACGGGACTGAACAACAAGTAAGAGGACGAAGAGGATACCAGCCCCCGGCAGGTGGTGTGAAACGGGAGTGGGGCTGGATCGCTGTTGTGTTGGAACATGTCGTTGTTTGACATGGACCTCCATGCTCGACATGCCTGTGTGCCTGAGCTGAATGATTTACCGGATAGGCTTTCCTGCCGATTGTGCGCATACCCAGTTTAGGTCTGATGGGTTTGTTGAAAGCGAGACTGTTACGATGCTGAATCCTATCGTCTAGGTACCTAGGCCGATATAACCTTGTTTGGACTTGGGTTAGGTTAGAGTCATTAGCACGTTGCGATGAGCTCCAATCTGACAGAGTCCGAATAGGGTCAAATGATGACCCTGGGTGATGTTGTGTTGCATCTGCAAGACTTCGGCCCAGGCTGGAAACCTGACCAGATGACTTCTAAATTGGCGAGATAGTGGCGGGCGTCGACTTGTTGGTTGTTCGACTGGATTGTCCCGTTTTCATGCTTGCTTCCGGTAAACCTTTCTGGCATAACGTAAATGGACAAAAATTCCCAATCCATGGTATTTGTCTTTTCGGATGCAAAGGCCGATAAGGTGCTTTGTGCATCTTTCCGCAACTCAGAACAAACGTCACGGTGAAGTTGTTTGTAGATTGTGACAGACGAATAGGCACTAAGCTTTCGCCAGTGGCAGCTGCATGCTGACTCAGCCTGGATGGTATGGGGCATCGGTCGGCCCCACCACAGCATCGGGCGCTAGCATGGCGGAGACCTGTGGCGTTTGCTGTCGCGCGCGCGAGAGCTTTGGAGTGGTTTCTCCGTCACTGGACCATCAGCTACGGTAACACAACAATGCGGCGCCAAACGCCTTGAACACCACAAAAGCAGCACTTGCAGCATGGTCTTGAAGTCTTCTCCAGCTATCAAGGTTATTTCGCCCTGCTGGCCTCATTACTTTGGATGTCGCCATGCCGACCTCTTCCAGACCATCTCCACAAACCAGCTTCGACGACGACCCTCCCGGGATCCGGCGTAGCAAGCGCCTGGGTCACGTCGAAATCGAAGATATACGGGACTTTGAAGCCTTGAGAACAAGGAAACGACGACGGACGCGTGAGGACCCCGACGAAGGAGATATCCGAGGTAGCGACGAAGTCGATCAAAACGAAGACGACGATGCCGCCACTTCCACACCTACTGCTGTACCGACGGCGCCCAGAGTAAGCTCGCTCAAGTTACCCGTCTTTCGCTCTAGGTACTCACAGAAATCCAACAGGCTACGGATAGACGCGATCGGCGACAAGTACGGACGAATCTCCGAGTTAACACACTTCGCAAGGCCGTAAACACCACACGGCTTATGGACAGTCGCAGTTCCGAGGTCGCCAAAGCCCCCCGAGCTCCCGATCACATAAGCAGGGACACCACAACGGCGAGTCTTGACAGTAACCTCAGTGAGGCGCGTCCTCCAAGATTCATCTCATTGACCAACAGCGAACATGCTGCCGAGACCGAGCCCGTCGGAGATGTTTACGAGTTCAGGGCCAGCTCGCCAAGGAAACCCAAATCACAGAAAGCTACACCCGCTAGACCCCGAAGCCGCAGGACATATACCCCGCAGGATTTCGAAACCGGCAACGGTCTTTTTGTTCAACAAGAGGCGGACGACGGAGATGAGAGCGACGAAAATGGGAATGAAGGGGATGGGAACGAAAGGGATGAGACCGACGGAGATGAGAATGACGGAGATGAGAACGAAGGGGATGAGAATGACGGAGATGAGAATGACGGAGATGAGAACGAAGGGGATGTGAACGGCCAAGATGAGACCGGCGCAGATGTGCACTTATACGACGACCCTACCATCGTAGGACTACCACCCTCGGCGCAAACAGAAGGCCAGGCCACCGAAGATGCCGTCCATGGGGCGGGGCCGCAATCGAGTGCAGCAACCGAGCAGCTCCAACGCCTTGTTGTCGATATGGGCTCGGCCACTCCCGAGCCCTCAGATGAAGCTGATGAAGGATATCCGGACGATGACCTCATATTCAATGAGCCTACGAGACAAGACCGAGTGGCCACAGCACCAATGAGGTCTTATTCCTTGAAGAGCATTACGGAGCTAATGGGTGGAAACGGCTGGACAAGATCTCGCCAAAAAGTCACGCCCATGACCAACAAAGACCGGCTCTCAAAACGGACACGTCCTCTATGGAAGGATCTTTGCCACCTTGGAGCATTTTGGGAGGGAATGCCACGGGCGCCCCTGTTCGACCAGCAATGCGACTACTTGCATTCGGGCCACGAAGATGCGACACGTGCGCGGCAGACCATCAGGAACGTGGACAGTCTCGTCAGCGTGCTAGCCCATAAAGCGAAGAAACCCAGCCGTGGAGAGGAATCACACATGCCGCCCCCACGGTTTGTGGTCGACCTTTATGAGAGCATCGTTCCACTTCTCGTCGACATACTCGGGATCGTGTTCCACAAGGGGGCAGAAACCGAGGGGTCGTGGTACACCGGGAGGTTCACCAAAATATCGTTGCAGATAATGCAGAGATTGGTCGCCTGGATCCATAGGCTGTACGAGGCAATGCAGGCGAGCCTAGCAAGAAGAAGGCTGATGGAGCAGTCGCTATCGAAAAGGACCAGCCGAGAAAAGTTGGGCGAGTATCTGCGAGGCTTCGAGTCTGAACTTGAACAAATATGGGAGAAGACAGATGAGATCATCGAGCGGCAACAGCTTTATGAGCAGAAGTTGCTGAAGCTGAAGGCCAGAAAGGAACGGGAGCAGCGCGAGTTGGAGGAAGCGAGACGACGGCAACGGGAGGTTTGCGATAGGCGCTTGCATGAGCGTCTGAGACGCGATGCCGTCCAACCGTCACAGATGGAGGCATATCCCTCGCAGTATCCCTCTCGGTCGGTGCACTCTTCGCAGCTGCAGTCTTCCCAGCGGACAAGTCGCGGGACACAACAAGCAGCGCCGGCCCGGATCGCGCCAAGGGACCGCGGAGAGACGGCCATCGTCGGACCCAGCAAACCGTGGCCCGAAGACGACGCTAAGAAGCTCTTGCAAATACTGACGACGAGGCCGTGGACGGAGATGGAGTCCCTGGTGTGGGAGTTCGAGCGTAGCGAGGAAGACGTCCAGGCCATGGTGGAGTTGCTGAAGCGGAGTGCCAGGACGTACGCCGCGTCCAAGGGCAAGACGGTTCCGGCGTTCGCCGCCAACTGAGAGAGCACAGGCGTGCCGCGTCGTCTGCGGTGCGTTTGTTATTGTTAGTTGCGAGGGTCGTTGTTTTCATGATACCCAAGCGTGTCTTTGCTGCAGAGTTCGGGATCGGTGTTCTATGGTATTGTTCGGGCACGGAGGTGCATAGACCTTGGTGCCTATGGGAAAGTTTGGGGAATCGGAAAGGAATTCATTGTCGATCATACCGTATATCATTACCCCGTCACCTGACGACCCGTGAACCCGAGCCTAACCAGCCTCCATCGGGTGAGAAGACTATTCAAGCTTCTCCTTCCAAGCGAAATACTGGTACGGGATGTAAATCGCGGCCACCGCCGCCAGAAACGCCGCCAGCCCGAAACCAGATGAATCGTCCGCCTTCAGCGCCAAATAAGCGCCCATGATTGCACCGATCAACACGATCACCGCCAGAATAGGGAACAGGAACTGGCCCCAGTTGAAGCACTCGTTGACCCGTATGCCCCATCCGATGACCGGCTTCCCGTAGACCCCCGCCTCGCGACGCAGGGGATACCGGAGCTTCTTCGGGAACGTCATGATCCAGTACTTGTCGCTGTGTCGGCCGGGCCGCGTGAGGTGCCACAGCGGGATGGACGCGAGCGCCACGTCGGCCATTGGCACCGGCTCGTATAGATAGTTCCCGACCTTCACCTCGGAGCACGGGGGGAACTCTCCGCACTTGAAGTGGTTCGGCACGATGGCCTCTCCAACCGGCACGAGTTGAACCTTTTTTTTTTTTCCGCCGAGTTAGCGGACGTGTCCTGTCTATGGGTGTCCAAGGACAACAGTAGAGAATAGTTACCCGGACGAAATCGCCAGTATTCATCTTGAACAAGCTGATATCAGACAACGATCGAAACAACCGGGAAATCCATTTCAGCCAGCTAGGCGTCCTTTGTTCAATAAAGTCTGATACGCTGCTCATCACAGTAGCGATTGATAAAGGAACAAGAAAGGACGTCTTCCAGGTTGCCCCCTCCCGTATCATTCGGTAATTTTTCCAGATTTCCCGGCAAAGGTACTGGTCATTTTCGAAAGAACTGCGCTCGATGTGAACCAATATCGGGAGGCTCTTCTGGTTGATGCACACCAGCAGGTACTGGAAACCCGACGGCTCTTCCTGCAGGGTTGGTTCCTCTGACCACGACGAGGTCGACGACGTCGAGGGCCGCGTTTCGGATGAAGAGCTCCCGAGCTCGGAGCTCTGTAGCGAAGTGGTAGACGGGCTTCTCCCGGACCGGAGATGCGCTGGGGGAGGCAGGGAGAGGCCTCTCGGAGCGTCTGTTGTCGAGTCTTGGGCGGCGGCGGCAAAGCTAGCCAGCCCATCTCTGGCCAGCCGCTCGCGAAACCGTCCTACTCCGCCTGGACTTAGCTCCCTGACATCTAGAAACATGTTATCTCCACATTCCTGTAGAAAACGCCAGCCCAGGTTTCTTACGGAGCAGGGGGGGGGGGGGGGGGGGGGGGCAGCCACTTACACAGATGTACCTGACTCTCTGATTGCCAGGCTTCGGGGGAGAACAAAGGTCAAAAATCCAAGCCGACAACCTCGCTCCCCAACGCAAGACCTTTGGTCGTTCAAGCGACTTAGCAACCTCCACCAGCGACGTCTCCTCTACTCGCTCGCGGCCGGGGTCGAGAAAGTTTTGAAACTCGGCTTTGAACCGAGCCAGTGGCACGCCAGAGACGAAGAAGCTCCTGGTCTCCTCGAGATCGACGAGGGCGCTGATGCTGTGGTGGTCCTCCTCCTCATCCATGGAGCTTTCGTCATCGGAATCCGGTGCGGTCTCCATGGCGTCTGCAGGGAGGCCCTTCGAAGTGGTTTCGACGTTGTTGAGGTAGCGCTCCAGCGTCAGGTCTCGCTCTTCGTCCTGGGGCAATGCCGCGTGCGCTCTTTCCCGCTTCGTCTTGTCGTGCGACTGTAGCTGCTCCAGGACCCTCCTTGAGATGAGATGCCTGTGACTTCGCGGCCTGAGAAATTCGATAACTGCCCTCTGTTTCTGATTTGTAGTCTGTGAGCGCAGATACAGGTAGTATTTCTTGAGCAAGCGTCTGTGGTTCCCGAGGAACCGGTAATCTTCCAGGCGTTGGGCCGCGTCTAGATACAGGGGGGTCAAGTCCGGGTCCTCGGCCAACACTTCGGCCAGATAGCTGACCGCAGCTGTTGTGACGGCCCAATGGTCAGTTGCTGACCCGTCTTGGGATTGGATGTCTTCTGGTTCCGAAGCCAGGGACCTGATATCACCGGTATCGCCAGGGCGGTTGTCAGTGGTCTCCGTGTGGCGGTAGAAGTCCTTGATCTTCTGCTTGCGTACATCGGTGTCGCTTGTATGATTCGTTTCTTCTTCGAGCGATGATAGCTTCGTAGATGCGAGCTCCTCGCTGAATAGCCGACTGCCTCTACTAGAGCTGGCGTCACTTTCGGAATCGCTGGAAGTTATACGCCTCGGGTTTTCCAGTCTCGCCAACTTCGGGTTGAGTTGGCGATACAAGTGAACCCTCGGGCGGGTCAGAGGAAGCCGGAGCTTCGGGAACGGAAATGCCATGGTCTCTCTGTCGATCCGCACGGCTGGCGTCCAAGCGGTCAAGGAATTCTTCGATTGAGATCTTCTTTCCGAGCATATACCGAGCAGCCCAGGCGATTGCGAGTGGTTCATACTCAAGTCGGACACAGAGAGCCGCAATGTTTCCAAAATGAGCTTCGGTTCCGACCAGCTCTTGAACCAGCTGCTGCGCTTCACTCTCGCTCATCTTACCAACTTCAAGAATGGGCCCTCCTTGCGCAAGGCCCCACGCTGTCCGCTCATTCCTGGTTGTGAAGAGAACCGATCCATGACGATATTCGGGTATGTAATATCTTATTTCAGCTTGAGCCACTTGACGTTTATTGGTGATGCGTTTCCAAGGCTGTGATAAAAACGACACCGTGCGCTCAACATCGTCAATGACCATCAGCCACTGGACTCGATGCTCTTGCTCCAGCCAAGTCTTCACCACTAGCCGAGTGCGTCCAGAACAGGCTTGCGAATCAATATGAGCATAGAGGCAAAGAATGGTGATGACAATTGGAGCGCTCTGTTTGGGATACAAGGCTGCGCCTCTGCGAATATCAGGCAGGCATATCATGTGCAAAATTGATTGGTTCGTACACAAATCGTGCCTCTCACGAGTACTTCCTCCCTGACTGGCCATATAAAGGTGGTGTCATCATTCTTTCAGCTACATGTCAAAGATTCAACACCATATTGTCTGAAACGACGCATCTCATTATCGGACCCAACGATGGCAGCGACTGAACTGGATGAGGCTCTATCAAGTTTTCAACGAGCCTCAACCCAGAATCGAAAACAAGCAACTCTACTAGTGATTGAGCGACTTGAGTCCCAAGAGGCAGCAGTAAGCACTCAAGGAGGGGCAGGCTGCGCGCGGGCATCATAAGGTTGGTACTTGTCAGAGGATTATACGGCAAGCAACTGCCAACTGGACCCGAGCACCGAGGATTCACAGCTTCGGAAAGCTGGACGTTGCCTTTGTATGTAATAAGCTTTTTGACATGCTGTTATCGGCATATCGGGCATGCCAGTGCCATCAGACAGTGGCTTTCGCACCCCAGGCTAGTTGAAAATCCTAATCCGCCTAGACTTCTGCGCAGGGTTTCCGCTCGCATCGTCGACTTACTCGGCAATGATGACTCGAGCTCGGTGGTTCCTACAGCAGTTCAAAACCAACCGGGCCGTAATCCTATGTAATTGGAATGGCCTGCGGCAATGATCAAAGTCCCGATCGTCACATGACATGAAGGGACGCGGACAGGAGGGAATTGGCATTGCGGCGGCCTACGATGCATTTCCTCATTCATTCGAGGGCATCACAGAAGGCCATCACGATGCGACGCTGGCACGATGCCGAACGCCGGTCTTGGCGGGACGGCGAATCTTAACACGGCCTATAGGAGGGGCCGGAAACGGGCCCTGCAAAGGGACTTTGTGGAAGAGATAAATGGCCTGTGTTTGCATACCTACTCCTAGTGGCTTGTTTTTGTTTTATTTCCACGTGGCCCTCGACTGATCCTGGCACTGCACACCAAAGGTGGGTCAAAATGAGTGTGTATGATCTAAGTTGCTCTGTCCTATGGTCTGCCTGTCGTGGGCCCTTTTGGCCCTGAAGTACGTACTGAGTACGGTACGTACTGTACGTAGTGGCTATGGCAGATCCCGTCCGTGTCATGGACAGCAGCAAGAGTGATACGGTACGTAGAGGGGGGCGGCGCATAGCGGGCGGCGCACAGAGGCACGCGCGCGCGCGCGCTCTCTCTCCCTCCCTTACTACGTACTCTCGATGAGATCTGATGGCGAGCCCGTCTCTCGGCGTAGCTGTGCATCTGGGTCGAGGAAAAACGGCCGTGTCTTGGTGATGGAGAAAGCTCACGGAAAACAACTGCCGAGAATGCTTTGGCTTGGGGAGGTTATGACGCCACGTAGGTGACACTGGATCTGTTGGTTTTTTGGAGGGGTGGGCGAGGGACAAGGGTGTACGCTGGTCGTGGGACTTCGGCAGATGGATATGGGAAGGAATTTGGAACGGGGAGAGTAAGGGTCGGTCCCTGGACGGCCTTACTCTGTTGCTGACTTGGTTTCCGACGGAGAGACCAGTCGGCAGTTCCGGCTCAGGACGAAAGGAAGATCAGAAGGGCCTGACTCGACAGAATACGATTGCGCTTGACCGCAAAAGAGAGAGAGAGAGAGAGAGAGAGACAAGCCCGGCAGACTAGACGGCTGGCTTGGCTTAGTGATGCTGGATTCCCAGAGGCCTGGGTTTATCTGCTGGTTGCTATTGGAAGACGACGGGATTTGCCGAAATGGCCCAGAGTCCAGAGAGACTCGGGGTTTCTCAAGAGAGTCTATTGACTGGTGAGCGAGCCTTTTCAACCCGTTCTGAGAGCGTGGGCGAAGGTCAAACACAACTGCCGTGTCGCCCGCATGTCATAGCCAAGAACTCATGCCTGTTTCCAGTCTCCAGTTTCCAGCTTTCTATGGGGTTTCCCTGCCGATCAAGTACACACGGTAAATGCTGTGTATGTGTGTACTCCGTTTTTGTACTATACAGTACCTACATACGTACATACATACATACATACATACCTACACACATACATACTACCCCGATGGCGCGTCGATCCAAGGGTTGCATCTTCCCGACTCCCGTGGATTGTTCCGTGATGCTTGTTTCCTTTGCCCGAGGCTCATTGGCGTCGTGACACCAGCTTTTGCTCCTTTCGGCCAACAACGACCGGACCGCACTTGGGACGAAATGCATCTGCCGAAGATGATTACGGAGTATCCGTACACTACCGGTAGGTAATACCGTACGGATAGGTAGTTACGAGCGGGACGATAAATCGTCCCGCCTAACCGGAAGTATCCTACCCTGCCCAGCTCTCCCCACTTCCCAGCGCCATCCGGGGTCGGCATTGGCGATGGATGTGTCCATGTCTGTGCATGCAGCCGACATGAAGCGTTGTTCATTTCCCCTTCGGCAGGCAACTCGGCTGCTGTGCAAAGCTCTCCCCCTCGATCCATCCATCCAGCTCGCTCCGCAAGGGATGATGGCAAACCAGCCGATGCGTCCAGCTGCGTGTCTGGTGGATAACCGAGGTACTGTACGGATACGTTGCCAGGAGTTAGTATCCGTACCGAGTATCCGTATCCGTACACCGTAGACAAACCATCACACACATCACCCCCCTCGGCTCAGTCCCCGGAAACCTTCCCGACCCCCCTTCTCTCTTCCCCTCCCAAGGATTCTTCCCCATCCGTACCCCAACATCTCCTCACTCGCTCCCTATCTGGCCGAGTGACCTCCCAAAGTTCCCGAGTCTGTAGTCAAGGCGACCATTGGGGGGAATACCTGACCTGACCTGACCATTAGTGGGGCAAAAGTACCGTACACGCACTAAGCCAAGTAGGGTTGGTGGATAGGGTCGGCTAGGGTTCGGTTAGGGTTGGGGTTAGGATTTGAGTTAGGGATTGGTTCGGGTAATGGAATATGGTATTAATTCGGGCAGGCCCACACCCTGGTCATGTTATCAGCAATGGTCAGGTCAGGTCAGATACCCCCCACAATGGTCGCCTTACATGTACGGTAGTCTCAAAGTTCCCAGTGTCATTCTGCAAGCTTCTGAGTGGCCAGCCGCCCTCTCCCCCCGTCCCCTACGGTACCTGAGGCCATACCACCAAGGCGACTGTGGCATTCCATCCGCTCATCTTGTTGGAACCATGACGCACTGGGCACTGAGCACTGTGGTAACGGAATCTCTGTGCCTCTAGCGGCGATTGTGACAACTAAAACTAGTTAGTGTACGGATTCTTTTCCGGGCCCAGCTAAAGAACAAGTAGGTAGTAGCAAGCCATCCAACGTCTTGTCCAGGCTCGCGGGTTCTGGCAGTGACGATCCCGACATCCAGGACCATCACTCGTATTGCCACCATCCCAGCCTCTCCCGTGTGGCTGTTTTTTTAGCTATTTCTTTTTTTACTCTTCTTGCTTTCTACTTTACCCTTTCTTTCCTCCTTTCCTGTTTCCTGGCTCTACTTACCACGCAGCCTGCATAGTCATGGGGAAACCCCCCTCCCTCTTTCGAGATTACATATCTTCATCAGATTAACCTCCCATCCACCTATTCGGGGAGACATCCGCCAGACCAGGATTCCAGAAAGCCGCAGAAGCGCAGATACCCTTGCCTATGTATCCGAACTCTGTTTCCCGCCCGCACTCTTGTCTCATGTTGCACGAGGCCTGACACCCAACACTTGCACCCTTACCCTGGTCCGTGGCAGCCAGACACTAGACGGCTGCAAACCTTCTCTCCGCCAAGGGTTGAACACTCTCCGAACTTCCTTCTCTCCTGACCCCTACATACACACACACACACACACACACGCGCATGCACATACGATAACGCCTCTATCTGCCCAGTTCCCCGGAAGCTCGGAGAAGACGCTTGCACTGCTCCACCCGCCGGAGACACAGTCGTAGCAGCTGCACGTCGACCCGTACGGCATGCCCCCCTCGTACACCTCCCCGCCTCATACGTTCCCACCGATGCATCCCAAGATAGCAACTGGATAAATTGCGTTTCGGTACCTGGCCCGGAAGTTCCACCTGGCAGCTATCTGACAACACCTCTGCCCGCCCGCTTGTGGTTGTCCCCGTCCGTCTCCAGTCTTATACTAGACGGCCCCTCCCCCTTCTCCCTCAGAAGTTTCCTCTCCCGGCCGTTCGTTGCCTCTTTTTTTTTTTCCCTTTTTTTTTTCCGCCTGCAGAAGAAACAAACAAACAAACGTTTCGACCTTGTGACGCGGCGCGGCAAACCTGTCAAGATGCACGGCATTACGGAAACCCTGCTGGCCACGCTGGCCCAGCACTGGCTGTCGATAGTCCTGTCGCTGGTCGTGGCCTGGCTGGTCAAGAACCGATACCACAACGGGCTCAACAGATACCCCGGGCCCTTCCTGGCCTCGCTGACGGACTGGTGGCGCTTCTTCGACGTCAAGGGCTGCCGGCCCGAGGTTACGCACCGGAGACTGCACGAGAAGTACGGCGACATCGTCCGCCTCGGCCCCAACACGCTCTCCTTTGCCGACCCGGCCGCCCTCAAGACGATCTACGGCCTGAACAAGGGCTTCGTCAAGGTAAGCTTTTCTTCTCTCTCTCTCTCTCTCTCTCTCTCTCTCTCTCTCTCCCTCTTAAACAACACACCTCTTTTTTCTTTTCCATGCCGCCGTCTCGGCCGTGGAAAGGGGGCCGCCGAGCTTGCTGCTGACAACCTCCCCCCTCGCAGTCCGACTTTTACATTGTGCAGCAGTCCATCGCCAAGGGCTACAGGCTGGAGTCGCTCTTCAGCACGACCAACAATGAGTTCCACTCGCAGTTCCGCCGCTGCGTCAACTCGGCTTTCTCCATGTCGGCCCTGGTCCAGTACGAGCCCTTCGTCGACAACACCACCAAGCTGTTCCTGTCGCAGACGGAGAAGCTCTTCGCCGGCAACCCCGAGGGCTGCGACTTCACCACCTGGCTGCAGTTCTACGCCTTTGACGTAATCGGCGAGATCACCTACAGCAAGCGCCATGGCTTCGTCGAGAAGAACGAGGACATTGACGGCATCGTCGCCTACCTCGGCAAGCTGTTTCTCTACGTGGCACCAGTAAGTTTCCCCCCCCCCCCCCCCTCTTGGTGAGACGGTATAAGTCGAAGGGCGGAGTCGTTTGCCCTGGGGCACATATCCGTGACTAACATTAACCGCCTCCTTAGATCGGCCAGATCCCCTTCCTGGACCTCCTCCTCCTCAAGAACCCCATCTACCTGAAGCTCTCCCAGTGGGGCTTCATCGACGCCACCTTCCCCGTCGCCCGCTTCGCCCGGGACCGCATGGCCGAACGCCTCCCCGAGCTCGGCGGCGGCGGCGGCAAGGAACCCCTCCTCCCCGTGGCGTCGGGCAAGAAGCTCGCCCAGCAGCCCGACCTGCTCTCCAAGTTCCTCGCCGCGCGCGAGACGCGCCCCGAGTTCATGAGCGACATCCTCGTGCAGACCATGGCCGTGAGCATGGCCTTCGCCGGCTCCGAGACGACGGCCATCAGCCTCGCCGCCGTCTTCTACTACCTCCTGCGCACGCCCGCGGCGCTGGCCCGGCTGCGCCGCGAGCTCGACGACGTCGCCCGCGCCGGCGGCTTCAGCGATTCCGAGACGGGCCTCGTCACGTGGGCCGAGAGCCAGCGGCTCGAGTACCTCGACGCCTGCATCAAGGAGGCCTTCCGCATGCACCCGGCCGCCGGCCTGCCGCTGGAGCGCGTCGTGCCCGACCAGGGGGCCGAGATCGCCGGCACCTTTGTCAAGGGCGGCACCATCGTCGGCTGCAGCGCCTGGATCATCCACCGCCGGCCCGAGATCTGGGGCGCCGACGTCGACACCTACAGGCCCGAGCGCTGGCTGCCCGAGCCGGGCAAGGACCCGCTCGCCGAGGAGAGGCGCATCAAGGAGATGAACGGCCACATGTTCCAGTTCGGCATGGGCAGCCGCACCTGCATCGGGAAGAACATCAGCCTGTTGGAGATTTACAAGGTCGTGCCGAGTCTGCTGCGGAGGTTCGATGTGAGTGTTTTCTGCCCTTCCTTCCCATTCTTGTTCCCTGGCGTATACCCAAGAGGTGTGCGTGTGTACGTGTGTATATGCTGACCCGACACCTTGGCAGATCTCGTTCAAGGACCCCAGAGAGGAATGGAAGCTGGTCAACGCGTGGTTCGTCAAGCAGAACAACTTCAACGCAAGGTTCGAGCGGAGGGACATCATCAAGCCCGAGGCCGGCGAGAAGACGGCGTCGTGAGAGAGCGGTGTGGTGTGCGAAAAGTTGGACTGCTCTTATCCCACCTAGTCGGCCAAGCAAGCTGCCAAGCAAGCTGCCAAGCAGGCTGCCGTACAGGGTACTTTTTAGATTTTTTAGATACCAAGGCCAACAAAGTTACTATGCCGGGCCGATTGAGTCGCGTACGAACATACACTTGAGACCATCTTGGCATTCCAACCCCACTGTGTCAGATGCTGTATAGCTGTAGCCTAATACACGAGATACCGTTATGGATTAGCATCTCTATTAGGCCTTCTCCATATTCGGTCCCATCTTTGTAGCTCCATGAAAATACGACATATCGTTAGGGACTAGCATCTGTTCGGCCTTTTTCATACTTGGTCACATCTTGTGCAGCTCCACGAAAATACGAGATACCGTGTTGGGAATACCATCTCCACCTCTTCACATTCTACTCCAGGGAATATATGGCCAATGTAACTCGATTGCGGCTAGGCTTACTATTGCATGGTCTCGGCCGCACTATAATCCACTTGTCTAGTTACCTATTCCAGCTCACACAGTAACCACGAAAGGAAACACACAGTCTTCTCAACACGATGCTGAGAAGACGGGAACCATACACAAGAGAACGCCTTGCTTACAAAGTTATGCTCTTGTCAGAGACCTCACAGTGCCCGCCGGAGCTGTGTATGAAAGAATTGGAACTACTACCTAGTTAAGGCTGCGCAAGTGCTTATGTTTAAACGTCTAACCGAACCAAAAGTGGCCCGGTTAACATCGTGAGGTGGAGTCTACCAGAACGTTGCCCTGTAGGGCGGCAATTATACGAGATCGTGAACAAGGCTTCTGCTACCTTCCTATTGTAACCGTGAGCACAAGTGAGGGCGTCGTGGTTGGCAATGAGAAGAAAGAATGGTATAAATACCAGTCGTCCTTGTCTCCTGCGGCTTCATCAAACATATCTCATCATCACCCACAACCTTGCTCACAATCTTTCTACGCCATCTCCTACACTAGATTAGATCACCTCATCGCCACCACCCAGCAGGCCAGTTTCCCGAGTCTCCTCATAAACACCTCGCAAGAAAGCCTTCAGAATGCAGCCTACAACCCACCTCTTCCTCGCCCTGCTCGGCCTTCCTCTGGCGGTCAGCGCCGCCGCCGTGCCAGCAGTCCCGAGCCCCCCTCACGGTCCCAACGGCGAGACCGCCGTGACCAATTGGCTGCCCAAGCCCGACGGCATCGACGACGCGCCGCACCCAGACGAGGTCGTCAACCCGAGCGTCGATTTCGGCGGCGCCAGCCTCGAGAAGCGGGAGCAGTGCGCCATCCGGATCAGATGGGAGAGCAACTGGGACGAGTTCGGCCGGCGGTACCGCGTCAACGCTCAAGCCATACCCGACCCCGCGAGCAGCAACGCGTGGAACTCGTGGAGGATGGCCGAGGACTGGGCCCTCAGGTGCCGCTCCATGCCCCACACGAACTGGCCCAACAATCCTGCCGCCTGGCAGGACGCCAACGACCCGGCCAGGGCTACGTGCGACGTCTCCTTCGTCCACGGCTCGACCGGCTATGATCAGTACAAGTGGTGGCATCAAGGGACTGTCGACTCCTGGGCAAGGGCTTACCCTGGTTGCATCGTCGATATGCAGATCTAAGCGCTCCAACCGGAGAGAGAAGTTGAAAAGCGCCATCTCGGTCCCTCGCCGTGTAACGCATCGTCTAGAAGTGTTTCAAGAGGACTGGGTGTACAGGGCTGGTGTCTTTCTGGAGAAGCCAAGCCATTAGCAAATTGTTTATTTCGACAGTTGTAAATATTGAATGTTTGATTTGGAAGTATCCGTATTTTGTTCCTTCTTTTAAGGATACGGTCGCTCTAAACCCCCATAAGCGGTCTAGTATAGCGACGCCTCAATCTCTGATCATAACGCTTACAACCGACTATAAATTGGGGTTGTTGACTTGCAGTATTTGAGTGAATTGACCGTGAGTGTTCGTAAGCACCCTCCGTCAGCCATAAGTGGCTAGCTCGAAACTGTAGTTATTCCTGGAGGATTATGAACACTTGTCTAGGTATTATATGAGTTACATTCCGACGTTCCAGGTCTAAGACAATAATAAATTTGTACAGGTACCCACGCATGCTACGTGAAACTGTCTTTTCAGTGTATACTCTACTGTAGATGCGGTTTGGAGGATGTACATACAGTACCAGGTCAGAAGTATGTTTACAACAAAAAGGACTATCTATGCCTTAGCCACCCGCTGTAGCTTTTGATTGGCTGTCCTTATTGCTGTAAACAGACTTTTGACCTCTGTCCCTATTTCAGGCTAACAGCAACAGGCAAGGCGGTTGCCAGAAAGAGAGCTAGCGTACTAGCAGAAACCAGGCTCGGATGTCAACAGAATCACTTCATCGGTCAACCTAGGTAAAAGTAAAGGAGGGGTTTTGCTTGGTGTGTACGGTATTTAGGAACAGGTCACACTGCCTAGGCTAGAATATATCGAGAACCTACCAAGTGTCCAACCCTATCCGCGACGCTTCACGGATTCTGAATCCCCCCCCTGTTATATTAGCCTTTTCGAACCAACCCCCCCAGGGTCCAACAGTAGGGAAAACGGGGCTCCTCAACCTGCCTTGCCTTGATCTCTGCGTTTCACTTTGCCTTGCCCAGTTTCTCGAAAGAAGGGGGGAAAAACCCCCGAGTCGGAGCCGCCAAGCCGAGCTCAAGCTTGACAAGCTTGGACGGTGTATTTCCCCTCGGGAGATATAGGCCGAGTTGACCCATTACCTCGATGCCTCCCTTCCCGTCTCCGTCGTATATCGGCTTCCGTCCGTCCCCGTGTCCCCCACTTCTCGTGATACCCGGACACCTTCGGTGGCGATGGTGCTCTCTGCTTCATACCCATGTATCATCCCCCGCACCCACCGGACCGACATGTAGCCCGCATCGTGTCGTCCGCCATCGTCTCCCATCGCAGGCAGCTCTGGCCGACCACCGCCGATGTAGGCTTCACTTCTATATGTATACTTACCCTGATACCTAGTTACATGTTTGACTTTCAGAACAGCCGTCGAGGCAGTCGTGCAAGCATAGGGGAAAAAGGGGGTATCGTCCATTGCTACCTCGGCCCGTCATAACACGCCACCGCACGCGTTCCTCTTGTAATTACACAACGGCGTCCTCCCGACGCAACGCGCCTCTCTCTCTCTTACACACACACACACACGCACACAAACACACACAGTACGGCTCTTCCTCCTCTCTGTCCAGCTGTCTTCACCCCATCCTGCTCTTCAACAACCAACTTGCTATCAGTTCGCAAAACGAGTACTCGTTCCTCCGTCTTTCACCCTCCTCCATGCCAGCGCCAGTACTAGGTACCGTCTGACAATGGTGAACCCCCCCGCGCTGTGTATATTAAAACAATAAACCTACACCCGGCCGTCCGGGTGAGGAGAAGTGGCCATAAACAAGCCCTGCGCTGGGTGCGTTGCGAGGCCGTGGCGAGCCCGCTGGCCCAACCAGAAACCAACCGTGCTCCTTTTGTCTTCTTCCTCCCTTCCCTTTCAAGCGCGCGCATGATGCCTTCGCTTAGTTGTTGAGCTGCGGCGACTGCTGAAAGTCCGTAATGGACTCCAGCATGGCCAGATTCTTCTCCTGCATGTCGCGGTCCATGTTATGGATCTGGTTCGCGTTGACTCTAGCTCGTTGCAGCTGTCACACTGGTTAGCCTCCCGTCACCCGTGCACATATAAGGGAGCATCAAGCAGGGCCTTCCCACCACAGCTAGTGCCTCGGAGGAATGGTCTTCTTCCTCACCTTCCGCGGGCTTGTCCGCTGCGTCCTCCGCCTCGCCGTCGCCGTCTGCGAATCTGCTGGCTGCGAGCCCCTTGGGCTTAGCGAGCGCTGCATTGGCCTGTTTCCGTGTCAGCCTCGCCCTCCGTGCGTGCCACATGCTGTCTCGTTTTGTCCTACCTTGGCTTCCGCAATCTCGGCGTCCTTGACTTTGAGTTGCGCCTGGAACTCTTCCACGCCCTTCTCCTTATCGGCCAGCGTCTTCTTCAGACCCTCAATCTGCTCCTCCAGCGCCTTCCGCTTGGCCTGCTCCTCCTCCACGATCTTGGTCATCGTGTCGTTGAGCTCCTGGTAGTCGGCCTTGTGCGTCTTGAGCTGCTTGTCGGCCTCGAGCTTCGACGCCTCGAGTTCCTTCTGCGCGAGCAGCAGGTCCTCCTTGACGTCCTCCACCTCCTGCTTGGCGGCCGCAAGGCTCTTTTGGACGATGCTGAGCTCCTCCTCGAGCCCCTTCTTAACGTTGGTGAGCTGCTCCCGGAGGCTGTCCGCCTCCGACGTGTCGGGCGTCTTGTTCTTGACGGCGTCGAGGGCCGCCTCGGCCTCGGCACGAGCCATCTTCTCTGTCGATATCATGGCGCCGAGCTCGCCGCACTCCTCCTCGAGCTTAGCCTTCTCGGCCTCGACCTTGGCGACCGAGTCCTTGGCAGCCTTGAGCGCGGCCTCGAGCTCGGCCGCACCGGACCGGCTCTTGGACTTCTCGGCTTCCGCCTGGGCGACCGACTGCTTGGCGGCCTGGAGCGCGGCCTCGAGCTCCGAGTAGTCGGCAGAGATCTTGTCCACCTCCTGGGCAAGCGTCTTGCTCCTAGCCTCGTACTCGCTCGTCAGCTCCTCCACCACCTTGGAGTGGGCCTTGTTGATCTGGTCGAGCTCGGCCCGCGCGCCCGAGGAGCTCTGCTGCTTCAGCGCCTCCAGCTGCTCCGCGTGCATCGAGATGAGCTTGTCGATCTCGTCCGAGTGGCTTTCGTCGAGCTTCCTCTTGGCCTCGGCGAGCGCCGCGGCGCTCTCCGTCTCCGTCTCGCGGATGCGCGCCAGCGCCTCGTCGAGCTGGAGCTTGAGGGTTGCGAGCTCTTCCGAGTGGGTGCTCTCGCCAGCCTGCTTGAGGGAGGCCAGCTCGGCCTGATGCGACTCGAGCAGCTTCGCCTTGACCTCCTCGAGCTCGGCCTGGTGGGAGGCGACGAGCTTCTCCTTGGCCTCCGCAAGCTCGGCCGCGTGCTCGGCCCGCAGCTTCTCGGTCAGGGAAGCGAGCTGCTCCTCGTGGGCGGCCAGCAGCTTCTCCTTGTCGCCGGAGCTCTCGGCCAGGGCCTTCTCTCTTGCGCTCGTGATCTCCGCGAGCAGCTTCTCCTTCTCGCCAGAGGTCTCGGCCTGAAGGGCCTCGATGACCTCGGTGTGGGAGGTCTTGAGAGCCTCAATCTCCTTGGCCAGGCTCGCCTCGCTGTCGCTCTTCAGAATTTCGAGCTGCTTGGCGTGGCTGTCTTTCAGGCTCTGGAGCTCGGCGACCTGGGCGTCCTTGTCGGCCGAAGCGCCGCTCTTGGCGCCCTCGAGCTCCTCAGCGTGGCTGGCGCGGATGGCGTCCAGGGCCTTCTGATGTTCGGCCTCCTTGGCCTCGAGGGCGGCGACGGCGGCAGCGAGCTCGGCCTTGGCCGTCTCGAGGGCCTTGGTGTTGCCTTCGGCGGCGTCGGCGTGGCTCTTGGCGAGGTCGCCGTGCTGAGCCTCGAGCTCGCCGTGCTTGGTGGTGAGCTCGGTGTGCTTCGACTCGAGGTCGGCGAGTTTGGCGGTGAGCTCGCTGTGCGTCGTCTTCAGCTCGCCGTGCTCCGTCTCGAGCTCGGTGTGCTTGGCCTCGAGGTCCTGGAACTTTCGCTTGAAGAAGGCGTCTCCCTTGAGCGACTCAATCTCCTCCTCGTAGTCCTGGGACACCTGCTTGAGCTCGGCGTCGTGCTTCTTGACCTGGGCCGAGTGCTCCGTCTTGGCCTTCTCGAGGGCCTCATCCTTGGCGGCCATCTCCTCCTTGATGCTGTCAATCTGCTTCTGGAACTCGACCGCCTCCTCCCGGGCCTTGGCGACGTCGGCTTCGGCGGCGGCGAGCTTGCTCTCTAGGTCAGCGACGTTGGCCTGCACTTCGGCGAGCTCGGCAGTCTTGGCGTCGAGTTCGGTCTTGGCCTGCTCGGCCGTCGTCTCGGCGGCCTCGAGCTTGCTCTTGAGCTCGGCGATCTCGCCCTCGACGGCGGCGAGCTTCGCCTCGTGCGCCTCGACCTCGGCGGTGACCTTGCTCTCGTGCGCGGCCTCAAGCTCCTTCTGCGAGGCAGTGAGGTCGTCAATCTTCTTCTGGAGCTCGGCGACGGCGTCCTCGTGGCTGGCCTTCATCTTGGCCAGGGCCTCCTCCTGGTCGGTCGTGGCGGACAGACCCTGGCTCAGCTCGTCGGCGTGCTTGGCCTCGAGCGCCTCAATGGCCGACTTGTGCTGCTCGGCCAGGGAGCTCTGCAGCTCCTCGAGCTTGCTGGCGTGCTCTTCCAAGGCCTTGTTGAGAGCAGACTCACTCTCCTTGAGTTTCTCCTCGTGCTCGGCCCGGAGGACCTCGAGGGACTGCTTCAACTCGGCGAGCTCGGCCTCTGCGGCCTCCTTGGCGGCGACGGCCTCTGCGTACTCGCTCTGCTGTTTCTCGTAGTCAGCATCGGTGGCCACAAGATGTTCATTGGCCTCATCCACCTGGTTCGCGAGCTCAGTGTGCTTAGCTTCCAACTCGGTAACCTGGTCCTGGTGGGCCTTTTTCATGTTGAGGACAGCGTTCCTCACCTGGACGGCATCCCTGTTCACCCCATCAGTGTACTGGGTGAGCTTGTCCTGCGACTGCTGGACCTGGGTCTTGAGCTCGTTCAGCTGCGACTCCTTGTCGGCGAGCTGGGTCTCCTTTTCGGCGAGCTGGACCTTGAGCTGTTCGACCTCCTTGCCGAGGGCCTCGGATGCGCCCGAGGAATCGGGGCGGGTCGAGGTGCGAGTTCGGGGGGCGGCGGCGGAGGTGGCAGTGGTCGAGGCGGTCGAGAGACGCTTCTTGGCCTCGGCGACGGGGCCAGTGCCGACGGTCGAGGAGCGAGAGCCGATGGAGGGACGGGGCGCGACCGAGTTCGGGGTGCGCGTCGAGGTCGATGAGGGCCTGCCAACGGTTGAGCCGGTGGCGGGTTTCCTCGCGGCGGCGGTGGCGGCGCCGAGGGTCGAGGTCCTCTTCTCCTTGGTAGGCGAGCCGGCGGCGCTGGGACTGCTACTGGGGGCAGCCGAGGTGCGGCGGGCGGTCCTCTTGCTCTCGTCCTCGGAAGCGGACACGCTGGGTCGCGAGCGGTGGGTGGTGCTGGAGGAGACGCTCGCGGGCTTGCGGACGGTGCTGGTCGAAGTAGCAGAGCCGCCGCCAGGGGGACGAGTAGGAGGCTTGGTCAGGCCGCCGGCGAGGCGGGTGGAGGTGGAGGAGGTGGTGCTCGTGGGCTTGCCAGTGCTCGTCGTGGAAGAAGTGGTGGGACGTCGGGCAGCGGCGGCGGAGCTCGAGGTTGGCTTCTTCAGGGAGGAAGCGGCCGAGGCGGTGGACTTTGCACTGGGGGAGCCCGAGGCGGCCTTGGGAGCTTCATCGTGCTGGACGACCTCGAAGCTGCCGGTGTCGGACATGGTGATTGGAGCTCCTGAGTCGGCGGGAAGGAGAGGCTGTGTCGTTGATTAGGTGGTTCTGCGCGGGCATGTCA
Organism: Colletotrichum graminicola M1.001; assembly: GCF_000149035.1. Classification (NCBI taxonomy): domain Eukaryota; kingdom Fungi; phylum Ascomycota; class Sordariomycetes; order Glomerellales; family Glomerellaceae; genus Colletotrichum; species Colletotrichum graminicola. The sequence continues at coordinate 118,326 of NW_007361054.1, forward strand.
AGGTCAGCCGGGGGCAGTTCGTAAGGGGGGGGGGAGGGGGGGATTGCGGGTAGCTGCAGGAATTGGGAAACACGAGAAGGATATGGGAGGGACGATCTGGTAGGAGTCACAGCATTCCTGGGGATCGAGCGAAGCTGGATTGAGTTCCCCAAGCGGGCAATTGGGTTGGGCGAGGGGCACCGAATTCGGGGAGGTGGTTTGTCTTATTTTCGTGGTAAACTCACCTCGCGACAAGTCGTACTTGACCCGATCTTGGTCTCCCTTTTTTCTTTCTTCCTTTTCCTTGCTTTTTTGTGTAAGGGGGAGGGGGATTTCCTCTTTGGAGAGCTTGGAGCTTCACAGCGGGGAAATCAACAAAACAATCAGATTGAGCAGATGAAGAAGCCCCGGTAATAATACAGGAGAGGCACGAATCGACGGGGGAATCGTCGTCGTATGTACAGGATTGGAGCTCTGATCAGTGGCAAAGGCAGCTGAACAGAGGCGGGAAGGGGAGAGAAAGAGTGAGAGGAAGCAATTGGGAACAGGGGAGAGAGAGGAAAAGATGTCGGCGTTGGAATAGAGGACGGGTGGAAAGGCACGGACGACACGACGGATGGAGGTGAGGTGTCTAATTAGGTAAGGTGGCAGGGTGGGTACCTACATGCACTACCTACTCTGTACCTAAACTACAGGTACTCTGTAGGCTGTATCCGTACGGATAGTAGACTAAGGTATCCATCCGTACGTGGTATTAAACACAAAACAAAAAAGTGGCTTCTAGATTGGCGTGGATGGAGATGGAGCATGGGGATGGACAGACACTCTTTTCCTTCTGTTCTGCTGCGACCCCCCAGTGCCCCTGTGCCCAGTGCCCCTGTGCCCAGGGTTGTTTCCAGACAGACCATGCTCAATGTCTTCTCTCCCGGACCCTTTCTTTTCGCCCCTCCCCCTTCTCAAATCATTGGGGGTTCATCAGGGTGACCTGTCATCACTTACTTAGATACCTACAGGTAGTGCAGTAGAGTGAGTACCTACCTAGGGATGCATTGGATTGGACGGCATTAGCACAGGCACTGCAACGCAGACAGGCGCATGAGTAGGTACGATGCACTACATAGTATGTAGGTAGGTACCGTACCTGGGCAGGTATCTCTATCTACACTACCGGTAGGTGTATCTGTACATACTCGGAAGACAGTGACAGTTGGGTTGGCATTGGGCGGCCCTTGCAGGCTTTCAGCAGGCAGGGAACAGCAAAGTACAGGGTACGCGCCACGCCGCATTCTGCACATATAAAAAAAATAAAGATAAAAACGGTAGCCGTGAGTCGCCGTCACCGGCCATCCAGGACATTGTCACACATTCCCTGTACTCTTCTCTTCTATTTCCTTTCTCTTCCTGTTCCTCTATTTGAACCACATATAGTCGGCAGACCTAGAAACAAGGGGAAACATATTCTAGGTACCCAAGTACTCTATACTACCTACCTGAGTAAAGCGCGGTGCCAGACAACAGGGCGCGGCTCTCGCTCCAGGGAGCTCAGGCGGTGGGTCGACCGCCTCGTCCGCGACCTGTCATTTGCTGCCATCTGTAGCCGGCCAATCAGATTTCGGATCATCCCATCCTCCGGGTACGTATATCCTCCAATGTGTACCGGTACACAGTACCTACCTACCTACTTACATGCCGCGATGTTTCCAAACATCTCTCTCTCTCTCTCTCTCTCTCTCTTTGTGCCGTGAAGCTCCTGTTCCATCGTCTTCATGCAACCACTCAACCGCCCATTTCGATTCGCCCAGAGTCACAGTCACAAGAAAGAAACCGACGGGGATCGCCATGGACCATCGCCCCTCCGACGCTGCTTCAAACCATGGACGTGGCAAAGCCCGTCCTCGGTACGACGGACTGGCGCCTTTAATTGCCTAACGAGAAGAGAGAGAGAGAGTGTGTGTGTGTGATCAGAACAGTGACTGACATAGGGCGCCACTCCGAAGCCGTCATCATCACTTCAACCCCTGAGCTACATGGCACATTAGACGACTGACTACCTAGTATCCGTACCTACCCAAGGGTAGCAATGACAACCGACCCCCCTGCCAATCCTCTCAGCTGTCAGCCCGGACTGTTGTCGATACGCCTTCTCAGCTTGCGGTTGTCGCCAATAGTCCGTCCTCTGCACGACTCATTTCGGCAACACGGGCGTGCAAAGGAAACAAGCGAAGAAGAAAAAAGAAAGAAAAAAAAAAGAGTCGGGAAAAGGGGGCCACGAGCGACCGGCCTCGCGGGTCACCCGCCCAAATTGACTCCGAAATTTGACCTCAGGTGGCCCGGAAGTATCACCGTCCACCCCCTGTCCCGTCTGTCTTTCTGTCTGTCGTATCCGTACCATAGTTCTGATTGTATTTCCTCCTTGGTCTCTCTATTACTCCGTACTCTCCATTGACCAAGCCATCGGATGGATACCGACCAATGGCTTCAGTCTCCCCCGACCCCTCCTCACCCCCCAGGCTCTTTTACTTTTATTCTAATTTCGTAACCTGCAACAGGATGCCGTAGGGGACAAATACTGAGCCGTCAGCACTCGTCTTCGACTCTGGCCTCTTACCACCCTCACCAATGTCTCTCCAACCGCGCTCTGTAAACGGAAATAGTATCCGTATGAAAAGGGAAGAAGAATAAGAAGAGGAAGAAAAAGAAAGGAAAAAAAAAGCCCCCAGCTCTCGCTCGCTGCCAACTGAACCACACCTGCTGCCCCCGGCTCTCTCCGCCAAACACCCGCCAGCATGTCTCGCATACCAAGTATCCGTAAAACAGAAAGAAAGAAAAACAAAATAGAACAAAATAATGAACCCCCCCACAGATGGATCCCTGCCCGTCACACACACACACACACGCTCGCACGCGAGGCGAATCCCACATGAACCCCTCCACCTCCCAAAAAGCGACGCCCAACCGTCCGTGATGCGCTGTCAGCCCACATGTCACCGCGCCCCTCCCCCGCCGGTGTTCATGTGGCACCCTGCCGTTGGCCCCAGACCCGGATCGGGTTTCTACCACCACTACCACCAGCGCCTTCTTTAGGTGGGCAGCGTAGCATACTTACGTTGCATACTTGTGTATCTATGTATGTACTATGTATGTATGTATGCCCTGGGCCCTTTCTTTGGCTTGTCGAATGACGTGCCGCCGGCCTACCTGAAGAGTTATGGCGCCCTGGTTTCTGGCGCCTAAAACCGTCAGCCCGATGATGATGAATGGACCAAATCACAGTATACGTACGTCGATGCATTGCCCCATGTCCACAATGGCACCTAGGTGGAACATCCCAGGCCAAGACGTGAAAACAAGCAGAATCCCTACACTTTATTTACTCCCAGCTATTATTACAAAATACTTGGTGGACAGAGCCATCCTACACGTGGACCACTTTAGTAGTCATCGTCCGAGTCCGTGTCCTCGTCGGGCACGAGAGCGCGGTATCTCCGGCTGGCGAGGTCCTCCTCGATGCCACCCTCGCTCTCCGGGTCCACGTATCCCTCTCCGCCGAACAGGCTCAGCGCAACGGGCAGGAAGATGAGCGCGTGCGTGCCCGCGAAGACGACAAGCGCCAGCCATACCCGGAAATAGTAAATCTCAAAGATCTTGGACCTCGTAAAGGCAAGCACGAAGACGCCCAGAAGCTTGGTGACCGTGATACCCGAGAAGACGGAGCTTCCCACGTTGACCAGTGCCGTCCAGGCGCGCGCGTCGCGTCCGCGGAAGCGGTTCTTGGCGCGCTCCATGACGGTGCGCGAGGGGAACATGAAGGCCCTCGCGATATGAGCGCAGAACTCCACGCCGATACCGACGCAGATGATGAGGTTGACGAGCGACACCGCGTTGAGCGAGACGCCAAACACGGCCATCGCCCCAATGATGTCCACGACAGTCATGCAGACCGTGACTGTGACAACCAAGGCCGTCATCAGAGATCCCAACAGGATCGACGCAATGACAAAGATGATTGCCACCGCCGACCCGAGGAGCGTGGCCGTCAGCGACACAATGCTGGCATATTGGTCGAAGAAGATGTAAAAGAGACTGTAGGGGAACACGTCGGCGCCCGTCGAGCGACTGATGTCGTCCGCGATTCTTCGCGCAGCCGACATGGCGTTGATGAAGTCCTCCTGGCTGCGCAGCGGCGTGTGCATCGTCCTGAAATGGCTGGCGGGGATTGTGTCCTCCTTTGTGTCAATAACCACAGCATTGCCATATGACGCTTGGCCGCCTAGCGGGCAGTCGTCATTCGTAGGCGCCTTGAGGAACTTTTCGAGGTAGTGGATGAACTCGCCATCCTGGGGCATGCCGGACAGGGTGATGTTCCAGGGTGGGTTACGGTCAGCAAAGCATGCCTTGCCGTTCTCCACGCAGCACGAGTCGCCCAGGTCAGGGTTGAGCCACAGGAAGTAGTCATCGATCCAGCTGGCAGCGGGCGAGGAGATGTACGAGACCTCAGGTCGCTTTCTCTCTCCCTCCAGGATGTTGGCGAGAGAGAACTGGTCGCACGTGGTGAACCTGGCGCAGATCTCGCGTTGGTTCTTGCGTGCGGTGGCGTTGAATCCCCTGGTGACAAAGTAGACGGGCGGCCCAGTCTCCATGTACTTGTAGAGATCGTTGAAGTAGGGGATGAGGTAGGACCCGTCGGGGATGGCAACACGCTGGTCCAGGCCGAGCTGGACTTCGGGGAGGAGCGCAAGGCCGGCGGCAAAGAAGCCGAGGAAGATGGCGATGATGATGGCCTTGGCCTTCTTTGCGAGAATGGCGGGGGCGTACGTCCTACGGATGAACTGCTGCAGCCAACTTTCCTCCGGCACTTCATAGAATCGGGCATTCGCGTTTCCGTTGCTGCCGCTGAGGTGGACCCGAGCAGCCTTGACTTGGAGACAGGGAATGCAGTCTGCCCGGTGGTCCTCGACACGGATCTGGTTCATGGCCAGGAAGGACACGAACAGCGTGATCTGGAGGATTGCGTTGATAAAGACGGCGCCCGCGGCGTAGGCGGCAAAGTTGCGCACCGCAGGCATACCAACAAAGGTTCCAAGAGCAAAGGCGACAGTTTCGGTCAGGGCCGACAGAAGGATGGACGGCCCCATGCGGCCCAGTGCCTTGGCAATCCGCTCCTCAACCATTTCGTCGGGATGGCTGATGTTGACTCGCTCAAACTCGTGGACAATCAAAAAGATGTTGTCAACACCGACGGCAAGGACGATGAAAGGAATGACCTCGGCGATGATGAGCGTAGCCTTGAGGCCAAACCAAGAGAAGAGACCGATAGAGGCGCTAATGGACATGAGAACAATCAAAATACCAACAACACCGAGGGAAAACTTGGACTGAACCAAGGCAACAGCTGGGTTCCTAATCATATCCCGGAACGACAGCGTAGTGGATCCAAGAGCCAGAGATGCGTAGATGAACATGATGATGTAGCTGATAATGACGATCTTGGCGTCAGTGTTGGTGGACTTGTTCAGCTCCTGCTCCAAACTGATCTCGGTGGAGAAGGACAGGCGGAGACCACGGTCTTGGGCCTCCCGCTGAGCCTCCAGAAGACGGTCCCGTAGTGCAATCTCCCAGTCAATGGCGTGCTCAACAGCAGGACTGCCTTCAGCTGCATTCTTAACGACCCAAGTGACGGTCATGGCTGTGGCGTTGACGGGGTCGTCCTTGTAACCGCCCAGGATCATGTTGGGCTCGATGGGCAGGCCAAATTCGGGGCGACACTCGACGGGCGACTTCGCGCACTGCCGAAGCTGGTTCTGCCAGTCGTTCTTGCCGACGAGCGAGGGTTCGTCACCGTAGTAGGCCGCAACGGACTGGACAACACAGGCGTTGCCAGTGGGCTTCAAGCAAATGTCATCAAGAGTGGCGCCGAACTTGGCGCTCTTCAGCTGCTTAACACTCTTCTCGACGTCCATCCACCAAAGCAGCGTGTCGTAGCTAAGAACAGGGGCGGGTTCCTTGGAGTGCTGGTCGTTAACCAGGAACGCCTTCTCGGCACGGTAAAAGGGACCGAACTGGTCATCGAAGAAGGCCTTTTCCTGCGCAGCAGCAGAGGTAGGGCTGACCCAGAGACGCGCAGGGTCCCGTTCAAGGTCGAACCTGACCCATCCAGCGCTGAGAATGATGACAAAGATGAGAGTAACGCCAATGGTAATTCCCTGGTAGCGTGCCGCTGCGTGTCCCAGCTTGCTGAAAGCCGCATCGCACCAGGTGTTGATCTTGTAGTACCGCTGAGGACGGTCAAACATGGCACCGTTCTGAACCAAGTCGCCCTCGTCCTCGTCGTCACTAGGCGACGCGTCTTGAAGCAGCCTGAGGCGCTCACTCTCTCTTCTGGCACGGCGTCTCCAGGCAATGTGCCCGATGACCCCAGCGACAGCAGCGAACAGCAGAACGCTATAGGTAAAGATGGCAGCAAATGAGAGGCAAGGCAGAACGCCAACGTGGCACTCGCCGGGCCTCGAGACCGCAGGGAGCTCTGGGCACACGGACGGGCAGTCGACGCATGCACAGCGGTAGTTGGGGTCCTCGTCGTTGCACCTCTTGGACTTCAGGTCGCGGGGCGCCATGCCGGGCTCGCTGTACTCGGTGGGAAAGTTAATTTGAAAGGGAGATCCAATAACCTTCTCGTCTCCCAAGAACTTGAGCAGCTGGGTGTAGTTCTTTGCGCCACCGCCAATGAAGTCTATGGCCCTCGAGTTGGAGGGTCCAAACTTGACCTCCTTACAGCTGTCAAAAAAGCCAGTGCCGTAATCCTTTGAGATCAACTGGTCCAGTTCCGTCACCATGGTCTTCTTGTTCTTCTCCTGAGTCTTTGTGATGTTCAAGAAAAGAGACTGGTCGGGGGAGCAGGTAAAGGTGCAGAATAAGTTGAAGAAGTTCTCCTTGCAAGCCGGGCAAGAGGAGATGATCTGCTTCGGGGTGCCAAGTTCGGAGGCGAGGGACTTGACCTGTAGAGAGGCACGTCAGTAAGCCAGCTCGCTTGCAGTGACTGTCGGGATGGCAATTACCTGCTCAGCATCGCAACAGACGGGACCGGATTTCCATTTCTCTCCGCAAAGATCGACGATTTCCTGGCGCAGCTTCTCGTCGGGTTCCTCGGCCAGGCCGTTGTCGGGGCATGGCAGTTGCTTGCCAAAGAAGCTCTTGGAGCCGCAGTGGCCGCGCATGGCGCATCGTCCGGCTTCATGCTTGGGCGTGAATGGCTCTGCTGTCGCACTGCTGCTCAGGCCTGCCAGCAGCAGGCCGCCAGCTCCGAGAAGCTTCCACAGCGTCATGGTGGGGTGTCGTTGCTGCCGCTCAGCGGCGATGTTGGGAGCTTTCGTCGGTGCTCAGCTGAAACGTCGAGGTATTGGAAGGCGGGTGATACAAAATAAACAAGCGGAGGAAAATGCCGTCGCGCAATGGCCAAGGATGGAAGGGAAACGACAGCGACGATGGGAGATGTAGGATGGAGGAAGGATGGCAGAGAGGAGGATGGAACGGTCGGATGTTGGAGGTCGGTTAAGGTGCGACACACGATACACCCTCACCAAGCTGCCTGAGAGGGAGCTCCGGTAACACTACCTCCGTAGGTAGGCACGTAGGTACATCCACACTATGACTAGCGACTGTGCGTGCCTGCGTGCCTGCGTCATTCAAGTGCAACAGCGTGTGTCAGTGTGGACTGCTGGCCGCCCCGGGTAGCGGTGGCTCCAGCGTCTGGCCTGTAGAAGTGGAGACTGCTCATTGCGCTGTCACTGCTACAGTAATCAATGGCGTCACGGCTCCAGTCACGTGGCTGTCCGCTATCATACCTGCCCAAAATGGAACAAGCTTGCTTTCCCTTATGTCTGACACGGTAGGAAATGTCACGTGCAAGTATGCGTATCCATTTTGGCTCAAGCACCTGGAAGGGCTTCGAACATAGTGATCATCATACTGCGGCGCTAGAAATCCCAGGGGTTCCTTCTTGAACGCATGCTTGAGATCGTTGAGGCGGTGATTACTCAAGACACTAAAGAGATGGGGAAAACACCCAGATTCCGTCAAAATGGCGAGAAGGCATTGCCAAGATGTGACATTGACTTACCAAACACAGTATTCAGAACCTGACACGGCCGCAGCCATTGGTACGGCTGCTACTTCAACGTCAATCTGAGTTATTCCCCATTTCTCGGTGAGCCAAGCGGATCTGTTAGATATTCGATAACTCCCAGGTGACTATGCGGCGGTGGTCTTCATCCAATACGGGAATAGTCTCCTACAACGAATCGCCATCACAGAGGCGACGGACATAACACTAGGGTTACCAAGGCTCCGCAAGCCCATTCATCCATTCTTCGAAGTTCGGCTCCACGCATAAACATATTGAGCTGCGTCTCACCAAGTTATACATCTGGCCCGGCTTGCCTTTGGGAATCAGTGCTGGCCTGATCCACAGAGAGTGCGGCCACCGATATCCTCCCCGAAGCGCCCTCATCGAAAATTCTTACCCCCCTTCCTCCCTTCCCCCCACCCCAGCACCTTTGGTCCGAAAGTGTACCACCCATACACCTCGACGCCCCCGAGGACGCAGAACCCGGCCATCAGCCAGAACCGCGCCCGCGGGCTTGTCGTGATGTGCCGGAGGCTGAAAACGGGAATCTCGACCGTGCCCTCGCCCGGCCTGTTGTTCTTCATGTCGCTGACGCTGTTGTTCTTTCCCGGCGCGGGGCCGGCACCCGTGGCCGCTCGGGACGGTGCTGTGGAGAACGCGGCGCGCGGGAGCGGGGCCGCAAATGTCCTGCTTGCGATGCCTGCTGTTGCGGCGGACATGGCCAGTTTGTTTCTTTTTTTTTTCTCCTTTTCGATGTTATTATAAACTTTCCTCGAGATGAAAGAAATCGGGAACTTTGCTTGTATTATGTAGAACAGTTCAGGGATACAGACGCCTCGATAATTGTTCATCTCGTCCGCTGACGGGCTTATCCTCGCTCCGTCGCTATACGACCCGAGCGTCTACTAAAGGACTGTACCTTATTCACCTTTGAACGGTATGATCAAGCGTGAACGTGACTTACCCCAGCCGACTTCACCCGGGACTGCGGAGACAGGCCTGTCAGCTCGGAGGAACTCCAGAAAGGTCTCGGGTACCCCAAATTGCCTGATTCGGCCAAGTGGAGAGATGTGGTGAATTGGATGGCTCGGATAGAAAGCGAGTCTCACACGGCGGCGCTTTGACATGTATTCTTACTCCCATATCTATCGTCCAGCTAGTTTAATTCCTATGCCACCATGCCGACACCAAACGCCCCTAGAACCTAAGCGAAATACAGTCTCATCAAGCAGTTATGACTTGTTAATCGTCAGTGGCTTAAATGGTTTCCTCAGCCGGTCTATCGGTGCAATGCCCCCTTCCTTCTTCAATACCGCAGGTCGCTTGAACCCTCCAAACCCGTTTGTCGTTGTCGTCGCGTGCAAACAACTAGCTGGCCGTTCTCGGACAGGCGGCGGCTCGTCCGCATCTTGGTTTTCTTTCTCGGGTGATGCTGGTCGAGGAGGGGAGCTCGAGAAGTTGGCATAGTGTTTCTTGAGCCCCATGGCGCCTTCAATCGCTGGTCTCGCAGGCTTGGGTGGCAGCTTGGTTGCTCCGAGCCTGTGTCCACTGAGGCTTGGCGCAATGGCCGGAGAAGGCTGTTGCACCTGGTGCAGATTCGGAAGTTCAGGCAGCTCTTGAAGGGCTGACCGCGACTGAGGAGCGAATGCACGGCTTGCTACTGGATCCGCAGCCACCGGAACGTCAGGCCTGTACCTTTTGACAAACCCCAGAAGACTCTGCTGGTCGGCTGGCCGCTTCGTCGTTCCCCTTCGAGGCCCAGTCGACTTTTGAGCGCCCGAGTCGCTGCGGCGGGCTGATGCTGCCATTTCGTTCGCGGCGGCAAGCATTTCCCGAGCTGCGCTCGCAGTAGTGAAACCAGGCAGTGTGAAGTCGGACGCACCATCCATTGTCGTGGATGCATGCCATGTCGACACTAGCTGAGAATCGGCCTCTTCTGATGCTGAGACCGCCTGTGGACGAGGACGCCGCTGCCATTGCCTGTTTCTACCACCAGCACCATCCTCGAAAGAGTCCTCTGGATCCTCGGGGTACAGGTTGTCCTCGGGCCGCTCCAGAACTGGCATTTCTTTGAAGACTTTGTCTTGCGACGGCACCTTGGACTCTCGTCGCAGTATGCGTCCGATTTCTTGTAAAATCCCGGGTTCAAAAGATGGACCGCGTTTTCTAAAGTACGGGTGAATCTCTGATGGAACAAACTTGGACAACTCGGTACGTTCGCCCCCGTTCCCTCCGTGCTGCGAACTGTACATCGGGCAGCTAAGATAGAGAAGCGACTGGGCCCGCGTCATGGCTACATAGAGGAGACGGCGTTCTTCGTCAAGGTCCTCTGACCTCATGTGTGGGATAGACCCATTATACACGGCAGGGACGAAGACAACCGGCCATTCCAGGCCCTTGGCCGCATGAATGGTCGAGATGGTCACCAGTGGCTTGTTGTCAGCATCGCCTTTTTGCTGGGCGTCCGACGCCAAGGAGACATTGGCCAAGAAGCGGCCAAGAGCGTCGCTCTCTTGCACCTGTTGGACTCCGTCGATCACCGGGAGACGATCTTCGTCCGCCGTTGTGCTTAGATCCCGCATAAAATCTCCCGCCAGACTGATAAACTCCTGCACATTGGCCCATCGTGTCTCGTGCTCGTCTGGGTAGTTCTCTTGGAGATATTTTTGGAAGTTTAGTTGCGAAAGCAGGTTTTCGATCAGATCAACCAAGTGATAATACGGACTCCCGGTGGGAGGTTCCTGGATCTTCTTCCTGAGTGCCGAAACTAACCTGAGCAGCTCTCCGCTGATCTTCTGCTCCATGGCTTTTTTGATGTTCGTCTTTGCTTGTCGTTCCCCTCGGCAATGCTTGTTCAGCATTGCCCAGACGCTCAGCTTGGAGCTTTCGGCTTCCTCGAGAAGAGACTTGATGGTCATGTCTCCAATGCCACGGCGAGGAACGTTGATGATTCGGGCCACTGCATCATTGTTGTCTGGTTGGTGGATGACGCGCAGGTAGTCAAGGATCACCTTGACCTCGGCGCGCTCGTAGAACTTGAACCCGCCGACCATTCGATATGCTATTCCAGATTTGCCAAGGGCTGATTCGATATGCCTGGAGAGGGATGCTGATCGCAGGAGAATTGCCACATCATCATGGGTAAGCATTTTACCCGCCATCAGCAGAATCCTCTTGATCTCAGACACGATCCATTCGGCTTCGACGGCGGAAGACTTGAGACGCCGCAAGACCGGCCGGGTGCCTTTGTTGTGTATTGGCAGCAGCAACTTCTGGTACCGTTTCTTGTCCTGTTGGATCACCTTCAAAGACACGTCCAAGATTGCCTGCGACGAGCGATAGTTTTCCTCGAGCGAAATTTCGTCCGTGTCTGGATAGTCTCTGAGAAGACGGTACAGATTTTTGATCTCGGCGGATCGCCAGCCATAAATACTTTGGTCAGGGTCTCCAACAATGGTGATTCTCTCCCTTGCCTGAGCGAACAGCCGCATGAGCTCGTACTGAATTCCGTTGGTGTCTTGGTACTCGTCGATAAGCACAGCCTGAACGTTGGCAACACAGGATGGGTGCTTACGCAGCAGCTCCACACACCGAGTCAACAAGTCGTCGTAGTCCAGCAGTTTGGAGTGCTCGAGGTGGATTTGATACTCGCGAAAGCATGTTTCCAGATCACGGCTTTGTGGGACCGCCTGGCCGTTCCGCTTCTGCGGAGTTTGATTGTCGCCCTTTGACTTTTTCTTGCTAATCCATGATCTTGCAACCGGAGGATCAACCGAAAGCTGTAATCGCTTGCATATCCTCTGGATGATGGATCTAGAATCCGCATCATCTGCGATGGCGAATTTCTCGTCTAACCCGATGCGTTTACCGTAAGCTGCAAGATAGCGACGCGCAATGCTGTGGAAGGTGCCGAGAACAATCTTTTTCCCACGGTCGTCCCCAAGGGCCTTGGTGATGCGTTCTTTCATCTCCCGCGCGGACTTCACCGTGAAGGTGGCGACAACAATGTCAGCGGGGGCATAGCCGACGTTGTCCAGGAGCCAGACGACACGAGAGGCCAAAGTGTGCGTCTTGCCACTTCCAGGACCGGCCAGGATGGCGACTGTAGACGCCTTGGACGTGACGGCCCGGCATTGTGCTGGGTTCAGGGTTGCCAGGATAGATTCGGCTGGGCCAGGGGCCGAGCTGGACGAGTTCATCGTCGAAGAGAGGTCATTGAGGAGGCAAGTAAGCAAACGATCATGAGCCACATGGACTCCCCTCGTCGTCAATGGCTGTCGCGTACTAAGGGCTGGCTGACGCGTTTGGAGGATGCAGGGTGACGGCGCCAGCAGCCATGTCAACATCGCGACTCCCGGCACGGTGTCACATGATCCTGTCATTTACAAATGCACGTGATAATGCACGTGAAAACCCACACGTGTTTGCCCAATTACGCACATGCCATCGAGATCATCTTGTCGGTCCCACCCTCAGTTCCCCCCCATCCTCAACGGTGATCCTGGGCACTGTACACCCACTTTGCCGCCGAGGGCGCGTAATGCCCTGGCACCCTTAGCTTTCGTCGCCGAATTTCGCTTTGCGGAGACTTCAAGACCACACATCTACGCAGTGCATACTCGCGCACGCTTGCCAGATTATTGGGAGAACCGGCATTTCTCGGCTTGCGGTAAAGTTCGCGGTGTCGGCCAGTCCACTTCTTTACCTCGCGCGCTCAGGGCTGCGTTATGTTACCTATCTTGGTCCACGACCGTGACTGACTTGCGTCCAGCGTTGCATCTTGCTGGATCCGGATACAGTCGTCGGCAGGTTGACAATCCGTTATCCTTTGGGCCAATACCTTACTCAGTAACCCAGGTAATCTGAATCACCTACAGGAGATCAGGAGGTTATCCCCGAGCCCTACGCTGAGACCATCAATCATGCCGCTGACTCGACGAACTGGAGGTTGTTTCCATCAATCGTCCCATCTCGTTGCTTCCATATCGCTACCGGCTGGTGGGAGAGGTGTGCAAGGTATGCCTGATTGGGGGGGGATACGGTTAGCATGGCACGGACAAAGTCTATCCGCATGTGCTTTGATGACTCGCAAAAAGCTCCTCTGCCTACCTACCCTCCAAAAACAAATCGCTGTCCGCCGCAAACCCCAAGGTTTCCCCTCTCTGCCACGCATAATGAGTTGAGCGATTGGAAGTCTATCTCAATGTTCCATCGATCGATTGGAGAGACGATGCTCTCAATCCTATCACCGTGACGAAGCTAACGACCATCACGCTCTAATGCTGCTCCCAATGTGAAGTCACACTCAGGCAGACATCCCATTCGATGACGGTCTGTAATGATACCACATGGAGTGGCGGGGGGGGGGGGGGGGGGTAAGGGGAGGGGATGGCCTGTGCGATGAGTCGCGTCTAATTGCAGGAGAGAGAGAGGCGCTTTGCGGTCAGAGAGACGGAAAGACTGGGAGGCCGAGAGACACGGTCCATGGGCCGACGCAGGGACAGGCCTCTTGTGACTTGATATGATCGCCCGTCTTCTTTCATCGGCGCAACGGTCAAGGACGAAGACAGGACGAGAGAGCGCGAAGACCACAAACGACAGGCCGAATAACGGCTGATCCGGAGAGCGGAGGGAGGAACCGCTCACCTTTTCACCACCTTTCCTCTCCCCCTATCCAAGACCGGAACACGGCGCTCCCGCCTCTCAATGGACGGGCCGTTTGTGGCCCTGACCGACATGCCATCGCCCTGTACTGACGAATTGAGTTGGCAAAGTCGATTCCGGTGTGGTACAGCGCGGGGTTTGGCCAGCTCAAATGTGATGGGGGCATCCAATCAAGACCCCGGTAAGCTGGCTGGGCGCTTAAACCCCCCTGGCCATCATCACGATCCGTCCAACCACACAGCTGGATGCCCTTGATGCTACCGCCTCCCCTCCTCTCGGTAGAAGACAACAATAGCCACGGGTCTTCATGGGCGCTTTCATTGTTGCTCGTCGCCATCGAGACCATCCTGCAAGTGTGACCGGTTTGCAGGATTCGTGCCTGGAGAGGGGGGGGTAGGCTCCAGCAAGTCAGAGTGCAGAGCACACGGTCAGCGCCAATCTCGCGCATTACCGAATCTCACCAGCCGCTATATACCCTTTGTGCGCCATATCCGTGCCTTTCCATGTAACTTCTCCATCATTATGTGTTTCGGACCCTCCACCAGGAGGTAAGATCATCAAAGCTGGGTTTGACTTTTAAAAGAGTTGCTGTGTCCACGCCAGCTAACCATGAAACCCTCCCAAGCTTTTATCAACCTTCGTCCTCGACTTCGACTTCGCTTCTTGTCCGTCACTTTCTTCCTTGCCTTGTTCATCTTCTGCAGCCCTACCACCGCGCGTGCAGCACCCTCTGTCCACGAGACTCGCAACAACAATCCTCTAAACATCAACAGGGATCTCACACCGTCGTCACCCGAAGACGGACCCCCAGCAGCATCTGCCGGTGCCCTCAGGGACCCCTCTTACCTTCCTTATCAGATCGGCGCCATCGTCGGCTCGTACGGAGTTTCCTTGGTGCTGGTTGCCGCTTTGTTACTCATACTGTCCAAGAGACGCCGCGAAGCCCTAGCGGCCGGCGACGAAGAGGTCGACTTCGAAGAGCCAAAGCCCCATCCCCCAAAGCTCACGCTAGAGGTGCCGAATTCCCCCCGGAGCATCCCGCGGAGCCCCGTTCGCAACTTTTCGTATCCCGGCGCGGACGAATACCAGACGCCGGAGTACCCGACTCCCCAGACACCTTACATCAACCCAACGCCCACTTCGACACTTCACGCGCCCGGAGTAGACTTTGCCGTCGACCAGACTGTGGTCGCAAAAGACAGGAAGATGGCGCAGACGCAACTCGAGGAGATGTACAAGTACGTGATGGAGCAGGAGGAGGCCAAGGCGGCGGGCATCAAGCTGGAAGGCTCGCCGGTGCTCCCCAACAGCCAATCACAGCTGCCCACGCCGACAAACGCCGGCTTCAGCAAGTCAACGCTCAGGAAGGAGAAGCACAAGCCGGGGAACCTGACCCTCGGCGAGGAAAAGGGCGAGAAGAAGCAGTCGAGGGCGTCGTCCATCTTCGCTGCGCTGCGCTCGCCCAAGAAGCAAAAGGAGGTGCGGGGCATCAGCATCTCATCGCCCATCATGACGCCCATGACGGGCACGTTCCCGCGCCAGGAGTCTCAGGAGCTGAGCGCCATCCCGCCGCGGCAGTACGCGCCGCCGCCGCCGCCGCCAGCTGTGCCGGGCAGCACGTCGGCGTACGGGGGCGCGCAGCAGCACCACGGCCAGATGTCCCCCGTCAGCCCGGAGCACTCGCCCGAGAGCACGCAGAGCATCGACGAGCGGATCGGCGGGCAGATACCCTCCGGTCACGCCCGGAACCACTCGGCGGCCCTGTCCGAGATGGAGCACCACTCGGCCGTATCGGAGAGGTCCACTGCCCCGCTCATCGGACTGCCGCAGTCCCCGAAGCCGGGCGCACGGTTCTCCCACACGCTCCCCGCGTCCCCGAAGCCCGGGTCGTCGTTCCAGATCCCCCCGGCTCCGAGTGCCGCGGGTGGATTCCGGTCCAAGGCCCCCTCGGCCGTCCGCACCGGAGGCAACCTGCCGCTGCGCGCGTACGAGCCCGCGATGAGCTCGCCCTCGCTAGTGCCGCAAACCACCAAGCAGACCGTCTTCACTCGCGCGGGCCCGCTATCGCCGTCCGGGGCGCGGACACCAGCAACTGGGATGGCGGTGCCGTACTCGCCCTACCAGCCCTTCACGCCTTGCGTGCCTATGACGCCGACACTAGTTACCAAGGCCGACCGGAAGAGGATGAAGAAGCTGGAGCCCAAAACGCCGACGTTGGAGATGGTCCGGAGTGAGAACGACATCTGGTAAAAGAAAAAGAAAAAAAAGGCAGAAAAAAATATAGCTTGGCCCAAGGCTGGCAAGGAAGGGGGGCTTAGAGAAAGGGAAATACCATATAGACCATGTGGAGGGGGGGATCAAGCGAGCAAAGCCCGCCTAGCGGGCGACCGTGGGTGTAATGTCGTGATGAAATTTTCAATTTTCTTTTTATTCCCCCTTTTTTTTTTTTTCTCTCTTTTTGGTCTGTTTTTCTCGAAGATGTTTTCCTCTTGATTTTCTGTTTTCTTTTTCGAAGCTTTCAAAAAAAAAAAAAAAAACCAAGAGTGCGCGGGCCGGCGGGCGCGGCTCCTTGACAATGTCACTGTCGACGTTTTGTTCCCTGCTTCAAGCGTACTTACGCCGATCGCATTGCGGCAGACACGAGGAATGAGGATGAGGATGAGGATGGCAATCTAGGAGAGGGAGCAGAAGAGAGCGCCGCGAGTCACGCTCCCTATCCACGAGAATGAGTGTGGGTGACGTGAACGCAGGGGATCCAAGGACCAGGAGGCGAGATGAGGGGGAAATCCGCGATGCTGCGACAATATCTGGACTACTAGGATCGACGACTGACGAAGTGGGATATTTTACATAGTAATACTCCGTAGGGGTTTTTCCATTCTGCGCGTCCTTCATCGCCCGCCGGCAATTCCAGGGCCTTTCCGTGACGCGGTGACATGCATGGATGGCCCCCCAAATGTCCCAGGATGGGGAGGAGTGCGTTTCAGAAGACCCGGAAGGGCTGGAGGTGAGGCATGTGACGGTATTGGCCGCATCCTTTCGTGTGTCGGGATGGGCTGGGAAGAGGAGGAGGAGCATGTGTTGATGGGCGGGCTGGCGGTGTTGCGGGTCGGTTGACTGTTCCCTTTGACGATAATAATCCTTCTCGCCCATTCAGATATGAATATAACCTCGCCGCTCTCTGTACGGACGACATGGTCAAAATCACGGACCTCGAGCGAATCAGTACGGATAGTGCAGACCCGTAATGCAGGGGACCTCTTTGCCGCTCCACGGCATCTTATGATGGACGCAGGCAGGGTCTCCTTGCACACCTAAACTAGATTGAGGTAGGTATACCGTAAGCACTCGGCAGGTTGAAGGTTAGCTAGTAGATAGGCTAACGGAAAGGGGTATCTCGGCCGCCGGGATGGGCATAGTGTGCTGGCTGGAACAGGGATCTAGAAGTAGTAAAAGCAGGGGCTCGTCCTTACATAAGCAGCAAGCTCATTGGTTAGGTAGGAGATAATTGGTGCGTAGTCTGACCGCCTTTCTAAGTAGGCTTAGTGCAGCTGATATACGCTAGCTACTTTAGGATGTCCACTAGCTACTACTAGCTAACCTTCAATCTGCCGAGTGCCTTCGGTACTGGTTTGTTGCTGCTGGGGGTGCCTGTGTTGGTGGGCTTTTCCACTCGTTATAGTTAGATCCAGACCATGGCAGCGGTCCTATACTGCCGACTTTGAGCGGAACTCATCTCGAAGGCCTGGAAAGGTTGAGAGAGGTGGCAAAAGTCGAAAAGCCGACAAGAGAGAGAGAGAAAGAGAGAGAGAGAACACAAGAGTCTTGGCCACTGGAAGACGGCAAGGTGCCGGGGCTGGGACTCGTTAGGTGTTACAGAGGCACGGTCGATCGGACAGTCACAAGCATGCGCGGGGGGGTTCAGATTCACACGTTTTTTTGCTTGGCCCGCTGTCAGCGTGGCGGGTTTGATGTCGCACACAGCGCCAATTATGAGACAGACACTTACTGAGGCGTTGGATAAGAGAGGAGGAGGGGGGAAAGCGAAGGGACATGGAAGCGAAGAGGGAGATTAGGTAGAGAAAGACGGCCGGATCCAGCGAGACACGAAGGCCGACCCATGACGACGGAAGCCCGTAGGCAGCTGAGGCAGGCATCGGCAGATGTCAGCTGGCATTGTGGCAGGTGGTTTTGGGCAAGACAGGGCGGCGATATTTCGATGGGAACGGGGCGGACAGCCGAGGGTCACAGCTGCCAGTCTGCTTGCGGCTGGCGTTTGTGGGTTGTATCATTTTTATCATATTTTAGGATGACCGACCCGACGCCGCGGCAAGGCGCCGGTGGAAAACCAATGCCCTTTTTGGACGTTTTGGGACACGTTGGAAGAACAGAAAACCGGGAACACGGAAATTCGGGCAAAAAGAAACAACGACCGCCACGGCCTGTTGGGGGGGCGGGGCATCTTGTCTCTCTCTCTCTCTCTCTCTCTCTCTCTCTCTCTCTCTCTCTCTCTCTCTCTCTCTCTCTCTCTCTCTCTCTCTCTCTTTCTCTCTTGCTTTCATTCTTTCATTCTTTTTCCAAGTTGAGGAAGGAGTGTTTCCTTGGAAGGAATTGATTTGTGGGAAACCATGGTTCACAATATCCACAAGGCTCCTTCCTTTCGCCGTCTCGCTTATTATGGCCTATTGCTGTTTACTTGTATCTATACCTACGATGTAGGTTGGTATCCGTAGGTACTTAGTTTAGGTATGTGTGCCGCACTATTTGGCCGCGCGCGCTTTCTCTGTCGGGCATACCTTGTTTTTCTCTCCTTTCTCCTACCCTTCTAATTTTTCACCTCAGCGTTTCCTTGGCTTCTACCGGAACTGTCTATTCTTTGCGATGTACACTATACTACGCTGGTGGGTCTCTGCGCCGCGACCCATGGGTAGAAAAAATGGTGGATGCTACATAGTACACCCTAAGTGCTGCTTAGCGAAAATGAGAGTGGGTAGGGTAGGGACTACCTAGCGGGAATGCTCCCCGGGGCTGGCTCCGTCTCCAGCGCACCGCCTAGCGGACGCTGAACGGACGCCCTAAGTAAGAAACATAGGCATCCATGTTGAGATGCTTTTATGCAAGGGAGGGTGCATCGATACAATGCATGGAAGAGCGCAGGCACACACTACCGGTACCTACCTGTCGACAGGCATAGGCGGGGCATAAAGAGACTGAGACGGACAGACTCCTTAACCTACTACTACTGTACGGATAGAGTACGAGCACCTGTCTCTACGAATAGTGGCCGAGGATAGGCAGCCGGCGGGCGGGTAGACGGACGGGACAGACACGGGTGGGGACGAGGGAAGACTAAACAGAAGCATCGTCTCATATTGTTTAGCTTGCCGATGTACGTACCTGCCTGACACACGTGG
Organism: Colletotrichum graminicola M1.001; assembly: GCF_000149035.1. NCBI lineage: Eukaryota > Fungi > Ascomycota > Sordariomycetes > Glomerellales > Glomerellaceae > Colletotrichum > Colletotrichum graminicola. The sequence goes on from NW_007361054.1 coordinate 137,505, forward strand.
TCCACATGGCATCCGAGCCTACCTCACACCCACAGCCCTTGACCCTTCCCATCCTGGACTCGACGAAGATGCTTTGGGAGGAAAGGACGAGGCCGAGTAGGTAGGGAAGTACATGGTACGCTTCGGTAATCTGCACTGGAAAGAAGGTGCTTTATGTATCCGTACACGTACCTACATACGAAAAAGATACGGATACCTAACTTGGAGGGAAAGAAAGAAAGAAGGGAAAGGGGGGTACAATGAGGCAAGGACGGATCAGGGATGAGCAGGGACGGGCAGGGACGCAGGTGGTGGTCTGGGCTCTTGCTGGTCTCTGGGCTCATATCAGGCGTAGTTTCCAGATAATCGTACGATGGGCACCCCGTTTCCTTCCTTCTCTGCTCTCTCGACTCTCCTCTTCCCTTCCTCTCCCACTCCATTCGCGTCTCTCCCCGAATCTACTACCATTTCTTCCTTGGTCCCCGACTACTCCTCTTTCCCCCTGCACTGCACTGTACTGCACCATTGTACTGTACTGCACTGTACCGACTGTACTCTATTGCTCTCGCCTCACGCTGCTCTCCTTCTTCTTCGGGCAAATCCTGTTGTCTGTCTGTTTGACCGAGTGACAAAGCTCCGTACTCTGTGTCGCGACAGTGGAGTGTGCGTGTCGATTCTTTCCCACACACACACACAACACCTCCCCCCACCACCACCCACCGCCCAACCAACCACTGCATCTCTTGCACACTTACCAAGCAAGCTGCACTACCAACCATACCCATCCCTCCCCTTCCCCATCCCTCCCTTTCCTCCCCCTTCCCTTCCGAACTTGGTGTACCTACCGCAACCCCCGCTCCACGCACATCGATCATCTCTGCACTCAACCCAACCCAATTAACCCCAGCACAACTGCAACTGTGTGTGAGTGGGAGGTCAACTGCGTGAAGAACAATCGCTGCAGGGAACCGCAGGAAGAGTAGGAAGGCAGGGGAGAAGAAAAAAAAAAGAAAAAAGAAAGCCAGCGTCATACGACTCGAGCTTCCCGCCTGGGTCTTTCCGCCTGACCGCGTCTCAGCTGACACAACCGCTCTTCGCATCCATCCCCCCAAATCTGCCCATCCCAATCTCTGCCGACAGTCGTACGACTGACAACACGATTCCCCTCCCTTTGCAGAGTTCGGATCGCTCCCGTTTACACCCCGAATCTCACTGGACCCTGGGGCCCTTCTCGATCAATCCCGTTGCCACCGCCGGCCACTCACATCTCGTCCCGAGGCAGCATCGGGACCCGGCTCGCCAGTCGCAACCGCCCCGGCACTCTAGATGGTTTGTGCCGATTTCGATGAATTAAGCATCAGCCCATAGTTGCATACCAAACAACCCCTCAGCAACATGGCGGACCAGGATTCCAATGCCTTGTTCGGCCTCGATAACAACAACCTCGGTGTCGCCCCGTCTTTCCTCGACGGCTCGGAGGGCCAGAACGTTAAGCCTGGTTCCAACGGTCCCTCTAACCTCGCCACCGACAACCAGTCCTACTACGATACCACCAATTGGTCATTTCAGGACACGCCCCCGTACGACTCATACAATATCGCGGCCACCACCGCCGCTGGCGCCACTCCTCTCTTCCAGACGGCTACGCCTTGGGAACTCTCTCCAAATCAGCAGCAACAACACCAGCACGTCGTCCCGAACGTCTCCTCTGCCCTCGACCACTCGACCCTCGCTCAGGCTGGCTTTTATGCCGCCTCCACTCCCGCCCCCGCCCCCAACCATCACTCCCAACAAGCTGGCAAACACCACAGCCTTCCGCAGGAGAACCCGAGCCTCTTGACACCCGCCCAGCAGGAAAAGCTCAGGAACATTGCCATGCCCGCCCACCTCCAGTACCAATCCCCCAAGAGCGAGCCGAGCCCCGGATCTGCCACGAGTGACCACAAGGCAGCAGGACTGTCGTCCCCCGACGCTCAGGACCACTCGAGTAAGGCTAGCAGGAAGCGTAAGTCGTCGGCCGATATCGACGATGACGACGACGAGGATGACGAGAACCACCCCGTCAAGAAGACGGCCCACAACATGATCGAAAAGAGGTATCGCACCAACCTCAACGACAAGATTGCCGCCCTTCGCGACAGCGTACCCAGCCTGAGGATCATGTCAAAGAGCGCCCGCGGCGAGGATACCACCGAGGACCGCGAAGAGCTACACGGCTTGACGCCGGCTCACAAGCTGAACAAGGCTACGGTAAGTCGAGATGGCAAGCCTGTATAGGCACTCGCCGAAACGCGGGCACTGACGTTCACAGGTATTGAGTAAGGCGACAGAGTACATCCGCCACCTCGAGAAGAGAAATAACCGCCTCTGCGAAGAGAACAGCGCGATGCAGGCTAGGATTAGCGCCTTTGAGAAGCTTTTCGTCGCCGGCGCAATGAACGGCGCCATGAGCCCCCTCCAGCAACCGCCGACGCCGATGCAGTACCCGCAAGACCATTACATCCACACCCCCATCGGCACACCGCGTGGCGAGTCCGCCCAAGGCATAATTCCCGTGCCCGAAGACATGAAGCGCATCATCTCCGCTCAGATGGCAGTTGGCCAGCCTTACCCCGTCCCGCAACAGGGCTATCGCGGAAACCCCAACCTCATGCGGCAGCAACAAATCCAACAGCAGCAGCAGCAGCAGCAGCAGATGCAGCAGCAAGGACGCTGGGGCGCTGGCCCTTACTTTGGCAAGCTGATGGTCGGCTCGTTGGCTGGACTGATGATCATCGAAGCTGTGCACGAGAACGAAAAGAGCAACGAGTCGCCCGACGGACGTGGTCTCTTTGCCATGCCCATTCAGCTTCTCAGCTACCTCGGGTCGACTTCACACATGCACTTTGGCGGCTACTACATTTCTCCTGCTCAGATTATTTCTCATCTGAAATTCTTGCTCTTCTTTGGTACCTTGTTGTGGGTCTTCGTGCCCTCGCTGTTTGTGTCGTCCGAGAGGAAGCCCAAGAAGGCCCACCAGGTCAGAGAGTCACTTCAGGCCGCAGGCTCTGTTGCGTCACCGATTCATGTGCGCCGGCAGGCGTGGCTGACAGCCATTCAGACCGTCTGGGTTCCGCAGCACAACTTTTTCCTCGAGGCTGCGGCATTGATCTTGAAGACGATGAAGCTGAGCATGCGTAACGCCATTGGCGTGCATGGCTACCAGATGCTCACCGGCCTGTCTGAGGAGCAGGAGGCTGCCCGCGTAAAGGCATGGTCTATTGCCCTGGACGCACAGCTGGCGGGAGGCGACGTCGAGATTAACAAGAGCCGCCTGACGCTTACGCTCTTGGCGTCCGGTACTCTTCCCGACACCCCGTCCCGATTGATGCTCAAGGCTCTGCATGTTCGCGTCCTTCTCTGGGACCTCGGCTCCAAGGGCCTGCACAACATCGTCGCCAAGAAGCTCGCCCGCTCTTTATGGAACGATGCCAGAACTATGAACCGCATGCTCGCCCAGCTCCGCCGCAACTCGGAACAGGTCGAGGACGACCTTCCCGACCACCTTGCCGCTCTGATCGAGCTGGAATGCGACGACGTCCTCAACAACAGCGTCATACAGCGAGCCTACAACCTGGCATGGAACCTGGCGACGACCGAGGGCGTCACCGAGCACAATGACGGCATGGACTCGGTTGTTGACGACCAGGCTGTGCGCTCGCCCCTCGACGCCGTGGCGGCGTGGTGGTCTAGCCAGACCATCCAGCGCGCCTTGATCACCAGCCTCGAGGCCGATAAGGATGATGGCGACGCTCCGAGAGTGGTATCGACTTGTCTGGAGTCGGCACTCAAGACCGCCCCTATCGGATCTGGAGTACAGGTACGTGCTCTGGTGGCCCGCGCTGTCCTCGTCGACGAGAAGCGGGGCGCCAACATTGCCGCCGCACTTCAAGACATCCAGCCGACGGATGAACAAAAGTCTTTCAGCGAGATTACCGCCATCGTCGGCTCGTCCACAACCGCCCAGGCTCCCGACGTCCAGATGGCGCTCAGGTGCGCCATGGCCATTGCCCACCTGCAGCGTGCCAAGTTGACGGTCGCGGCGCCGCAAGAGGGTCTCCGCCTCATCGAGAAGATTGTGTCCCCAAGGGCCACGGCCAACACGTCGCTTCTAGGCTGCGCCGCACTCTTTAGGCTGATGGAAGAGCTGTTTGCCAGCGGGCCATCGACCGAGTGTTTCAGCACCTCCCTCGAGCGGCTTGCCGGCAGCCTCCGTATCTGGATAGGCAGCGCGCCCGGTGAAAAGTGTGGCCTCGAGCAGGACGTCCGCCACAAAATGGTGGACCGCTGCATCGGCATTACCAAGAGCGTTGTCGGCATGGAGACGGATACAGGCTACGGCAGCATGAGCGAGTGCGAGGAAGAAGACTGCTGATGTGTTTCGTTGTTTCCCCCGTCTCTCGAGGCGGTTTCTCTCCCCTTACTACATTGTAGATGCAGTCTTTTCTTCTTCTCTTTTGTATTTGCTATGCCCGGGACCTCTTTTGAGTTTTGGCGTCGCGCAACCGGAGCAGGATTGTATTGTACTGTATGGCTTGCAGTGGGGCGTTTTTTTTTTTTTTGTTAGTTATTCTACCAATTATCCTTTTCATTCTTTTTTTGTAGGGAAAGCAACGAGGCAATGGCTGGAAAAGGTCGGGAGCAGCGGATTTATGCATGGGCAGAGAGACTCCTGGTGGTTGACATTTAAGCTGCCACAAGGACTGTTAAGGGATGGGAGCGGTGTTCTGGGGATATACACTTGTCGGCTCGAAAAAGTTGCGACGGGATATGTCTATAATACGCGGGCACTATGCTATGTAGAATCAATTATTGGCAATGTGTCGTTGCTTAACCGTACATGACAATGCATGGCATTTTGTAATGAGTGATGGTGATGAAGGATGCACGGGACGGGAAAGACGGCCAGGAGATATGTCCTGATGGAGCAGGTTGCCAGCGCTCGGAGGGTTACAATGGACAGGATGCCCTCCCCGCCGTTGAGGGAGGTGACTAGCGGGCACGCGACTTTCCTATCTCGATGACCGGATAGATAGTGTAGACAGGATAGGGACCACATGACGAGGGTTGTTGATATGAGGAGTCCGGGGTTACGCGGTAGAGAAAAGGGGTGGGATGGGATTGGGTTGGATAGGGCAGGAGAGAGCGCCGGTGACGTTTGTTGATGTTGGAAAGAAGTCTCTCTAACACGAGGCCAAGAAAAAAGCATGGCAAGAGGGACAGGATACCAAGGAGTTGTTATGCTATACAGGTAGGTAGTGAGGTATGTGAGGTCACTCGGCACTCAATGGGATAGTCCCGGACCGAGATTTTATTCTACAAGGGCACGCGGACAGAAAGGACGCCTAGCATACCTATCTAGGTAGGTAGGTAGGGAGTGCAGGTATTCGTAACTAGGTATCCGTACGGATGATTTACTGCGTAGATAAAAGAAAGCAAGAGCGGGATCCCGTCTTCTCCACTCTTCAAATGCTGTAGGTACAGGTACGTACATTACCCCACCCAGGCAGGAGATAGGAAGGTACGTACGGAGTACCTATACGGATAGACAGACACTCAACACAACAGTAGGTAGCCAGGTGCCCCGTCTCTTCTCGCATAGAAAAGCACATGACGCGCCCGAAAAGGAAACGACCATTCTCTGCTAGGTGAGTGGGAGAGGTTGCATGCATTCGGCGGCCTGCTGAATCGGGATTTAGGGTGTTGTCTGTCCCGTCTCTCCGAGTCGTTATCATCTGCGCATACCGCCGGGGACACAAAAAGTAAGTACGGGATCGAATGGGACTTTCGGCGCTGATACAACTTTGATTCCCTAGTATCAGCACGTCGCCAAGGACACACGCTGCGAGACCAAAGGTCGAGGGCCACATGCCGCCGTGATGGCTCAGTCCGCCACGAGCTGGAAGCTTTTTTCCCCCAGCACAACCTTCGAGCCCCGGAAACCCACCAAGTTCACGACGGCCTGCTCACCACCAAATCGGCAATCATCCTGCCGAAAGGGTGTCCATCTTGGATGTCCTTTCCCCTCGGTTGGACCAGGACTGGCCGGCATGTGTGTGCCATTTCACTCACGGTACGGAGCACCTAGCAAACCTAACGTCCAAATTAGGTACCACTTCCCCCGCATCCTGATGGCAGCCTACCACTTTGTCTAAATCCAATCAGACGCCGATATCACCGGGCGCCATGTGACGCAACATTGCAGCCGGCTGGGCAATTACAGCCTGCTCCTCTCGCCCCACTTCTCCCCAGGCTCGACTATCGCCGTTTGCTATCGAGAACTGGTTAGTATCGCCCGGCTCGCTCGCGGGCGTGTCTCTCTTTCTTGCCATTTTTCAATATTGACATGTATGGTCACCCTCGCTTGAGATATCCCCCCTGCCGTCCAACCCATGTCGCACACTACTCAAGCACGGCGCGGGCAAATCATTGTGCCCGAATCCTCGGCATACCTTCCACTTCCTGCGGCACTGGCATCCCGATGGTCAGGTACCCGTCCTGTTTATGCTTGTGTACGCGGTAGGCAAGGGAGATCGATTACTTTCACTAGCTCCAAGAGATCCCATAGGCAGGGGAGGGGCGAGATGCCATGTTCACGAGTTCAGTTCCTCGACGATGGGTAGAACATTATAAAGAGCGGGCAGTTGGTCGCGCCTTTAGGCTCTCGAGTTCTGGGTAGTCAAGCTCAAGCGACGCCAATCTTTCACGATGCCTCGTTACTCTCGCTCCGGGCTCGACATGCCACGGCGCTCCTTGTTCGCCGTGTTTGCCCTCGTTTCGTTTGTGCTTCTTGTCACCATCGGCCTCGCCACGCGCGGATCCCACCAGGGCCCCAAGTTGCGGTTTGAGCGCAGCGACGATGGGAAATGGCATGCCAAGGCTAAGGCCAAGACCCGTGCTGCGCCCGCTGGCGATAAGTACCTCGTCGGCGCCGGCAAGGCCGACATCACCGGCCCCGTCGTTGAGGTCGGGTTCGCCGGCTACGCGGACCTGTCCCAGGTGGGCACGGGGCTGCGCCAGCGCATCCACAGTCGCGCCTTCATCGTCGGGGACGTGAACAACCCGAGCGATCGGTTCGTGTACCTCGTCATGGATACCCAGAGCGGCGACACGGCAGTCCGGAAAGGCATCATCGAAGGCGTGCAAGCGCTTGGGTCCGAGTACTCCGTCTACAACAAGAACAACATTGCCGTGACGGGCACCCATAGCCATTCCGGACCGGGCGCATGGTTCAACTACCTCCTCCCGCAGATCACCAGTCTGGGTTTCGACAAGCAGAGTTACCAGGCCATCGTCGACGGCGCCGTGCTCTCCATCAAGAGGGCCCATGAGTCCCTGACCGAGGTATGTCGGCCCCCTCTCCCGTAGTACAAAAATCGGACCAACTAACTGATGCTGACAGGGTTACCTCGACGTGGGCACCGCCGAAGTCGCCGACGGCTCCATCAACCGCAGCCTCTGGGCCTATCTCGCCAACCCCGAGTCTGAGAGGGCCAAGTACAGCTCCAGCACCGACACGACCATCACCCTCCTCCGCCTGCAGCGCGCCTCGGACGGCAAGAACATTGGTCTGCTGACATGGTACCCGGTGCACGGCACCTCGATCCTGCAGAACAACACGCACGTGGCCGGCGATAACAAGGGCGTCGCGGCGTACCTCTTGGAGAAGGACCTCGCGAGCGACGCGAGCGCCGCGCCAGGCTTCGTGGCCGGGTTCAGCCAGGCCAACGTCGGCGACACGACGCCGAACGTGCTCGGCGCCTGGTGCGACGACGGGAGCGGTCAGCAGTGCAGTCTGGAGAACAGCACGTGCGCCGATGGCAAGAGTCAGTCGTGCCACGGCCGTGGGCCCGCCTTTGACAAGTTGGACCTGGGCATCTCGAGCTGCTACGAGATTGGGAGACGGCAGTATGCCGGTGCCAAGTCGGGCTATGTAAGTCATCTATCTCGGGCGACGTGAGTGTGGAAATCGTAGCTAACACCGTCAGAACGCCCTGGAGTCTTCCTCGACCCAATTGTCGGCACGAGCGTCAAGTCCTTCCACTTCTTCCACGACATGTCCTTTTACAACTTCACTCGCGCCGACGGCACCGTGGCCCAGACATGCCCCGCGGCGCTGGGCTACTCCTTCGCCGCGGGCACGTCGGACGGCCCTGGCGCGTTTGACTTCACGCAGGCCGACTCGGGCAAGCCGGACGCCAGCCCGGTGTGGGCGGTCGTCTCGGGCCTCCTACGCACGCCGACGGCCGAGCAGGCCGCCTGCCAGCAGCCGAAGCCGGTGCTGTTGGATGTCGGCGAGATAACCGTGCCCTACGCCTGGAGCCCTAACATCGTCGACATACAGATGCTCCGCGTCGGGCAGCTGGTGATCGTCGTCGCGCCGGGGGAGGCGACGACGATGTCCGGACGGCGGTGGAAGGACGCCGTCAAGGAGGCTGCCAGGACCATTGTGGACGACGAGCCTCTCGTCGTGCTCGGTGGCCCGGCCAACACCTATGCTGTAAGTGGCACCCCACCCCCTCGATCCATCAGAGCGAATGAATCCCGGCTGACAACGATGGCGACGGTAGCACTACATCGCTACGCCTGAAGAATACGGCATCCAGCGCTACGAGGGCGCGTCTACCCTCTTCGGGCCCAACACGCTGCCGGCCTACATCAACCTCACCGTCTCCAACATCGGCTACCTCGCGCCGGCCTCTACCTCCACCCCGCCCGACGGGCCCTCGCCACCAGACAACCGCGACAACTCACTATCCTTCATCACGGGGGTCGTGGCGGACGGGGTGCCGATCGGAAAGTCGTTTGGCCAGGTGCTCACGCAGCCGGCGGCGTCGTACACCCGCGGCGCCGTCGTCAACGCGACGTTCCAGGCGGCCAACCCGCGCAACAACCTCCGGCTCGAGGGCACCTACGCGGCGGTCGAGCAGCTCGGGGCCGACGGCCAGTGGACGCAGGTGCGCAGCGACAACGACTGGTTCCTCGTGTATACATGGACGCGGACGAACTGGCTGCTGGGCTACAGCGAGGTCGTGGTCAGCTGGGAGACGGGCGCGGACGACGGAGCCGCGCCGGGGACCTACCGGCTCAAGTACTACGGCGACTCGAAGCCGCTCATCGGGAGCATCAGCGCGTTCGAGGGGACGAGCGGGAACTTTACGTTGCTTTAGGGGATGGGGCCAATCGTTGGGTGGTGGGAGCAATGATATATGGTAATGAATGAGCGGGCGGTAATGCCGATGACAGCTAGCGACCTATGGATACCTTAATGCTATGACTTTCTTGTTTGCGTCTCGAAGATGAACAGTAAATATGCTGTGTGGTTTCCCCCTCTGCTGGCTTTTATACGTATCGTTTATCAAAGACACCGCCACAGTCCGTCATGTGGAAAGGTGTATCGCAGTCTCACACATGTATTCCTGGTTTCCGAATATGCACGCACGAATATAAGTGGCCGAAGCAAAATTGTACGCTGCCTTTGAACTCCGCTTTTCCGCTTCTTGAATCAAGCAAATGCTACGTCAAAGCTGTTTTACAGTTTTACTTTTTACCCCCCCCCCCCCCAAAAGATATCATACAGCAAATCCTCCCGAGTTCTTCTGTCTCGGCTCACCCGCCGCCTCGAAAGTGCCGTTCGGCAACAGTCTCACGCCCTGTGCCGTGCTACCGCCAGGCGCAACCCAGGTGACGTTCGTCCCCAGCGTCTGGAGGTAGCTGGTCGTGGCGTTGTCGTAGGCCCACTCGAAAGCGGCCGTATTGGGGCTCAGCTGGTCGTGGAAGCGGGGCTCGGCCAAGGCCTCGGCCGTCGTCATGTTCCTGTCGAGGACGTTGTGGATGTTCTGGATGGTGGCGGTGATGATGCGGCTGCCGCCGGCGGAGCCGATGACGAGGTACAGGTTGCCGTCGGGGTGCTCGACGATGACGGGGGAGATGGACGAGAGGGGCCTCTTGCCGGGGCGCACGAAGTTGGCGGGGCTCGGGATGTAGCCGAAGGCGTTGCTGGAGTCGGGGATGCTGAAGTCGTTCATCTCGTCGTTCATGATGACGCCCGTCTCGGGGACCATGAGCTGCGAGCCGAAGAGGAGGTTGATGGTGGTGGTCAGGGAGACGGCCATGCCGCTGGCGTCGGCCACGGCGACGTGCGAGGTCCCCGGCGTCTCGAGCGACTCGATGCCCTCGGGGTTGTACCACGACGTGTTCTGGGTGCGGACGTCGGAGATCTTGGAGCGGATCTCGGCGCCGACCTCGGGGGACAGCATGTCCTTGGTGTACGCCGCCAGGCCGTCGACGAAGGACGGGTCGCCCAGCTTGGTGCGCTGGCCGTACGCGAAGCGCATGGCCTCGTCGATCCGGTGGACGGTCTGGTTCCTCGCCGCGGGGTCGCCGAAGCCCTCGTACCCGCTGACGATGTTGAGGGCGCTCAGGGCGACGACGCCGCCGGACGGCGCGTTGCAGGCCGTGAGCTTGTACCCCCTGTAGGAGATCTGGGCGGGCTCCCTGACGGCGACTGTGTAGTTCCTGAGGTCCTCCAGCGTCATGATGCCGTTGGACCTCTGCAGGGCCGCGATGGTGGCGTTGGCGAGGGAGCCGGTGTAGAAGGCGTCGGCGCCCTCTCTGGCGATGACGTCGAGCGTGTCCGCGTAGCGCTTGCGCGTCATGGTCTCGTTGAGCTTGACGCGGTCGCCGTTGGGCGCGAAGTCGACGGCCCACGACGGGTCCTCGGTCAGGAAGTTGCCGTTCGGCGTGACGCTGTCCATGTATCGGACCAGGTCCTCCGTGACGCGGAAGCCGTTGCGCGCCACCTCGACCGCCGGCGCCACCACTGTTGCCCAGGGCAGCTTGCCGTACTTCTTGTGCAGGTGCTCCAAACCACGCAGCTCGCCGGGAACACCGCTTTCGACATGTCAGATAACCCCGTCTGTAGAGGGTTCCGAACGGGAACCGGAGGGGAGGGAAGGGGGGGAGGGGGACTTACCTGGCTAGGCCTCCGTATATGCTTGCGCTCTTGTTGTTCCTGTACATGTCCTCGAAGGCGGCGGCCGGGGCGGTCTCTCTGAAGTCGATGAACTCGTAGGTCCCGTTGCCCGACCGGATGAGCATGAAGCCGCCGCCGCCGATGCCGCTGTGGTACATGCCGATGACACCGACGCAGAGGACGGTGCCCACCGTCGCGTCGGCGGCATTGCCTCCCTCCTCGAGGAGGTCGGTGCCAATGCGGCTGCAGACACTGGACTCGGATGCGACGGCGCCCAGCTTCGGGATGGTGCTCTGGCTCGGGGCCGCGAGAGAGGGCTGCGCGATGCCGAACAGCAGCTGCACGAGGGCAGCAGAAGTCAAGGAGAGCTTCATGACGGGCTGGCGAGGGCCTATGCGAGAGAGCTGTGCTACAAGGTTGGGAGAGCGGGAACGAGCTGGCTGGCGTCAAGAATGTTGACAGGCGCGCCCAAGCTTTAAAGTAAACAAGACCCGGATGGCGCAATTGTCATGGGGGCAAAGCTCACGCCGATCTCGTCCATGGTTCCGACTCAAGTCGTGGACCTGGTTGGGCTGTGGAACGGTCCATTTCGGCAGCCCGCAGGGCGGTGATGATGATGACCAACGGTTGGTCCGCCCTATCGCAATCGGAACCGAGAAGCAGGCATGCCTCGGGACAACACAGGCACGCAGATAGGTAATAGTAGGTATCATGTATGTGTCGTATGCCCAAGGCAGACCAATTAAGACACTGTTTATCGGCTTCCCCGCAGGGCCCAGAAAGCACATTTTCCCAGACTCGACAACCCGAGATAAGCTCAGGCGGGACCAGGCAAACTGCCCTGCGGGCTTTCTCACTGCGTGCCTGAGCCTCATCAAGGACCGGGTTGAACAGCAGCAACTCATGCGCGTGTGGGTGTGGTTGGGGAACAGTCAAGGCTGATTGGCCATGTAAGAAACATCGAGAAAAATGCCGAACGAAAACCCACAGTGGAAACGTCCAGCGGGGGTTGGAGATTGAATCACCTTCCTATTCCGGATAGCTCACGGCGTCCCCGGCCGACTCTCGGATGCTTAGAGGGAGATGCTCGGCCGGGAGCCCGTTGCCGTCTATCGTCGAGCAGCAGCCACGCTCTGCAATGTGCACAAATGTACCATGGTCGATGGTCACAATGTACAGAAACGCGGGCTTGCCTCGTTGGTGTTCCAGAAGTCGTGCTGTAGGATCTGTCGCTGTGCCAAGGTGAAAGGAGTTTGATGCAGAACGATGATGATAAACGCATTACTCGTCATCCCAGCAGAACACGTTCTGGGGCACAGCAAGCTTGACTCGGGTGCCATGCAGCAGCATCTGGGAGGGACAGGAACAAGGCCTCAATATATTTCTACTTTGTCCATAGTGGGGTGCCAAGAGCCTGGGAATAATCATCATATCACAATGCACCGCCAAAGCCCGTTTTCCCAGACTTGGTTTTCCCAAATTGGTCCTTGTTCATCTCTAAAGCAAGTCCGGCTTTTGCGAGACGTTTTCCTTATGCGTGTAGGTGCGCGCCACCCATCTCCTCTCGGAATCAAGTTAGGCCTGATCGTGACGGGCGATGGTAAACCCAAGGCTGCAAGCAGAATTTTATCAAGCATGTTTATGCGATGGCGATTACTGTGTGACATGCTCGACTTTGGTTCATGGATATTGTGGGTACGACTATAGAAACTTCATTCTACATCCGACCAAACGAACCCTCTTCGCATGCAGGACCTTGTCAACCCAAGGTGCTCGGCCAAGTCATAGACCAGGGCTACCGTAGTTTCAAAACCCAATGCATCAGCGTTAAGATTCAACATGTAAGGCTAGGGACTGCCTGCATAGGTTGCGAGAAAGAATAAGAAGAAGAAAGATGGTCACCCAATAACATTATGCTTTGAACGCCTCAATCTCAGCGATTGAAAAGAAACCCTCATGTACCCGTCATATGACACTCTTGCTCGCATCATCATGTGCAGACTCGGCAAACCAAAAACCCCGACGCTTTCAATGCATTCCCTCCCCGTGCAGAATAGCAGACAACTAATTACTAGGTAGCCGAGTATCCCCCGTCAACAAAGATGGTCTGCCCCGTCACCGCGGCACTGGCACCGCTTGCCAACCATACTGCGACCCCGGCAAAATCCTCCACCATGCCGTTCCTCCCGATCATGGTGCGGGCCGCATGCGCTTCCGCCTTGTGCGTGTCGGCGAGCATCCCCTCCGTCATCGGCGTCTCCACATGCCCCGGCGCGATCGCGTTACACAGGACCCCGCTCCGTGACCAGGCCTCGGCCTGCGAGCGCGTGAGCGAGACGAGACCGCCTTTCGCAGCACCGTAGGCGCCGCTGTTGTCGAAGGCGCGAAACGACTGCTGGCTGACAATGTTGATGATGCGGCCGCTTCCGCGCTCAGCCATCCCGGGCCCGAACGCTTGTCCCAGCGCGAACGGCGCCGTCAGGTTGGCCGCGAGGGTATAGTCCCAGTCTCCCTGCGTTATCCGCGACAGAGGTGGCCTGTGAGACACCCCGGCTGCGTTGACAAGGATGTCGGGCACGCCATGGGAGGACTTGATGCGGGCGCTGGCGTGGTGGAGATCTGCGAGATTTGACAGGTCTGCTGTTATCGATGCCGCGGGGATGCCGAGCTGGGCGAGTTGCTCGACAGTGGATGCCAGAGGCTTCGCCCGGCGCGCGATGAGAATCACCGTCGCGCCGCTCTGGCCGAGGGCGAGTGCGATTTCCTTGCCTATGCCTGAGCTGCCGCCCGTAACCACAGCTGTCCTGCCCGCCAGGCTGAACAGGCGGGTTAGGTATGTTGGTAATGCGCTCAGATTCCTGGCCATCTTGTGTGGCGGTCTATCTTCAGCTTCTGGAGTGGAGTGCAATGCTTTCTTTTTTCACTTCGTATACTATAGGATGACAGGAGTTGAATATGGTTTGGTGTTATGGTGATTTGAGATGAACATTGGACAGTGAGGGGTTCGAACGATGAAATGCTAAATTTGTGAATACACGCTCATGCCTATCTATCTATGGCTAGAGGAACGCGAACAACTGGCAATCCAAGCCGAGCAAGGACAGAATAAGTGCGGTTCAAGGCGGGGTAACTCGTATGCAGCTACCGGCGTCCCAAAAGCCTTAGACTTGGTAGGTCGCGAGTTACTACTCGAGAATCTTCACACGTGATGGCATTTTGCTTCACACTATCCATTCAGAATGGTCGCTTCTACTTGGAGCGAGGGGTTGGCATACATGGGTTAAGGCTTGCGTGAGGCGAACAGCAGCTAGCTGGAAAAAGGGGGTTGGTAATTGGGCAGGTTGGTTTAGTGAGTGAGCGAGCCTTCGTAGATACCGTGTGACGACAAACGATGAATCAGGCCTGAGCTGAGGGACACAGCGATGAAGACCACTTTAGTGAGGGTCTCTTTTCTATTTGACTTTTCAAACTGACATGACTTGAATGGTAGAGACTGAGAAGACTCGAAAAAATGACCTTTCTGGTGGTTGGCTTTGTCGTGTAGCAACATTCATATGAGGTTGTGGCCTATTATTAGCGCCAGCTTAGCGTAAGTGGCCGTCCAATATCCGTACAACATTTTGAATTGGCGGAAAGAAAGATTCTCACTCATGACTGATTGGCCGTACAAGGGAAGTTGAAAACTCATCCAAGAAAGTGAGAAATGCTTGATCATGTCAACGCTTCTTCAATTCTACTCTGTCTCTTGCCATACAAATAATGGTTCAACCGCCTGTATGAGACTGGTTGAAAACGACGTCGTGCTGATCTGTAAATGTTCCGCGGATTCTTCGTTCACGGACAGTGTTCATTCACGGTTGATGAGTCTTTGTACAAGATGATGATGATCAGTCCATGGTTGTCAAAAGTGTCGAATTGATGACGCCGTATCCCAGTGCAGTGGTTATTGGTAAAGAATCACAACTCCCTCCACAACACAAGCAATCAATCCCAGCGTAACTCCTGCACCATATTATGCTGCACCCAGTGCAATAACCCGTAACTCCAACCATGCATCACCAACAAACCATTCACCAATAACACTTGCTTGCCATCCAAGACACCAACATGCTCTCCAACGGCCCTAGTAGGGAGGTATGCAGTGCATGGCCCTGAAATGTTGCTTAGGAGCGGACCAGAAAAACCAAGCAAAGACCCAGAGAAATCCGATCGTCTTGCCAACTTTGCCGCTCATCTTTTCGTAAAAGCGCGGGAAGTAGGCTCGGATGAAGTAGAGCAGTGCCGTCTCGCCGGCGATGACAACAAAATTCATGTTCCACCACCAGATCTCCCACATCCAGGCGCAGTGGATGCCGGAGATGTAATCGGTGCCTGCGTGGAAGATGCCGCTGATGAAGAAGACAAGCCCATTGAGCAACCAACGCTTCTGTCCGCGGAACGGTCGCTGGCCGAGACCGACGGCGGTCATGAACATCTCGCCGAGGCCGTTGACCGGTCGGTAGATGAGCCGATCCCAAAACTTGCTCCAGAGACGGCGGAGGCTCCAGGCCTGGCGGATGTCGCCGAAGACGGGAGGCCAATCCTCAGGCTCGTCGATGCGGAGGGCCACGAAGAAGATGGCCATGATGGAATGCACCTCGGTGTAGAATGCGTAGGGGGACCAGATTGATTGGACGGCGAAGACGCAGCGGACCATGACCTCATGGAGGGTGACTTCGTTGAGGCGGCGAAAGAAAACGGTCCTGTCGATTTGGATATCATCCCACTCGAAACCGATGAATATCTGGACGTGGTCGTTTGCGCGGTCCAAGACCCAGACAATGAGGATGGTCGCGGTTGTTTTCACGATCCAGCGATTCCTATGGCCGATCCAGTTCCAGAGCCGGACCACGGGCAGGCCTATACAGCTCCAGATCCAATAGCCGATTTGTCGTACACCATTGCAGGCGCTTTTGATGTGAAGGAGGCCGTCGCTGTAGTTGTCGTCGGTGTTTCC
This sequence comes from Colletotrichum graminicola M1.001, assembly GCF_000149035.1. Lineage (NCBI taxonomy): Eukaryota > Fungi > Ascomycota > Sordariomycetes > Glomerellales > Glomerellaceae > Colletotrichum > Colletotrichum graminicola. The sequence continues at coordinate 153,494 of NW_007361054.1, forward strand.
AGCAAGGCCGGCGGCATGCTCGTCGAGTTCTTCCGAGTCCTCCTCTTCCACGGTAGCGCCAAGTGCGGCCTTTCGAAGCTCTTCATCCGCCTTTAACAGGTGAAAGACAGGAGCAGGCCGGGACGTTTTGACAAATCGTGAGTTCCACATGATCTTGTATGTCGCGATGGCGCGTTTCCCCCAAGACAGCTTCTTCTGCTCCTCGGTGAGACAGAACTTCTCCCAGAGGATCATAACGACAGCACCCATGTTGTGGATGATGACGACCCTGATCAGGGTGTCCTTGACCACGTACTCAAGGCTCATAGGGCTGAGACACTGGAGGATCACATACCCAATCGCAACGGAGGCGGCAACCCATGCTCCTCGGTAGCGTTCCTTGGTGTTGAGAGCAATGGCGATGCAGGCCACGCTGAGGGTATAGAGAAATGCCGGGTAGAGCAGCTCCTTGGACGCCATATTTTGGATCGACACCCACGTCTCCCAGATGAAGAAGGTGTACAGGGTTTCAATCCAGTCCATTCTGCGATAGTTGCCGTGGGGGTGGAAGTCGGAGTACTCTGCGAACCCAAAGTCCGACCAGTTCAACATCTCTCCCAATGGCATTTCCATCGAACTATTCGCTCCCAACGTGTCAATGCTCTGCATGAACTCCATGTTTGCGATGGTTTGATTGAAACGGATGGCGTATTCTAGCGGGTGTATCAAGGACTTTTGCTCCAACGTTGGAAAGCGAGGAAAGAGAACTGAATGACAGGGTGATTAAGAAGAAGAAGAAGAAGAACAGAAGAGGAATAGAAAAGGAAGAGAAATGCTGCCACTTCGTGGCAGAAGGGAGAAATGGGCACTATAAATAGCCCTAATCATCGTAATATGGTTGGAAAAGCTTGAAGGTTACGTGCAAATCCAAGAGTATAAGAGGCTAAAGTTGGTATACCACCATGGAAGTGGCAGTCCCAACGGTTTGTTACTGAACCATAATGTACAGGCGAACCAGGCAAAGCGAGGGCAGCCAGAATCAGGCCCGTGAGAAGATGGCCTATAACACCAGTTTCGTGAACACAACCCCCGAAGTTTCATTCTTCGACGCGGCACAACTTGCCATTCTCATGAGGGAGTCCGTCAGCCGTATGGATTGTCCAAAACTCACTGCCGACCGCGGTAGCTGCATAGAAGACGTCGTTCGGATCCCATTTGCGCTTCAACTCCAACAAGCGCGGGTACTTGGTGTCCCCATAAAATGATTGCTGAAAGTTCGGCTCCATTCTGTCCGACTCAGACAGGTACGAGCCCGCCCCCGGTGACACATCCCGCCAGCGTTGCATGTCGCCCAAGGTAAAGCCCTTGCGTGCCTCCAAGATCTGATCGGTGGTCGCGTTGACTGGCCATCTGACAGACTGGATGGCGAAGAGGATGTTTTCGCGCCAGGCGGGGTTGACTGCGTTATCCGGGTCATCAGGGCTGGTTGCCTTAATATTGAATCCGACAAAAACATGGTTCGTCTCGAGTGAAATGCGGATGGCGTCGAAGGTGGCTTGCTTCAGCTCCACATCTTCAAAGTTTCGACGTGGGAAAAGACGAGAACCGCTCTGCACGTTGACCTTTTCGACCGCCTCAAGAGGGAAGAAGTCTTGCCAGGCAGGGTAGAAGCTGCCATACTGCGTCATGTTGGGAGTAAAATCGATCCCGAGCTTTCGAAGCTCGGCGAACCACGGATCGAATAAGGCATTGACATCTTCTGCGGTTTTGTTCGGTGCAAAAAACGGTGTCATCTGGAAGAGAAAGTTTCCAGGACCCGGGTTGTTAGGCAACATCACAAAGTAGGCATACGTGCCGTTGTCGGCGTTGTGGATGAACGAGTCGAAGTAGCTCCGCACGCCGGCCCAAAAGGTCTCGTTGGAGATGCCATCCGCAGTCGAAAACTTGAAAGCCGCCGCGGTCGTCGTGACGTCCGGGAAGGCTTTGACTGTGACAGAGATTGCAACACCAAAAGTCGAGCCCCCGCCACCACGAAGAGCCCAAAACAGATCCGAGTTTTGGGTGTGGTTTGCCGTCACGAGCTCACCGTCAGCCGTGACAACTTCGAATGCGAGGGCTTGGTCTGCTCCGGTGCCATAGATCGAGCTGAGGGGACTGTGTCCTCCGCCTTGGATGTAGCCTCCCATAACTCCCACTGTCTAGAAAAAGCTGTCAGCCACAAGACTCTGATCGAGTACCTCTTTGGTAAAGTACCTCTCCTTCGCCACCAACAACCACCTTGTTGTACTCCGAAGCCACCTTGTAGATCTCAAAAGCTTGAACTCCAGTGCCGCACTTGAATGCGGGACCAGAGTACCCCTCAACTGCATCGATCACCTCTTCGACGTACTCGACATCTTTCAAGTAACGAGTCCAGATACTCAGCGACTCCCCGCCACCGGACTTGCCTGAAAAGTCATGCCCGGTGTTCTTCACCACAAGCCTCACGCCTGTCTCAGCGGCAAACTTGACGCCCTCCTGTACATGCTTCGGCGAAGTCGCATTAATGACATACCATGGGAAGCCACCCATGGTGCAGTTCCCCGAGTCATAGATGCTGGGTGGCAGACACGTCAGGCCTTGATAAACAGGCGAGAACATCTCAATGGGATCTTCTAGGTGGATGTACGAGTTGGTCCAGTTGGCCGACATTCTCGCGCAGGCGACCGCATCGTATTCGGGGCCATTGTAGCATGCCGCCGCCTGGGGGCGCGGCTTGAGGAGGCGGTTATCGACGCGTTCGTTGAGTGACGTCCACGCTTCATCCAAGGGCCAGGCGGTGTCACCCGGGTAAACTTTACATCGTATTGCCGCTGCGAATCCGGTCGATTCCATCACGGCGCAAAGGATGAGCGATGAGAGCCAGCGCGCCATGGCTTGATAACAAAGGTGCTCTTGATTGTACTCCGCAGCGGTGCCTGTCAATCTTACATCGAGAGGTAAACTCTGTGATTCTCTTCATACTTATGTGAAGAGACCCCTGGTTGGAATTCTCCCTGTCTTGGTGCGGGGGATTTCTCACGTTGCGCTCAAGCATGCGGCCCTTCGACCCGGGATGGCGATCTTCACTGGAACCAGACCGTATTAGCATGTCAGCGTAGCAGAACCCACCCATATCGCCACCTAGATCGCCTATCTTCGTCCTCGCATATGCCGAGAGGCCTCTTGTGATGGGCCAGCAGCAGAGGCCGCGCTAGAGAGAGCCACCAGAAATGCCTTGCCACAGAAACGAATTTCGGACTCTTTCCAATCGCTGTGTTGCACTAAAGTTGAGAGCTCCTTTTCATCGAATCGAAACTGTCCGTCTTTGATTACTTGCACTAGCTTGGTGCTACCGCTACAGAACGACAGAGATCCTGAAACTCCTTCGACTCAACACAAATGAATGAATTCCCGAGCCGCTCAAATGATCCCCAAAAAGAGTTGTGGCAGCCAGTCCAATACATCGCCGCAGCCCTGAACCCTCCAACGAGATATCCTCCCGGTAAAGTAACCAAGCCTGCGCACAGCCAATTTGTGTCGTCGTGGTCGTAGTCGTGGTCGTGATCGTCGTTGTCGTCACCGCCGCTGCGGTGGTCTTTGCTGATGTTGCCTCTCCATATGTGTTTGCGGAGTTATCATATTTCAGGCAGCGAATGCAGCTCCGCCAAATGTCAAGTTGGATCCTTGAGTGGCTCCAGGGTTGAAACCACGCGCACCTCCGTTGGCACCTCCGTTGGCACCACCGCTGGGCCTCGAAGGGGGAGCTGCGTCCCAGGCCTGAATGCCATCGATAGCTGGGCTGCGCGGAATCCAGACAAACGCCTTCCTGGTACAATTCTTCCCGTGGCGGCAGATGAACTGAACAAAGACCTCGTGTCGGGCGCAATCCGTAAGGAAGCTGTCCATCTTTTGGATCTCCGCTTCCGTCAGTCCCGTGACGTAAACGCCCTTTATGCTTGCTCCTCGACGATCGGAAAGAGGAGATTGGAGGGGGTCATCGCTAAGAGTGGCTTGTATAAAAGCGAATCTCTCCGTCAATAATGGATCGGGATCTGAGTTGGAAAGAATAAGGTTATAAAGGGTCTTCGGTTGGCTCCAGATTCCGTAGAGGAAAATGTGATTCTTGGAAAGTGAAGAATTCGAAGAGGGCCTCCTGGAAGAAGGCATCCTAGAAGACGACATCCTGGGATATTCGGATGACCACAAATGGGGGCTTGAATTCGAAACAACATGTGAAATGAGAGCAGAGTGTAGTTGACAAGAGCAAGATTACACAGTAAGCAAGAAGTTCGGGTTTGTTCGGAATCTTGGGGCATTGGGGCCAGGTTATAATTCAACCCGTCTCCGATAGGGCTGATCGGCGAAGAGTTGGCGAACCACTGCAAACCGTCTCCTCGTATTAAAGTTAAGGCGACCGTCAGGTTACGGAGTACCAGTTTGGTTGCCTCCGTCCACTCGGACTGGTTATTTTTTGGAGCTAGACATTCATCGCGGGAAGATCAGCAGTCCCAGACTCCCAGTCCATAATACTCTGGCATAGTTGGAGACAACGTAGGGACAGGTGCCTATAACAGGCATAGTACTAGGGCTCAAAGTTTGTAGAGCGGCGAGGAAGGGCTCGATATTGGGCATGTAGCAGCTTGAGCATGAAATGATGGCCGGCGTAACCTCGTTTTCAAGATTGGATGACCCATAGTGGAATCCAAGTAACCAGACTCGGGAGGAAGTATATCTGCTAGCTGAGTATTTATGACTACCTCGGAACGACTGCTACCGACAGATCATTGCTCATCAGTTGGAAATTCGTCATTGCTGTGTGGCAATCCCATCAGGTCTAGTGTTTGACGGAGCCTGACTTGAACCCTCGCCAATCCTCGCCTACACTTCACCCGAGTGACACCCGTGTGCCAGTTCTTGTAATACTCTGAGCTCTGACCAACTATGTACTCTGAAGCATCAAAAAAGCTTGAGATGCGTGACCTAGGCTTTCAAAAATGTCATTTGATAGTTGGTAATTGCGTGTCTTGACCCAGCCACGCATTGCTGGCTCGATGACACAGCGAAGACGTACAACGGAAAAGATGTCCGGCATCTGGGGGTATTTTCAAGTGAAGAATCTCAAGATTTCTCGAATCGTGTTTGTGAAAAGATTTTTACTTTGGCTTCTCACTTCATCAAAGAATATGTGGCCTTCAGACCATCGTCTACGGTTGCTCTGCGTTACAAGGTGACTTATATGTATCGAATCTGATCATGCGTATCGTCAATTTTCAAGTATACCAAGCGAACAAGGCCAAGCTGCTAAATAGGGCTCAGAAAGATGCAAAACAATGACAATAGGAGATCTTGGAAAGATACGTACCGAGCCCCTCTACCTTTCTATTTATATTCTAAACAAGTCTAACTGAATCCTCGTCGAGCCGAAACCTTGAACAAGCGCGGTGACGTGCCTGCATGTGCATCAAGCATTTTACGCAAAATGATAGGGTTACTCCCATACTGCAATCAGCGTCGTTGTCTTTCGATAATTTCCTGCTCGGCACGGGACGACTCACCTTGTCGTATATGTATTATGGCTGTAGTACTCTCTTTCTCAACCACAAACGTGGCTCAATTCACATCTTCCAGCATCCTTATCACTGCACTGCCCATCATGGGCCAGCGGGTCACCGACCCGTTGGCTGAAGATGAAAAAAAAGGTCAGTGTTGTACTCCATGTTTTTTTGAGATCCCGAGTCTGAGAGGACTATTCAACACCGGCATGAGAATACCATGTCGTGAACGCGGCCCTCGGAGGGGCGAACCAAGCATCAAGAATTGTGGAGACAATCCGCTCCATGGGCGAGATTGTCTAGATACAACGTTGAAGTGGTTGAACGAAGTCCGAAGAATACGACCGACTTCATGAACGGGCCATCTAATATATATTATGACAGGATGAGGTCGATCGTCGGCTTTGGGTTTGCTAATGAGGTCATCCGGGCCTGCTAGAGTAAGTAGTTTGCTCAAATTACGGACCAGGATATGGTAAAAACTGCCTGTTAATCTTCCTTACCTAGTTCCCTTCCATTCGTTCATCCTCCTCTTGTTCTCTCAAATTACTTACAGCCTCCGCCCCACACAACAGATTATGCACTACTCGCCCTCTCAATACCGTCAGCTTTGGTATGGTTTGTGACCTCCACGAGCTGCACGAGAATCTCATCTAATGATGAGCAGCTGGTCAGCAGTAGATGACGATGTTGTGAAATCTGTTGCGCCCATATTCCAGGGTATAGTAAAAAACAGCCTTACAAGGGGAAATGAAGTCCAGCTAGATGAACAATATGTCGTATATCTCTTCACACCAGAAACTACGTTATTCCATCCATATATCTGAGCTTCTAGGCTAACCATACGGTACATGAATACAGGTGTGTCCTAAGACGGGGCCAGCACAGTCTTAAAGGCTAGGTGAGTGGAACTGCGCCGGCCGCCAGCCTTATGCTGTAGTCCTTCTAAGTCAAGTTGAACTGGAAGGGTGATTCTGTGCTTGGGGGTTATCACAATGACCTGAGCCAACTTTTCGCCGCGGTCTATGAGGCTGGTGCGTTTTTACACAGCAACTCGTAAGATACGAAGCTGTCAAAGAAAGACAACTTTAAGCAGCGCCCTTACGACAGTCAGTCAGGACTCTGGCAGGCGGCAGCCACATTCTTTTCTACAGTTTTGTCACCCGTACTTCTCCCAGGAAACAAACAAGCAAACATGAATATTCGAGGCCTGCATTACCCAATTAACTGCTTCATCATACTTGGCCTAGCTCATAGGCCGGAAGGCATTCGAAACTAGTGGTAAACTCCCAGTCGTCGCAAGCTGCAAGAGCACGATGACAGTGGAACCTTCGCGGGGAAGCAATCATCTATAAGTTCAAGTCAGGGACCACATTTGGTGCCGCACCGTTAATCTCATAGCGAAGAGCCCATGTCTAGTATACTTCGTTGTTGATGCTGGGAACGACAAAGACAACATCGGCCACGCCACCGGTGTAGTCAATGAAACATGCAAAGTCTTATGACCTAACCACCAACCCCGACCATACCTATCAGATAACCTGGGTTTTCGACCGCTCTATCATAGATGAACCGATGATTTCTGATGCTAAAGTCGTTCATGACTACTAAAGACGACAAGGTCCGTTTCCCGTGGATATGTTTTGTTTCATCAGGTAGTCAACCAAGCTATGTTCGATCGTTTCCTGCCTTGTCTGGATATAGCATAGGTATCATCAAACATTCAGGGATTACCTGGGAACTTTAGTGACCAGTGTGGTCAGTAAACGCCCCAAGATGCCTCCGGAGCTAATGAAGAGCGAACTACCTTTCATCGACCTAGCTTTAGGCCAAGGACATGGATCTGACGCAAATTCGACCTGCGCCACTTGCTGCGGAACCCAGCTGTCATACGAGACCAAATTTGGTTCATGCGTAATCTAACCCTCTTGGGGTTCCGTTCCCAAGGCTGTGTTAGAGGCTTCTCTGTGAGAATGTTCTGGCTCGGGTGTTTGATTTCTGAGCAACCAGTGTATGTCGAAGGGCAATAAATTGGACGGCGCCCCCATGTATAGGCAGAACCAAGCTCTGCAGCGGCTGGTGCTCCAACAAGACTTGAAGACGTGTTTGATGATATATGGAAGCTGAAGCAAACATGTTTTCTGTGAGGGCTGTTCTTAATCCCTAGTCTATATCATGATCAAATTGCCGCCCCTTTACCACTAAGCATCCAAGCTGCCCTCTTCGTAGACTGCTCACCTATTCTCCTTTCTTCTCCCCCAAACCATTTGCCGAGCTCTTCCCAAATACTTTCGAGGTGACTCTGCGTGGATGGCGGTCGCACTTTCGAGGCACTAGCTGTTGTATTACTCGCTAGTGTCCTCTATTCATCGGTGGTTGCGCTTGTACGGCCGCCACTCAGGCCATGCTGCCTACTCCGTCTCTTTCTCACGTGGCGATGGCAGGTGAGTGGCGGGGTCCAGTGCCCCGGAACGCCGCCTTTCCTAAAGGAGGGAGTAGGCAACAAAGCCGTCGATGGTCTGATACCACAATACTAGGTGATAACAGAAGAATCCTAGGCCTTCCCCGATTCTCATCCCAATAATTTGACTGATCGAGCAACAGCCAGAGCCTGGAGAGTAAGGGGAATAACCCCTCTTTCGTAATGGCAAGTCCAACTCTTTCGGCCGGAAAGGTACCTAGTCTACTTGGTCTGCCAAATTGCCGCCTTTGAGCCCTTGGCGCTGCAAAAATAAGCCAGACGGAATCCAGGCTGGAGCTTAAATGGCGCTTTTTCTAGCGCATATCGATGGTAATTGACAAATCGAGTCCACAGGCGGCACGGACAAGAGGGATGGCTATAGTTGGTGCCGAGGCTCTAGCTTTGCCGGGACTTTGCGTATTAATGGAAATAGCATGGTGCAGCACAGTCGCGTGGCAGACTGGAAGTGTGACTTGCCGCCGACGACTCTATTGCTGTGGAAGATCTCCTCGACACGACAAATGGTGATAGACTCTATCGTTTCCGTTCACCAGAAGTGTGATCAATGGATGGAACGCATTGTGCCATCTTCAATAGTTTCTTCCAAGGGCACAAACTTGCCTGGAGATGTAAAACTATCGAAACATTGCTTTGACGAAAGGACGGGTCCATCCATATCATTCGTAGTGATGAACGGCTGATTTGCGCCATATCACACCGACCCGTAGCACTATTGATGTTATGTAAATCACATCGGCCAGTACAGTTACCATCAGCTTGTGATAAAATAGGTGAAAAACATACTAACTGTTATGTAAACCTTGGTCCAGTCGCTTCTCAGGACTAGTTGAAAGACTAGTTCACTCCTCGGAGAAGGGAAATCGAATCCTATGTTTATGCAGCCTGGGCTCCCTTTGAGCATACTTTCAACCGTTGTCGTTGTTAGGCTGCGGTTCAGGCGTACTTGCTGGATCGCAGCAGCAGCTGTGCCGAGGCTGAAAGGAACAATGTCAATGTTTCTAGGTTTTGGTACCATGTACCTTGTAACAAAGCCATGTCTTTCTGGCTTGATGTGATGCAGCTTTGTAAGCATCGGGCTGCGTTATTTGGGCGGGCTTCAACGGTGTTGCAGTCAGTGGCGTGGCTCGACAGGACAGGATAGGATACCATATCGGAGCTTGTGGCTGATGCTGCGCCGCACCGCAATAAACCCATTTATTGTGCTTATGTTGATTCCAAACGATGTTGGGGCAAGCCGGCTCGTCTAGAAATTGTCAACACGTCAGCCAGAGTCATCACATACGTATCGTCACCTATTGCCGAATCTCTCGCTTCTCCTAGCTCTTATCGGGCTAGCCAGATAAATAAGACAGCTTGCTTTTTCCGGCGGCCAAAGCTCCAGCCAGACTTTCTAAGTGGGCTTCGATCAGCAGCGGGCCCCCTCTATCATGTCTCACCCCTGGAAGCTTGGCCTGTTGCGTGATGAAAGCTGTGGCCATATTTCCGGTCATGAAAGAAAGAGAGGTCGCGGGAGAGGACGGGAATAAAGATGCAACGCCCGGATGCGATCAAACCTTCTTGGGGTCTGAGACGGCTTGTCAATGGGGCTGTCTCGGCTCTCTAGCCGTAGCCGTCGATCTCGACGGATGGGCTCCTAGGGAACCCTGGCTCGTTCTTGGCCACCGACGGACCAATGCCGCAGTCGCCTGAGCGAACCCTCCACAATCAACTGGCGTTTTATCAGACTGCTGATTCGTCAATCCCCCTCGTCTGAAAAAAGGAATGCTGCAGGGGAACCGACACACGAACGCGGCGGGTTAAGTTGTTTGCCCCGTCAACATTTCTTGAAGCGCCAAAGTCTCCGCGGCCTCCCCCCCCCCCCCCTCTCGGACTCATAGCTGCTAGGAAGGGAAGGACGGGGTCAATGCTCCTTGTAAATAACCTCCTGTGTGTTCACTAGCGGGATCACGTTGCAAAAATGCGCGTCATGTCAGAATCGTCGTCGTGTATCTGCTCTCTGCACGCCCACTCTATAGACAAGGAAATGTGATGTAGTAAGGCCGATAGTTTCATGAATCACGCATGTTCAGTACTGCATTTACATGTAATTATACCGCACTTACGCGAGTATACCTAGTCATCCATCATCCAAATGACCCTTCGCACCTATGGCCGGCCGGTCGGCTTGTCAGATATCAGTTGTCAAAAAGTTGGGGAACGAGACTTCTGCATATCAGATCCCTGCCAAGAGGCAGAATCTTTCTCTCCTTTTCTTTTTGAGAGACAAACTTCATACACCTACCTGTCTAGCCAGTCGCGAAACCATAACACCGGAATCTCAAGATTTGCCCTTCTCCGCGTACACCGACACCCAGCGATCTTGGTCCTTTCGGCGGTGCCAATACGCCAGTCTAATTTGTTTGTATGGACTGATAAACTGGTCTAGCGCTGTGAGAATATCATACCACCATGTCCTATACCGGTACGTTTCCGCTTCCAGAGTGGCAGTCCCACGTGTACAGGGACCCCGGTGCAGGCGGCTTTCTCTGGGTACCGGAAATTTACCCTGTCAACCGTGGCGCGCACCACTGTCTAGCTTCCTAGAGCTCCTCCAAACACGCCCCCCCCTCCCCCCATACCCAATCCATCTGCAGACCAGGCGTCTTTCATTGTTAGACTTGAATTCACTTATGATGCCCCCTGTTCCCCCTCCCTCTGTTACAGTCGTCTACACACTTGCCTTTACGACGTGCTCCCAACGGTGTTCCAAACATTCCCGCTGGGTTGGCGACGACGACGACGAGACGCCGAGACGTTTGAAGCGAGCAGAATCCTTCGCAGTCGGGACGTGGAGTTGAGGCAAGGGGAGGCCCTAAAACTATGCGAAGTGCAACGATCTAGATCTCCAAGATACCGCGTGCCAATGGGCAACCTCATAGAATTGCTCGGGAAGACCGACAACCTCAGTGACCCCGAGCCGCCTCTCAACAGACAAGCGGCTGTCCTGGGTATGGTTCTTTCGTTCATGGTAAGTGACTCTCCCCGCTTCAAAGACGACGACGTCCCTTAACACTCGCAATAGACTTTGGCATGGATTTGTGGTGTCTACCGACTTTATGTTCGCTACTTCGTTCTTCGGTGTCCGGGATGGGATGATTACTTTGTCATGCTGTCTATGGTATGTGGCATCCCGCGGATGGGGTTGGATTGTTGAGGTCTAACGGTCCCAATATAGCTCACAAGCTTACTTCTGTCGGCCGCAACTTGCGTTGGTATGCTTTCTAACCCCATTCACCCGTCGTTGATATGTGCTGACGTTCCTGATGTAGCTACGGAGTATGGACTAGGAAAACACTACATCTTGCTTGGCATCAAAAACATGCAGGATTTTGTCAAAGTCTTTTATGTGTGCAACGGCGCATATCCCATGGCCACTGCTCTTATCAAGCTGGCCTTACTTTTCCAGTACCTTCGCATGTTCGAGCGCGGCACCAAGTCACGATACATAACCGTTGTCTTCATCTACATCACCGCCGCCTGGGGTATCGCGTACTCCTTCCTTGCCTGGGTCCCGTGCATCCCCGTATCGGCGTTCTGGGACCTGACGTCGTCGACGGACACACGATGGGCTTTTGGCTCTCGCGATCCCCAAACCTTCGCTCGTAGCTTCGAAAGCCATGTATCAATCAATGTGGCGTTGGATCTGATTGTTTTCGCGATACCCATTCCCCTGCTCTTGAAAACGGGTCTCCGGGCAAAGTCTCGGTTGAGTTTGCTCGGCTTGTTCATCATGGGCGTGCTGTAAGTGTTTCCAGACCCTGATTATCCTCGCCAATAGGCCATATGCTGACTCGCTGACTTGGCAGTGTGAATATCCTTGGACTATTCCGTGTCATTGGTATTGCACGTTCTAGAGCCGGTACATACCCGACTCTTGACCCCAGCTGGTATGGCTGCACTCCCATCGTGCTCGCTGCCGTCGAGGTCAACCTAGCGACTATCTGTGCCTCACTCCCAGTCTTCTGGCCTAACCTCCAAAAGAACATTGGCCAGATCTTCATCACGAAAGAAGTCGAGATTACTTCCGAGGCTCGTCGCTTCAGCGCCCTCCAAGACACAGAGGCCACTGCAGAGCTTCGCGAATTTTCACCACGGAAACCGCACAAGGCCCTTGTCAATAGTTCGTGGTGCACTGATACCCGTATCCTGCCGAGACCGACACAGACCGAGATCGCATCGACACGACTTGCTTCCAAGCCGAGCGAAAAGTCATTGTTTTCCGACGGATCGAAGAAGATCTCAGATGATCAGGAGTCACAGGATCGGCTGGTTTTGACACCATCCCGTAGTGGCAGGCGGCCATGAATATAATCAATTGTTCATTTCAAAGTTCTTGTGGATTCGTGTAAGCTGATCCCACCGTGTTTATGCTCGTCCTATCGGGTCGTGTGTTATCACGAATGGTCTGTGCGGCATGGCCGGCTTCGCTCGTCAAAGTCGGCTCGAGCGGCCCATAGATACCCAGATAATCATGCATCAACACACACTCAATGCGTGCTCCCTTGCAACTGTGACTGCGATATATGGTCTCGACATGTGGCTGGGTCATCAATGGTAGCGTTGCTTCCAGTCATGGATGTAATCGGTTGCGGTAGGTCTGACTCGCAAACTAGGAGGAGTGGAGTTCTGTTTGCAGCTAGCTTCATACCAGAGCCGCATCTGGGGACAGCAATTATAGAGGATGGGTTCTGTCTTTATCGATTAATTCGGATCGCAATGTGGCCTTATACAACATCCATAGGTTTTTCTTCGATAGGGCTAAACGCAATTGCGAGTTGATATCGGATTTGTAAAAGGTGCCAAATGCAACCAAGTAACAACCTTATCTATTGCGATTGCAAGCCTTCACCATCATCCCACGTGGTACTAATACAGACAGTAAAAGTAGGGCGGCTCCACAGAGACCTATTGCGAATGCCTGCCTAGCAGCAGGTTGCCGATTCTTGTCCTAGTGAATTTTTCAAGTCACAGAGTGGGAAGAAAAAAGACATTAGATACTATCGCGATCTTGTCTTCGTTTGCTCCATGAGAAGTCACTAGAAGCAAGATAGTCGTCAACAAAGTAGAAATACAAGCTGATTACTGAACGAGACCATTTCGGTTTTAAGGAGGCTATCAGGGGTTTCCGAGCTGAATGCGAACAATCACTCCACTGGTTTTGTTTGTCTCCACAAGAACTCCTTACTTACGGAACATCGTCCGTAATCTTCTTGCGGGTAGGCAGCGTGGCAGAGAATAACACAGGCAATTATCCCCTGCATGTACGGGTAGCATGTGGATCGAAAGTTCCTGATCACAGCGAATACGTAATTACGACTGCAGCTGGGCCCTGCAAACATGGCCGCAGAAGGTATGTAAACCGTTATCGATTCAGACAACACCCCGTTCGACAGGGCAGCATGCCCTCAAATCTCGACTATGATGCAACTAGTTTGGTCTTTGGCTAGGGTAGCACGGCACGGCAGTAGATGGGCCTGGCACGGTGGGCAGTGCGCGAGACTATGGGGCAATATCGGCGGGCATCATGCCCTTTTTAGTCATGATCATCCCATACCGCGTCTTTCTACGACGTTAGTCCAAAGTTGAGTTCCTGAATATATTATTTATCGAAGTCGATGATTTTGGGGGCATGATATCATTGGAATGGCGACTTCTTCATCCTGAATCGCGCTTCGTCACTGAGAAGACGCTAAAGGGCAAATAAATTCTCACCATCCATTGCCGATGCATGTCTTAAGTTCTCCAATGGTTGGTGGGCTTTTGGCCCAGGTGGCTTCATATCAATAGATTGACAAACTGGAAACGCTTCAAAGCGTTAATCAAACAGACATATATTGAGTAATATAATAATATTGTGCACGACGGCTAGATAGATTGTTGACTGATAGTCTAAGAATGGCATAGCTAGCTGTCATTTAGCTTCATAATTGCCCTATTACATCAGAGATACAGATACATGTGCTATTAAGTCTTAGAATCAAATACTAGGGAGCCCGTGTAACTGGTGACAAATTGACCTGAACCTCAATATCTCACGGAAAGCAATATCTATTTGTAGAGTCGAGCTGTTACTATCTGGAGCAGAGTCTGGTAGCCAGGACTAACAGCGCCTGCCAGGAGAAATTAATAGAATGCAATGATGGTAGCAAAGTGCCTGGTGACAGAAACTGACCAGCCTGCCGCATGCCCTGCGCACAGACTCTGTGGATCTGTCTCCGTTTAATATACACTGAGGGATTGCCGTGGGTCGATGTGAATAAATCACCTCAGTCTTGTCAAATAGTGCACTGATTATTGGTCAGAGGTTGGTGAGAAAGGAATCGCAAGGATGATCGGCCAAATAGGGCCTCGAGAGCTCCTTTCTTGGCACGGGGTTTGTTACCAGACTATGTTTATATTCTGGAGGATGAGAGCCACGGCTTTTACCGCGTTCGATGTGGCTTACTTTCCAACAGGCGAACCTGGTCCAGAATTTTCTAGTTCCACGTCGTGCGGAAGGCGAACTACAAGTATAACGGAGACTGTATTTTCACCCTTAGCCCAGGATAGAGCAGCACCTATAGATGTCAGGTTTTGAAGTAAGAAAAGGCTTTTCTTACACTGGATGACACAAATTCCAGATGCGCCCCCTCACGATCGGCAAGGTGTGCTGAGATGGTTTCCCAAGAGGTTAGTTCCTCTCGTGTAACAATTAGTTATGATCTTTCAGGGCCTACATCCGCTCTCCACGTGAATTTGAATGCAGTCGAAAATGAGTATCTGCCAATTCTCCTACTCCAGCTACAATTGAGGTGTCATCATTGCATTTCGTGATGATGTTATAAAGTTCGAGACGGGCCGAGTGGGACGGGTCAAGCGGTGGTTATTTGTCCGAGGATCATATTCAGCGATCCTTTTACATTTGGGTCATCTTTCTCTGTGCATGTCTATAATACATTCAACATCATGTATCTGAATTTCGATTGGTATTCTCCCACTTATCTCCAGAGGGGTCAATCATGTCTCAGCGAGCCAGCCGCAAGTTCCCGCTCAGGTATTAAACCTGTTTATTCGATACCGGCGATGTTCTTGATAGAATGACAGGACTTACTACTACGTGACGAAACCTTCCTTTTTGTTGAACATGATGCAAGACACGACGCATACTTGATTGTGCCTGAGTATGAAAGCTTTCATGCTGTCTCAACACTTTTTGAGATGCTGCCGTAGTGTAAAAGTGTAGTTATCAACGGATGGGTGATTCCGGTAAGCAATTGCATGCAGTAGGCCCAAGACACAAGTGGAGTCCGGATGTACCTTTGGTGTGTTTTCATTACTGTTATTTCAAAAGCGAGAACCATTACTAGTGGTCTAGACATCAGTATCGTGAACAATTTGGGGAGTTAAACGCCGTACCCAGCTCAAAGCTCCAGCACATCAAGCCAAGACGGCGCGAAAACACCCACGCTACGAAGGGAGTTCCTTGATACATTGGCGTTGTGGCAGAGTGGTCTAATGCGCAAGACTAGAAATCTTGTTCCTTCGGGAGCGTCTGTTCGAATCAGGCCAACGTCGAATGCTTTTGCATCTTGGAGCATATTTCCACCAGGGCTACCAAAGTCGTCGTTGTTGCACTTGCCCACCGACGGCGAAATGTTCACATTGTGTGTTTTCTCAGCTAGGTAAAAAGTGGAAACTTGACTCTCATTTCTCACGCTTTTTGTCACCCAATACTTCCCCACCGAGACCGTGAGAAGACGAGGCTTCTTACCTAAGCAGTTGAGCCGCTGTAACCTCTCGACATGTAAAATGCAATGAACCGTAGCGTCTAGTAATTTGAGAGTAGAGTAGTTGTCCTATTAAGAATCTACGTATGGACCGGAAAGATGACAGAGATACTCATCTAAAGCGGTCCGTGCGAGTGGTACGCCACATCTGTAGCGGCTTCCACCCACTAGCCACACGAAGCTATTCCAGCTTCACGACATAATAACAAGAAGATGGGCAATTCCACTTGGACATGTACAATCGTAACAATCAATCAAGCCCGCCTTGTAGCGGTTCATTGATTGATACTAGAGGGGTGTAGTTTCAAAAACGTCACAGACAGTGGAATGGAGCTGGCGCCGCTATTGCAAGCTTTTATAAACCAGTAACTACTACAAACAGGCTTATAGAAAGGCACGGGCCAATGCCAAGGTTCACCTAGTATACTCAGACAACCACCATGAGCCCTCTACTTATCCAGAAATACGGATAGGATACTACGTAGGCCAGGTAGCCTAGACTTTCTCAGCCAACTGACAGAACCTTATTCGAAGCAAGCACACATTTCAAATAAGAACATGCAGAGGTCACGAGCAGTCTTCCCATGCTGCTTCCAGTTATAGTCACAGAGCCATGGTCACTGCCCGTTGGTCTCAAGTCTCCGACCCAAGACACGGCTTCCCATGCCTCTCAAGACCAACGCGGCGGCGCCAGGGAGTGTCCTCCGCATCCGGACAGGAGGGATGAACGACCGGGACGGGTTCGTCTGCGACACAGAGAGCCTTGTGTCACGCTGTCCCGGGCCGCACGCTGACCCGACGCACCAGTTGAAGATCCGAAAGAGGACTGGCGGGGAATGTGGATGAACGACTTGCCCACCAACCTAATCTATCGATCGATTCATCTGAAACCAGTAGAATGAAATGATGGTAGCAAAGTGCCTGGTGACCCCTTCTTCCACGCGCGCGCCCATCTCTATTCGCCGGATCGTGCCCAGAGGTATCAATGGCCGCACCAATGGCCCTTCTGGGCCGAGAACTCTGCCAAACAACCCGACACTTTCCCCGGACCGTCTGTCTACCCTTTCCTTTCCGTTCGTTCGTCCACCCACGTCCCTGGGACTCACCCTGCTGGGTACCGGTGCCGACGCGGGCCGCCGAATCGGGATGTGTGACTGACGAACCATCTACCCCCGCCTGAACTTTAGAACGGCTTGCTTTCTTACGCCAACTTAATGCATTGGGCAAGGCTGCGAACGGGTGTGGCTGTCATCATAACTTCAAGTCGGCTCCCTGCCCCCCCCCCTCCCCCCCCCCGGATAAAGCTAGGACGAAGACATACCCGTGGCAAATGGGAATACTTGTAGTCAGTTAGGTTCGAATCCTATCGGCGTCACATTTTGGGGTTGTTGGCACAACTGTTTCTTTATACCAACATGTGAAACATCGCGCGATTAGTACATTGCGTGCCAGCTTACCTCACTCCCGAGCAATCACCCCCGGGCCGACCAAGCCCAGACCGAAGCCGGGCGCCAGATATCCCCCTCATCCTTATCTCCCCAACCTGCAATATTGGTTAGTCCTAGTCAGCTTAGCCGCGAACGAGACCGACTCGCCCAATCTCCGAGATTCCCCCTAAGGAAAGGAGAAACTCCCAAGAGAGCCATTAGCGGCGAGGGATAGGGGGAAGCACCAAGAGCCCGCATCTCAGAGCTCGCTGCCATACTGTCTCTGGAGCCGTTCCCTCCGACCCATTCAGCTTGGACTCTCACGCCTGTCTAGCTATTTGCTCAAAGGAAAAGATTGTAGAGGGGGCGGGAAGAACAAACAAAAGGAGTAAAGCCGAATAGGACCTCGTGAACAAACCGACAAACACCCCAATACATCCCTGCATTCTTCGCAATAACGGCCCTGGACGCCACCATTTCCCCCGTCGCCGTCCCCCATCCTTCCCCATCCTCCACCTGAGGGACAAACACGGCCCCTTTGAGCCCGTGTGCTTGAGCTATTTATACCCCAGGCCTGGCCCTTTGTTCCTGTCGTTAGTGTATGGCGCGACCGTTTGCACGTGGCGGCGGCCCCCCCCTTTTGTCGGGTGAGTTTTAGACGCTACACAATCCCCCATTCTACCGTCATTTGTTCACATTGATGGCTTCCCCCTCTCATCCCCCCAAGGGCAAAGGGGCCGCCGGTACGTGTCTCTATATCATGCCCATCATGCACCGGTCCTTCAAGGCTCCTTCGCCCCCGTCCATGTCAAGTGGCCTCCTGCTCCTCCCTCTTGAGCCATTCTGACCGTAGCGGGCGACATCCACAATGCTCGCCTCAACATGCCTCCTCGCCTTGGCCGGTCTCGCCCCCTTCGCTCCCACCCTCGCCGCCGCCGCCGATGAGGACGTGCCCCAGAAGCCCCTGAACCCCGACGCCGCGAACCCTCCCCCGCCGCGGGCCTCCGCCTCGCTCCTCCCCGGTGCCGGCTCTCACATCCTCGCCTTCGGCACCGTCGCCTCGTCCTCCTCCTCCACCGTCTTCTGCTCACCCTTCGAGAAGGTGTGCGACGGCAGGTGCATCCCCATATCGGGGGCCTGCTGCGTCACCGGCCGCGGCGGCTACTGCGAGGAGGGCAACTACTGCGTCGCCGGCGGTTGCTGCAAGACCGGCAAGACGTGCTCGGGCCCGCCGCAGGGGTGCGCCGCCGGCAAGGTGCTCTGCAACGGCCTCTGCATCCCGGTCGGCACCGCGTGCTGCCCGACGGGCGGGTACTGCGCCGCCGGGGAGAGGTGCGCGGCGGACGACACCTGCGCCAAGCCCTCCGGCGCCGGGGGCGACGATGGACAGTGCGAGTCCGGCAAGGTGATCTGCGGGAGTGGATGCATGCCGGCCGGCGAGGTGTGCTGCTCGACGTACTTCTGCAACGCCGGGGAGACATGTGCCGCGAACGGCAAGTGCAAAACGGGCGGCGGTGGTTCCAAGTCCCAGTGCGGGACAGGACAGGCGCCGTGCGGTGCCGGGTGCATGCCCAAGGGCGTGGTGTGCTGCGAGACGTTTTACTGCTTCGAGGGGCAGACGTGCGCGGCGAACCGCAAGTGCCGGAACCCCGACGGCGACGGCGGCGGCGGCGGCGGCGGCGGGGACGGCGGAGAGAACAACGGGTCCGGGACGTCGTCCAGCCCGCGGCCAACCCGGACGACGACCACGGCACATCCCGTGTCCACGACGGCGTTTGCAAACGAGCCGAAGCCGACAACAACGACGACGACGTCGGAGGAAGGGGATGATGATGATTCAACTTCGACTTCGGCCGTCTTTACCCGGACGGCGCCCACGGCGGCCACAACGCCCACGATGGAGACTGGGCAGACAGGGCAGACAACGGGATTGGCGCCGCCGAGCACTCTCGCCAATGGAGGCGCCGGGCGCGTGGCGAAGAATATCCAAGGAGCGGTCCTTGTGATGGGCTTGTTCGCAGCAGCGCCGCTAGTCATCTGAGAATGCATGTCGTCAGCATGGAAAAAGCAGCTCGAGGATCACGATTGACGAGCACAAGATACCAAAGGACGATTTTGATAAAAAGAGATCACAATATAACCTGTCGTCCTTCATCTATAATCTGGATGCGTAATGTTCATTCCCGGACTCCCTTGAACACGCTTCCCCAACGCCTAAATGATCCTTTTTGCCAAACTCCAAACTTTTTCTTGCCTGTGATGATGTAAACCTCAAAAGTGACCCGACGCCGTGCGTATGTAATGCTGACTACTGACGGGCGATGCCGCCTGCATCCCCGTAATAAAAGTTTCGCGAGTATCCTATAGATACCTGGGCCTCATCCACTCGACATTGCGGAGACCCAGGTTGAGCCCGTTGCTGGCCCACCACCTGCGCACCTGCTCCTGGTCGCCGATGCTGTCCTCCAACGCTTCTTCAATGTCGCACGTCCTGTACTCGACGCGCTGCTTCCGCCCCTCCATGCCCTCGAGCTCGCCGTATGCGAACTTGCGCCACCATTCCAGGACGCCAATGTGCTGGTGGATGGTTGGCTGGACGAGCACCTCGCCGTCAAATGCAAGCTTGTCATCGCCCTTTAGTTTCCGCCAGAGCTCAAGGACGCCGACCTGGCCCCAGCGCGAGGCAATCTTGGCTACGCCATCCCCGTGGGCAACGGGGATGCCGGACGCCATCCACCATCGGAGGACATCCACCTGGCCATGCTGAGCGGCCCACAAGAGCGACTTGCCGGGCCTCAGCACAATGGTGTCGTCCTGGGCGGCGGCGTCACGCCACCATTCGAGCACGAGGAGGTGGCCCTTGCCGCTGGCCTGCTCGAGCGCTGCTTCGGTGAAGCGGAGCGGAAGACCGGAACGGCGCCACCACCAGTCGAGAACCTGGACGTAGCCGTTCTTGGACGCGCCGTCGAGGGCCTCGGCATCGTAGCACTGCTGATGGCGGCCGCGGAAGTACCGACTCTCCTTCCAGTAGTCGAGGACATCTGGGCGGCCAAAGTAGGCGGATGCTTTGGTCGGGAGGACTTTGCCGTCAAAGGCCTGAAAGAGGTCGGGTCGGTTGGCTTCCATCCAGGTGAGCACTTCAATGAGTGAGAAGCGGATGAGGAGTTTGATGACGAGGGCTGGGAGTTCGTGGAAGGTTGGTGGGGACTGGAGGAGCTTTTTGCAGATGGAGGTCGAGTCGCAGGTGAGAACAAGCCATTCGAGCTCGTGCTCGTAGACCTTGAGCGGGTTGTTGGGGTCCCTGGGCTGCAGCTTCCAGGGATGCGGCATGGGCAGGTTGGTGAAGATGCCCAAGGCCTGGGCGAGTTCCCAGTCACCGGCGTAGTCGAGAATGATGGTCCAGATCTCGGGCGGCAGGTTCGAGTAGACTCGCGGGTCGCCCGAGGCGAGGTAGCCGAGGTGTGTGACGACGTCGACGTCGCGGCCTAGGCCGAGCAGGTCGGCCTGGTTCTTGATGATGCCAAGCACGTCGTTGAAGCCGTTCCAGTTGACGATTCGCTTCGGGCTTTTGTGGGAGCCGTCATAGTGCCACAGGATGGGCGACATGGCACGGATCCAAGGCCACTTGCTGTTGATCTTGTTGAGCTGCCTCTTGGTGGCGGGGTTCTCCCACATATGGGTGCTCATGCCGGGAACGAGCAGTATCTTCTTAGCCGTGTCCCAGCCTCTCAGGACCTCGAGGAGGAAGGTGTCGGCGATGCCGACCATCATCTTGGCCATGTTATCGGCGTCGATGGGGGCGAGGACGAGCAGGTCGGCCCACTCAACGAGCTCAAAGGCCTGCTGGCGGTAGAATTCGACATCATCGACGTCGGCCTCGGAGGCGGCACGCGAGGGGCCGAGCGGGAAGGTCATGGAACGATTCTGCATGGTGATGACGGTTTGGCTGAGGCGGGGGACTGCGTCATCGACGATGGCGCGCATCTCAATGGCGGAGCTTTTGGAGAGGCGGACGACGAGGGTCTGGGCCCATGATATGTCGCGGGGGCCGTTGGCGGCGACCAGCAGGTGTAGTTTCCGATCGCGAGGCTTGAAGTGGAGGGACGAGGAAGAGGAGGCGCTCCGCGTTATGCGCAACGGTAAGGGATCGGGGGGATCCATCGGCGCATGCTCTAGTGGCGGTCGAAGGGGGAGATGGCGAGGGTCGGGGCCGTTTCGAGGACGGCGGGTTCGTACGGGCTGTTTGGGATCGTATCGATATCAGGCAGATGGAAGGTGGCAGCAGTCGTAGTAGCGGTGGGGTTGTTGGAACCGAAGGCTGGATTGGGCAGAGACGAGTTCGAGATGGTTCAGTTCGGTCGCCAGAAGAGAGATGGTGGTGGAAGTCGGTCGGCAGATGGCGGTGGTGGAGGAAGAAGGAAGGAGGATATTGTAACGATAGGAGAGCGGGTGGGATGGTGATGGTGGAAAGACTGTAGTGTACGTATTGAATCGAATCCCAGTGGTGATGCAGAACGGGTTTGTCGGCCGTCAGTGGCGGTAGTGTGTTTGTGATGTTTGCGGACTGGGTAGTTTGCGGTGTGTGCAGTGCAACAGCGACGGGCTCACAATTTCCGGAGGGTGCATCCGCAAGGCCTTACGGGATAGGTACGTACGGTATCCGTACTCCGTAGTCGGTCGAGTGTTGGGTTATGAAGCCAGGTCAGCCAGTAGGAAGGGTTGGGGGCGACGGCGGGAAGAAAACGACATGGATCTGGGCCGCAATATGTGGCATCACCATGACATGGGGGGGGGATCGAGTTCCTTAATTCCACCTTTGGGTTCGACGTGTGCGTGGGACCGTGCTGGTTGTTGGTGGCCGGGAACAAGCAAGAGAGGGTGTACTGAGAATTGGAAGGAGCAGGACGAAGGAGTTGGGAAAGTGCTGCAGGGGGTACGGAGTATAGGGCAAAGGGAAGGGACGTGGACAGAAGGGGCGATACGAATGTACCTAGGTAGGTATCCGTGGTGGGATGTACCTGAATGCGAAGATACCTTGCAAAGGTACCTACCTACTACGGCGTAGTGTAGTAGTACGACGTAGTGTACGGAGTAGCAGTGTAGTGTACCTACTCACTTTGTCCGCCCAAGGGGCTTGGGTACAGACAAGACAGTAATAAGTGCCCAACAGCAAAATCTTTCGTGACCTTCCCTTGCCTTGTTCTTGGCCACGCTGCGCTGTTCTGTACACCTCACTGCTGTTAATTACCACCTATAAGCCCATGTTGTAGTAATCATACTGTACACTACTGGGTATTTGCTGTGCTGGATTCGCAGCGGGACCATGATTGGAAATGCAGATGTGACAACAGAGAGAAAGGTTAGACGCTGCGGCCAATCAAACAGTAGATGCTGGTCTGGCCGACGCTTCATTACCTAATCACCCCCGCCTTCTGCGTGTGGTGTGGTGTGGTGTGGTTCCCACTCTGTCTGCGCCCGCTACGTCACCACCGCTTCTTCCGTGTGACACACGAGGAAGGAGGTCTGGATGAAGCAGGAGCAAAAGACATGGCCATCCGGAACATTCCCTCCTTTCCAGCTAAACAGCATATCCCATATCACCATCACCACCACACCACCACCACCTTTACCCGTCTCACATCTCTCGCCATCACCTCACTAAACCCCTTGGCACTGTGCCCCTTCATCATATCGACATCGTCGTACACCCCGCGCCGCTGTCATCCTCCCACCACCCTCCAAAACGGCCAGCACATCCTTGCCTGCATAACGGCACACCCGCAAGATGTTGTGTGTGATGCGTCGTCTCAACATCAACGCCAAGCAACCCCGTCCAGCCCCTTCCCGACTCGGACTGCGCTAACTTTGGCACGTCTCGGCCTCCACCCCGCAGGGTCCTCCGTGTCATCGGCACCGGATCCCGCCGGTACGGCTGCTACCTGCCGCGCTGCGTATCCCTAATTGTGAACTCGTCTCGACCTAGGTACCTAATGTAGGTAGTACCGGCAGGAGGCCGTCATGCAAGACCCCGGTCATTCCTTACCGCAACGACAGGGGGAGATGAGCCTTACCGGTACATAGGTACGGATAGATATACTACACTACACTAAGTGCTCCGTACTGCCCCATCCAGATAAGCTCGGCTGACATAAGCCACTATCACGACAACAGCCATTATCGCCATGGCCAGTTTCCAATTTCTACATAGCTGTCCCCGAGGACATCGTCCCACTGTCGTTTCTTCGCCGCCTTCCCTCGCTATTCTTTGCTTCTCCCTTTGCAGTATCCTTGCAACTGTCAGCATAATTCCCGCTCGGATACGTTACGGGACTGATCTCAAACCGTCGACTTGAAGTGGGGCAGGTAATGCGGCAAAGCCTTACACCCATAGATATACAGATAACCAAGCATCTCGGCATATATTCGAGCTAGATACTCGTGTGTACTTGGAACTCGGCCTGTGATGCTTCTCCATCCTCCCACTTTCTCTGCTAGCTTTGGCCAGTCGTGGTAAGGTCCGTTACTCGTCCAGTATTCTACGCTAAAGGTGAAGCCCTTGGTGCTGACGAAGTCGGGCCACTTTCAAAGCTATGTGTTATCGTTGCATTCAACTGAACAAATAAATGGATATTTAGTTATTTCAGAAAATAAATTCAAGTGGTGTAATTACAGAGAAGTAGAAATCTCCAAAACGCCATGTTCTATGCGAGTCTAGTGATGCTGAACCCTGTATCCGTGGCACCGCGCTAACTACCAATGAGAAATCAGTCATCAGAATCTTCGCTGTTACTCTTCTCAACCCAATTCTGAGCTCTGGATGCAAATTTGGAGATCATCAACACCAACACCCCGGCCGACAAGGCCGATAGAGCAGCTAAGCCATCACAGTCAGCACGCGTTGCGAACATCAGCATTGAGGCACAGAGGGACGCTTACTTATCGTGAATGACCATCCTACTCCTATGGCATCAATCATTGGTACGGCGCCACCAATACTACTAGCGCCAAAAATGTACTGAACGACATACTTACTGCTGATAACGGCTGTTCTGTGTTTGGGGAGTGCCTCTGCAGGGGTGGTGTTTAGATGGCTGTTCATAGAAAATAGAAGCATGTGCAAAAAAAAGGAAGACTCACCAGCAGAGTACGTATTAAGACCACTGAAAGACCACATGAGCCCAAGGCCCTGGAAGAAGGAGCTTATGACTGGCAACGCCACTCCGCCAACTTCTTTTTGCAAGCTCCACCCGAAGATTAGTGTGCCGGCTGGAAGAACGATGAAGATGGCCGGGAGGCTGCTGTTCAACCTGTCTTGTGGAAGCCTGAGTCCGTTTCGCTTGCGAATGTACCGTTTCACGGTATAGTCGGATACTCGGCCACCGATGGTACTGCCCACCAAGAAGCCTGCGCCCGGGGCCAAGTAAAAAAGACCACTGATGAGGGGGGAAGTGAGGTTGAAGCGCGGGTTGATGACACGCCTGATGGAGCTAAGTAGGCCGTACTGGTTGAAGCCCAGAAGTCCACACGCAAGGTTCTACGCATTGGATTAGAATACGTGCAAGTCATGGTTGAAGTGCACAACGAAGAGGGCAACATACGGCGGCGAGGACGTTGGGGTATTTGAACAGGCGGAAAACCCCCCTCGGGTTGAAAGCACGGCAAAGTTCACCAACGGACCGCACAGGGGTCTTTTCTTCAACCCGGTGTTTGGCTAGCTCGCTAGCTTTCGGCACGAAGAAGAAGGCCATGATCAGACCGACAAAAGCCATTCCCGCTTGAACCCCGTAGATCACCCTCCACGAAGTGAAGCTTACAATCACACCTCCGGTCAGTGGAGCTAGGTCGTGTTAGATAGATGCAGGATCGGGTTACAAGTTGCCACTCACCTAGCGTGTTTGCTCCGACGCAGCTGCCTAAGAAGAAGCCGACAGCGGTTCCGCGATTTGTCTGTCCAAATTGTCAGAGATGTCTCAGATATTACGCTCCAAGGCCCGACTTACGGGATCGAAAATGTCGGCCAGGATCGTCTGCCCTGCGACAAGGAAGAACGGACCCGTCGTCCCCCCAACGATCCAGATCGCCGTGAAACAGGCAAAGTTGTTGGACAACGCCGAGCCAATCGAGCATAGGCTCAACAGAGTGTTGGCAACCAGATACGTCGTCCTTCGGCCAAGGATGTCGCTCATCGGCAGCCAGATCAGCGCAGACATGGCCTGGGCTATGAAGACACCGGCGTTGGCCGTGGTAATGGCATGCGTTGATATGTCAAAGTCGGCAGCGACTTCGTTCGTCGCCGACAAGATGGAGCTTCCGGAGAAGATGACGGGCAGGGCCATCCAGCAGACAACGGAGAGGATGACCCACTTACGCCATGTGGGCATCTCCATCACCACATCGTCAATGGCCGCAGGCCGCGGAGGGGCAGGAGCAGCCGGAACGGGGCCGGAGGACGGATCGGCACTCATGAACCGAGGGACATTGGCTGGAGGTGCGTGGGCCGGAGTTTCGGCGCTCGGCGAACCCATCTTGGAGTCTCTCTGATTGAACAGAGATGGAGAGAAGCAAGTTTCTACGCTGGAACATTTTCAAACCGGACCGTAACCCAAGAAGTTCCCCGAGTGTATATAGTCGCGGGAGCTCCGCCGTTCGGAGGCATCCTTCGGGAGGCGAAATCTCTTCCATTATTCCAATTTTCTCCTGTGACTCAAATGTTCCGTTAAGTGGGCCATGCACGGCGCCTTTCGTCAAGACCGGCCCGAATCTGTGACGGAAACGCGACTGATATGCTGATCCAGTGGCTGACAACTCGAAGGACGAGTCGGCAACTCCACAAGACGCCGACTAGGGAAACAAGGTCGGTTATCATCCCACTAGTGGGAAAGGAGGCCTGTGGGGTTGAATCGTGACGAATATGCTCGGCAGGATTCGCATGATGCCGATAATGTGGGGAAATGACCAATATTTTCTCGGGATGGCCCATTGTTTTCGCCGAACTATCTCAGCCCGGCCAACACTCGTCTCACTTCGACAACAAAGAAACATTTTTCAATCTGTGGCGATGTCGTGTGTTATACAGCCAGTATTCTAAATCAAACATCCTACCGTCGGCAACATTTCTGGGAGGCCTGTGAGCCAGCGGATGCTGTCCTACTTCCACCTGCCTCGTCCCTCGGCATCTTGCTCAAATTTCCCGAGCATCGGTCTTCATTGATAAGGGCCTGCAGCCCGAGCCGGCATTCGGATTGAGCATCATGGCGTCCGAAGGAGATATATCCAGTTCGGAAGACAGGGGCCCATTGAGACCCGCTCCGACATCTTCCAAGAGTACGAGCCGTCCGAAAACCAAACCAACAGCGTGGGTGCCATCCTCTCTTCGCCCCAATGATGCCTCGTGATTGATATTCACAACTGTTTGCGCCAGGTGCCGTCGATGTCATTCCAGAAAGGTGAAATGCTCCGGTGAACAGCCCTGCAAGAACTGTCAGCAAGCGAGCAAGGGCGCAGAATGCACATATCCTCGAAGGAACCGCATGGTCAAAGTCAGCCAACGGTCAGCATCACTTACTTGTCACTCCAAAAAACCTCCCAAGCCTAGTCGCTAAGAGAAACTCACGACTAGGTACATTGACGATCTCATCGCCGAGAACCAGCGTTTGAAGAACACCAGTAATGCGGCCACTCAATCCCGCGCAGACGCCCTTCTCCCAGAAATCACAGTGGCGCCGGTCAAGGAGACGACGGACAACGCCATTGCCATCCCGCCCCCTTCGCTCGATGAACGTCCCTGGTTCTTGGACATGAACATCCCGCACACCCCGATCCTCATCGGCGAGGCATCGGACGCCGCGTTCGCGACCCGCTTCCGCCAGGCCATTTCGACGGTTGAACACAGCCACATCCCGCGCGTCAACTACGCGACGGATGAGCGGCTGCTCACGCTGTCCGACACTGAATGCCCGTGGCCCAGCCCCGCGAGGGCGCGTCTTCTGGTCGGGGTTGCGCTGCGATATGTCAGCCGTTGCTATCACATCGTCCGCAAGAGCCTCACCATGGATTCCCTTGAGCAGACTCTGCGGAACCCGGCCGAGAGCGACGCTCTTCTCAAGAGCAAGCTCTGGGCACTGTTCGCCATTGGAGCCATGTACTCAACTCGGTCGGTCACATCGGAGAAGAACTTTCCGGGTTTGGCCTACTTTGCGCGAGCCACGAGGGTCCTTCGCATCGTCAGCGAACGACCGAGAATCGATGTCGTTGAGCTAAGACTGCTACTTGTAGGTCCATGATACCTCGTCTCTCCCTTTCCCTGCTGTATATGACTAACACCTCGCCGTCGTTTTACTCGCTTGCACTGAACCGACGACATACTGCGTACGCCTTTGCTGGCTCTGCGACCAGACTTGCCGTCGTGATGGGTCTTCATCTCAATGTTCCCGAATCACAGCTCAGGGATGCTGCTGCCCGCGAGCACAGGGTCAGGGTATGGTGGACGGCATACATTTTCGACAGGATGTGGGCAGCGAAGCTCAGCCATCCCGTCGCCGTACAGGACGTTGATATCGAAGTCGATCTCCCGTCCAACCCGACGGTGGATGAGAGTATTGCAGATGATTTTGCAGACGCCTCTTATTTCGTCGCGAGTGTAAGGCTCGCCAGCCTGCTGGGGCGAGTCGTCCCATCCATCTACCGGAGAAGACATCAGCAAACCTCGCTGTCGCACAGAGTGCAAGAAGCACTCAAAGAGCTTCGCGGGTGGTCTGAAGGACTCCCGCCAGAGCTTCATTTAGATCACAAACCCACGTCAGAGCGTATACCCAAGCCAATCTCTCTGCACCTCAACTTCAACCAGGTAAGTCGGGGAGCTTCGAGCCATAACAGCAGGATTTACTTACTCCCATCTCAGTGTGCTGTGTGCACCACACGTCCCATTTTGCTCCACGTCCTTCGTACACACGTGGCGTCCTGGGGTGCACCAGATGCCCCTGAACCTCAAATCCCGGTAACCGCAATGACGTTGGCCGAGACTTGCATTCGCTGTGCGCGTCATTCATGCCGACTGCTGACGGAGTGCTGGATCGATGGCTCCTTTGCCACCTTTGACTACTTTTTCACACAGTACCTCTTCTCGGCAGCCACCATTCTCGCCGCCTCCAGCCTCCTCAATGGAAAGGAAAGCCACAACGACAGGGAGCAATTCGAGGAGGCCGCCCAGTTCCTCTCGCAGCTGAAGGACAACGGCAACTACGCAGCAGAGGAGTTCTGCCAGCACATTGATGCCATGAAGAGAACCATGGCAGCGGCCCAGGCCCGTCGGGGAGGCTACGCCACCGAAGGAGACACCTCGGCCGCCGTGCCTTCTACCATGCCCCCTTTCACCGATGCGGTGACCCTTGGTCAGCCTTTCCAGACGCAGCACACGACGGCTGGCATGGCACTCAACGAACCATCCCTACAGGAGCTCTTGGCTCAGCCACTTCTGGACTTGCAGTTCATCGATGCCTCGATTTACAACGATGGTGCTCAGGGGCTCTACTGGCCGGATTTCAGTCCGGAATCATGGACAGCTGATGCATGGGCGCCGACTTGAGCTGGAATTTTCCTTGATGTTCGATCACGGGTGCGATTTAGTATTAAAAGAGTTAAGGAACATTCTGTGAATCCTACACCAATCTCCCAGATGCCTCCACTTTCGTAAGTCCGGTGTTGGGAGCGTCCTACAGCAATGGAGTACGCCTACCAAAACTTGAACGGAACGCCCAGCCTTCTCGCAGCGTTCGGTGTCGGAGAACTGGAAGCCGCCGAGGTCGATGCGCCGGATCCCGTCTCTGTCGCCGCACCAGATCCTGTTCCGGGTGTCTCGGTAGATGTCACCGCGACAGTGGTCGATCGCGTCACCGACGCCGTGACGGTGGCAGTTCCACTTCCTCCGGTACCGCCGCATGATTCCTCTCCCGGGATGATGGTGTAGCTGGTGCTGCATCCGACGCGGGCACAGGGGTTTCTGCATGGAATAGAGACATATTCCGTCAGCACCGGGGTAGGGCAGCCGCAGGACTGCGTCAGGGTGGACACTGTGAGGCACTGCGGCACCGGGCAAGTGGCGCAGCTTTCCGTCACCTCCGTGACGGTCGGGCAGGCAGAGGCTGTGCCGCCACTCTCAACCGGAAGGGTAACAGATGCGGTCAAGTCGATCGGGAGTATCGAGTATAGATCCGACGTGCTTTGGGCAGCAGTTGGCCCCGCGCTGGTCTCGTTAGCGAGATGCTCACTCAGCGTGATTGATAGATTCATACATGAAGACAATGGCTGAGAACTGCTTGGTAAACTTCATTGTGATTGATGACTTGCGAGTCAGCGGACTGTGCAACAGAGGAAGATATTGCGGGTTTGAACAGGTGACTGAGAGAACAAGTTTGGCATCTAGGAGAGGCCGCCTTTTGTGTTCTTGCTCCGTGGCAGGTGACACCACCGGTGATCTCCTCTTCTCAAGGCCCCTGGTGCTCATTCGTTCGGTCCATCGGTGTAGGAGTTCAAACCACCATCCTATTTCGGCATTGGGGTCTTGGCTTGCAGGGGTGCAGATGCGGAGATGCCGTGTTGACTGGCCACCGACCTCTTTGATTTTTGACCAATTGCAGTAAGTTCTCGGGGACCTTGGCCGTTTGACCACGCACGGCAGAGCAGCCAGCCAACTGTAAAAGGGACCGCCTTGGCAACGTACCTTAGTCAGGTTTATAGCACCTTACTGTCTCACAAGATGCTCTTGACCTCTATGGGCAAGGTCAAACTTTGGTAGCCAATGGGGCAGTTAGATACCTGGATAGCTCCATGGTATTGTGTTTTCTCCTAGAAACCTTCTGCTGTGCTGAGTATCGGCCACGATACTCATACTGTACTCTTTAGACTGTGTCCCGAGTATTATTATTGTGTACCTGTGCGACCTCAAGAGGGACCACGGATTATGTATCTTAACTTTGCCACGGCAGTTTGTGCAAGGAAATCTTTGACAGTAGAAAAGTGCCACTGCTGTGAGACAGTGTCGGTTGTATTCCAATCGCAGCAGCTGTATGATCGCAGAGATCAGCATGTATTCAGACACAAACGCAACTTGGCAACACCAATATCTGTGCTACACCGGTGGGCCGGAGGCAAACATATTTATTTATCTATCTTTGGATATAAACGGCCCGCTTTATGTGCCCCCCAATGCCGCTGGACACTCTCGGTGATTCGTACGGCTACATGCCGTCCTTTTGGCGTTCATCGGTAACTTTCTCCCGTGACGAGCTCCTGTCCTGTGTCCAGGTCTCCTCGGTGCTCGCCGCACGAGCGTCAATAGCAAGATCCTCCGTCTGCGGCACGCCATCGATATCCAGCGTACCGGCCGCGTTCGCCCTCGAAAAGATAGTGCCAGGCATGACGGGGTAGTCGCCTTCGGTTTTCTTATGCTCGGGGACGAGGACGTTAAACCAGCGCGGCATGACGAGGCCAACGAGTGAAGCGGCGAGCACGATGTGCATGAATGTGAAGCCGGCGATATGAAGGGGGTCCCAGCGCTTGTCAGAATAGAAGTTCGGGTATGCGAAGGAGAATATGATGGCAACAATCGGCGCCGTATTGTATTTCAGCACAAAGGCCCAGATGGCAGGGATTCTCCACTGCCCGTCCGTAGCAATTGTAGCATTAAGATCGCGGCGCAATTGGTTGCCCTGAGGAATTAGCAACCGTGGATCGCTGCCAAGGAAACACGCATTGAGTACTTACCGAATAGGAGGTTAGGTACCAGAAGCGTCTCATCAACGAGTTCTTGCAAAAGAAGTTGGGGCAGTAGGCGGTCGGGTCGGACGCGAGTAGCACCGAAGAACCGGCCCCGACGATGAACATCCCGAAGCCAACGCCTGCACCAGCTGCAGCAGAGACCGAATGAGCCACGACGAGACCGATGAACATGCCTCCGATGTAACCAAAAACGTTGTACAAGCACCAAGACAAGAGACCACATTGGTCAACTACATCACGGTATCGATACAGTGTCGTGGCACAAACGGCTTCGCACCAGACGATCCAGAACAGAGCCAGGTAGTTGATCCAGGTGTCTGCCGCGTCCACAAGAGTGTATCCGAATTCCGTGCAGAAGGGCAGAGAAATGAGGAAAGACGCGAGGACAATGATAGTTGAGACCCAAGGGCGAGAGTACTTCTTGCCCCAGTCAGAGTCGCAAACCATGGTGACCAACGTCTCGAGCAACGCGAAAGCCGAGCCGAGACCCAGGATGAAAAGGGTCGCAAAGAAGAGGACGCCCCAGAAGTTGGAACCTGGCATCTCGGAAATAGCTTCAGGGTATGTGAGGAAACCGACGACGAAAGTGTTGAGCCTCTCGCTGTTATCGGGGTGCATGCCGAGGTAGCCGACAACGCCGAAAACGGACATGGAGCCAATGATTTCAATAAGAGAGTTCGAGATGCAGATGATCAGCGAGTCCTGAACAGCGTTGGAATATTTCGAGTTGTAAGAGGCGTAGCTGGTGTAATAGCTGGAGACCGAGCAACATCAGCCATCATACTTCGAAAATCAAAGCTTTGAGCCTTCAATCATCACCTACCCCATACCAATCCCAGTACTGAAGAATACCTGACCACATGCTTCTTGCCAGATAGTGCCAGAGGAAAGCTTCTCTCCGTGCCATTCCGTCCAGTATATGCGGATGCCATCTATGGCATTGGGAAGAGAGCAACCGCGGCCGATGAGAACAATCATGAGGACCAGGGGTGCGGCCATGGTGAAGTAGACCACGCGTCCTGTAAGACCGATGCCCTTGAACATACAGAGCCACACAACTGATAGAAAGTAAAAGGTCAGCAAGAAGCCAAAACAAGAATGGGGAGTGCGTGGTTACCAAACCAAGTGAACAGATTCCATAATGTCGTCTCGGTAACCATGCCCATTCCCGGGTAATAGGTATAGTCTTGGACGGCATTGCCGTCAGCCGTTAAGTTGCCCTCGACGCCTGGAACATCCTGGAGAACGGTCCCATAGAAGAACTCCTCATTGCGACCAGACCAAGGCATAGGACTGATAAACGAGTGTCGAAAGTAAGTCATGATCCACGCCAGGATCGGGACGTAGTAGATGACGATAGCGTATCCGATATATACGACGCCAAAGCCCACGCCCTTTGCTCTCTTGTGAACATGGTGCCAGGCAAGTACGCACCCGCTACGGTAGGCTTGGCCAACGCTGATTTCGAGAAGCAGCGTCGGAATGGCCAGGCAGGCAAGTGAGATAAGGTAAGGGATAAAAAACTGCAATCCGTGATTGTTGAAGACAATGGAGGGGAACCGAAGAAGATTGCCAAGGCCAACGGCGCCACCCATCGCCGCAAAGATGAAGGACGTTCGAGAACCCCACATGTCACGGCCATCGTCGCCCTTCTCCGCCGATGGCGCCAGCAGGTTGTAAATTTTCTTGCCGATGTTGACCATGTTTGCGGATATCGCTCAAGAACTACTATTAGGGACAAGGAGCAAAAGACGTGACATCCATGGAGGGTCAAAGGGCACGCCTGTGACCGGAAGGCCAAGCGGCCAGTATACTAAACCGATATGTATTAACGTGTAGAGGTCGAGATGCGCTGTAGCATCTCAAAGACTTGGCAGTAAATATGATAGTCTCACTGAAAATAGATCTGAATATAAATGGTTTGAAGGTGGTCCGTTCAAGATCAGTTGAACGAACTACCACGGTGGAGTTCGTCTTAATATACGAATTATGGGTTGCATACCAAGCCTGGATCAACATTGAACTTAGACCCAAGAAATCGGCAACGAATCCTGAAAGCGCCCCTGTCCCAATAGGTGAAGCGTATAGGTAGACCGTTCAACTAGCCAGCATATGTGATAGGATAGGAAACTCACCGGAAAAGTTGGTCTACACGGGCACCAAGGCACACGACCATGATAGCCAAGCCGCTTGGGGTTCCTTGTGTCTTGTCTAAGATAAGGACCATATAGAAGGCCTCCTGGAGGTGGGACTCACGAATCCGCTTACCACCAGCTTTCTGGCATCTAATTGGCCC
Organism: Colletotrichum graminicola M1.001; assembly: GCF_000149035.1. Taxonomy (NCBI): domain Eukaryota; kingdom Fungi; phylum Ascomycota; class Sordariomycetes; order Glomerellales; family Glomerellaceae; genus Colletotrichum; species Colletotrichum graminicola. Next base: position 186,832 of record NW_007361054.1, read on the forward strand.
ACAGAAATGACTGGGACGCGGGCCAAGAGCCTCTCATTCTACGATCTCTGGGGCTCTCGGCTTTCCGGCTTCGGTCTGTCCCTCCGCCAATTACCAAGGATCTTGGCTCACGAGAGCTATCAGCACACGCGCGATAAGACGCACTTTCTCCACACCTTGGCACACGCATGGCAGCGTCAATTGCCAAGATCTTGGTTAGGACCTGGGGACACAACTCTTGCGCTTGACACGCTAGAAAACCAATGGCCTCCGTCCCTTGGCTCTTGGAGCCTGGGCTTGGTGCTGCGCCTGCTCATGAGTATATTACGTTACCAAAGACATACGCTCAGGATAGAGATCAGAGGCTCGCGTAGAATGATGTACGTTTTACGTAAAACTATGAGGAGTCTCAATGATAAATGGTTCTCTCTAGCAATCCGAACCATACACTTGTTCCAGCGTTGAATGTTCACTCAATATAAGTATTGTTTCTTGAACTATATGTCAAGTCGACTTGATGCTTCCTGGTGGCCAAGGCCTTTCTCGACGGTGCCACATACAATTCGTTCACAACTCCAGTTTCAGAAGTTTGGAGAACATATTTCGTGGTCTTTTTGCTCTCAAGCTCCACGTTTAGAAGTTTGACCCAACCGGTCTTCAACCATGGAAACCAGGAGTTTGCTAGCGTTACTATTTCTATAACTTTGGGACATGAATGGCCAACTAAGCTATTTAGATCTCAAATGAGCGGTTTTTATAAGACTTAACGACGTGAAGAGATACATGTATTGAGAGCCGTTCTTTGATTTTCCTAGCTGAACGTCTCCCAAGTCTCAAAACCGATAGTATTCAGCTCACAATGTGGAAGACAACCTAGCGTCACTGCTGAAAAAAAGGTTTGCTAGTGTTTCGGGGATTACGAATCCACATATGGCCAAGGCCGCTAGGCTCGAGTCAAGTATATAGTATTCAAGAAGTAGCACGATTGATCGATGAAGCTTATTTGATAAAAAGTCACATCGATACCTTATTATACGGTACGACGGTCTTCCCATGAGCAGGTCGCAACGCGTTAGATATGTTAATTTTATAATTACGAAGAGCAGAATTGCGCTATAACTTTCCTCTAATGGCGCAATTAGGTCAGACAGCTATGTGGTAACTCTGGGAGTTGACCTTACACGAACTGTCAAATCTATAGTGTTATAGCTTTCTTGATCTATCTAACCGTTGCAAAGGGCACATTGTGAACACACACGCTTCGTTGTGGAGTCTGGCGCCTTAAGACGTCTGAAAGCCATACCCAACATGACTCAATCACTGTCGGGATGTATTCGAAGGCTCAACCACTTTCCTACTTGACTTCACGGGCGCTTGGGTTCATTACACATTTCAACAGTCATCTGATGTTTTGATGCGTTATCTCGTCACCGAGATACCTTGAGAATGGACCAGCGGGCTTGTGTCAGCTGTCTCAATAGCGACGGTTCAAAATTTCTGCAGGTACATAGCTTGTAACGTTAACCTATGTACCTAGATACCCACCGTTTCAAACTGGACACACGATCCGTGAGCAGTATTACATGATTCCCAAGGAAAGTGTTTTACCTAAATGCATACATTGCATAATCTAGAACAACAATTCTCGTCCCTTCCAGGAACTCAAAGTATAGGTGTGCCGTCGACCTTGGTGCCATTTCAACCGTCCAGCTTTCGTGTCTCCACCACTAATGATATGTCAAGATTCCACTTGATGGTCTCTCAAAAATTGATCGTCAAGTTTGTTGTTTCCCCCATTCCTAATGCGGCCTATAGTTACTGAATCTCGTTTCACGAACGGTCCCTTTCTGCTATAAGAAATACCGTTAACTACGGAGGAATGCTCGGATGACGATCGTTATTCATTCTACAAAGCATCAGCACCAGTGACCTGGCGCTGGGTTCTGCCAAGCTGCTCTCAATGACCCACAGCCCGGGTAAATACATAGTAATAGGTATGTCGACAACGGAAACCTTTCGCCCGAGACCTTGAGTCCAAGACATCCATCCCACTCGGTTTAGTCGGTGACCCAAAGCAGGAACCAACTCATTAACAGCATGTATCTGTTTCAGATGCACAGTGCAATGGGCAACTCTCCTTACTTAGGACTCAAAAGTTTGGTGCAGCTGTCGAAACCCAGAGTATAGTCCCTTGATGATTAGTGATATAAACAATGACTTAGACAGGCCGAGTATTGTTATCAGGCAGCTAGAAGACATGCATTTGGAACCCCGTTCGGGTTCGGCCTGTTCCGTGTACTAGTTTGGTTTGCGTCTACGGATCCTGGTTAGATTTCCGCCAAAAGCCGCGGCACTTCAACAGTATGCAATAATGAAGCCAAAGGCCTGCTTCAGCCGCCCAGATTGCTACCGTGGGCCCACAGTTCATGCTGTCATACTGTCTCGAACTCCGGCGCTAAACGCCCTAGCTAGCCGCCAACTTAAGCTAGGAGAGAACAACTGACAGGGCTGTCTCCCGAAGCAACATCTCGGAAGTCACCGCGAAACCAAGCGTGTTCTTCTCAACATTACCTCGAGCATAGCAGTGTCGATCATTGGATTTTCGCTGAGACATGAAATCAGCTGGAGTTTGTTTTACATGCCCCACTACCAAGAATCCGACAGGGAGAGACGGTCAAGGGATTTCCTATCTAGGATTCAACATTCATGAGCTAAAGCATGTCTTGTCTTAGATCACGGGTGTTTCTGACCTTAGCTAGGTAATCTGATTTTCATAACAGCCGTGACTGACGGCTATGCTATAGGCAATGTTCCGTTTATACAGTGCGTAATTGAGCGGGTTCTTTCGAATATTGGGTGAAAAGAAGTAAATATTGTCGCTAAACGAAGCCGGGTGTTCGCTGATCATTTCTGGTCTGGGACCTTGACACATCTAGGCTAGGCAAGTGGAAAGAAGAATTGACATGTGGTCTTCTACGTCGTTTCGATGGGAATGCTTTGGTAACTTGGCAGATACGTGAGAGAACAGATATCGACACTAATCGTGTCGAGTGTCATACTACGAAGACCAGAACTCACTATCGAGAATCAAGTATAAGAATCATCTCGTCTCCCGTCCATATCAACATGATCTTCACAGCAACATTCGCCTTCTTCTCACCTTTCCAACCTAATTTTACAATACAAATCTCTAGTTTCTCGCACTCTTATACAAAACCAGCAACATGCAGTTCACTATGCTTAAGTACGCAGTCGTTGCACTGGCCACTCATGGCAGCGGCGTACTTTCTCAGTTGACGCCTGCGAATGTTGTAACCAACCTCAACACGCTCACCGCTAAATCCCGGGCCCTCCAAGCACCTGCCAAGGACATCACCCTCGTCAACGGCCCTTTGATCCTTATTGGTCAGGGTCCTTTCCCGGTAAGAGAGTTCCGCACGCCTTGATCGTACTCGACCTCCCCACTGAGCTAGTCGATATTAAGGCTATAACTAAACCATTTAATAAATACAGGCAATTATTCAGGGATTTACCGACATCGTCAGTACCACGACTAATGCCATTACGTCGATGCAGGGCATGGCTCCCGTTTCTGCTGGTGCCGATTCTGACAGTATCTTCAATGCGTTCCGCGATTTCGTCCGCGTACACCAAGCGCTTCTCAACATTCTCATTGGCAAAGCTGGCTTGCTTAACACTGTCCCTTTTGCTGGACAGCCGATTGCAGCTGTCCTGAGGCAAGTCGAGGCTGTCGTAGATGTACGTTCAACCAAAACCCTAGCTTCCAAGCGTAGTATGTATGGAATAATCGATTTAACCCCGCTCATTAGACGGTAGCCTTCACTCTTATCGACATGGTGCAGAGCAGAGCAGCCGACCTCACAGCTGAGGCCAATAGCCTCGATCAAAGCCTTGACACGGCGATCAAGAGCTACCAAGGTGTCACCCAGGGTGCTGTTTGAGCAGCCAGAACACAAAATCTGAATTAGCAAGTCAAACCTGTCAATTCAGGTCTTGGACCAGATACCATCCATTTGAACTTCGGTTGAGAAGTTCGAACAACTAGGAATAGTCATAGGTTGCCGGCATAGGAAGTTATGAGGAAGGCTGTGGGCTTATACTTCGAACATCTGCTTTTCGTTTACAAATAGTTTAAGCTCGATCATCCGATTCAACATGCGGAATAAAATGCTCTTTTTGAAAATTTGAACTTGTGTTTACAAACTCTACATTTATGGCAGCCAGTGAATATCATTAATCACCAAACAGCACAACGCTGAGGCTGGATATCTAACTACGCAGCATATTGATGATGGAACGCAGTATTTCACAATACATGCCTGTAAACACAAAGATTAAGCGATTCACTCAAACAGGTCTCGGTTGCTATGCTAGATTAGAAATCCCAATGGAAATGTGACATTTTAATAAGCCGAGTTCTACTGTGCAGCCTCGGGGATATACATGTACAACTAGGCTTGAAGGAAGTGTATAATAATGATAGAGTTAGGTAGTTAGTCCATGTTCCCATCCCCGCCTTCATCTACCCGCACATATCCTTACATACTCTCCTATCTACAAGCCCACACCGGATGTATCTATGGTTATCAGACTAACCACGTGGGTCATGTTTTCCATTGAAGTAATCTCAATTGGGCCAACTATTCACACGCATCCGGTTATTTAAAGCAAGTTTCTTGTGATGACGAAATTAGTCCACAGTTGTCATTGCTACAACTGCACTTAGGTACCGTCACGACATTTCTCAAAGCAATTCCATGCATTAGCTAATGAATCGATGCTTCAAGAGCCTCTCCCTCGATATCCCTAGTCCAAAGGCGCACCTTTCGTAGGTGTAATCCCCTAACAGATTACTCCCATTCACCTTAGTTTTGCACAATGTGTGGCTGACTTAAGTGTCACTAAATGCCAGTAGGCTTTTATATCCAGAAGCAGCCGATCCATTTGACGACATGGCTCGGCTAGAACCTAGTGTCGAACTTTTGAACGGGGAACCAGATAGCTTTGGACTTAGCCAAACTTCACAGGGGCTGAGTCAGGAAGGAGAGCGACCCATGCAACAGATTTGAACCTGTCTCTCGACCTGTGATCGTCTTCTCACCAGTCCATTGTTATTTCCCCATTGAGAACCGAAGGGGCGTAAGGTACGCACCTCCAGTATTAGGAGCCTGCGAGCTTCATTCGCAGATGGCGGCGGACTTCCCCATGGCACAGGAAAAGATGGCGCAGGCCGGGCCCACAAGTCCGACATCTCCTCTAAATGCTGGGATGCCGCTCCTTTTGATACTAGTTACCCGGATATGCTCGAGTCTATTGGTTACTCCTACTATTTTATCCACTACATAACCAGATCGATATCCAGTGCGAGTCAAACATCTCTTTTCCAATGCTGATCAACAACGCAGCTGAAGACGAACATTCATCCACTCTCCACCTCCACCGCCCATTTGTTCTCCAACCGTACTTCCGCCATGGTAAACACCATCTATGCAGTCACAGGAGGCAACAAAGGCATAGGGCTAGGCCTTGTAAAAGCCTTGCTGGCTAGACCATTTACGACAGTCATTGCTTCTGTCCGCAACAAAGAAGCAGCTGCCTCATTCGAATCCGCCATTGGGAATGTCCAAAAAGGCGACAGCAGCGAGGTCCACATCATGCTTCTCGATTTCACCAAAGCTCCAACCCCGTCTTCTGTTCGCGAGGCTTTTGACCAGGCAACGTCCAGCACGATTGACCGCGTCGACGTCTTGGTCAGCAATGCTGCTGCAGGCTGCCCGCCTTCGCCGGTGGCATCCCTCAGCGCCGAAGACCTCAGAAGCCTTTTCGAGGTCAACACTATCTCGCCCTTGATGGTGTTTCAAGGTCTTTGGCCACTGATGAACACGCCACGAGCAACCGGAGAGATCGGGCCCAAGTTTATCGCCATCTCGTCAATAATGGGGTCTATCGAATTCTTCCAACCCGTCCCTAGTGGCGCGTATGGTCCAAGCAAAGCTGCACTCGATTGGTTTGTGAAGGGGTTACATGTGCAGAACGAGAACCTGATTAGCGTGGCTGTCGACCCAGGCTTCGTCCGGACTGCACTGGGCGAATATGCGGCCAGGCAGTGGAACGTTGATGTTGAGCACCTGATTGACGTTGAGACCTCTGTCAGTGGAGTGCTTCAGGCTATTGACGGGGCGAGTCGTGAGACCACGTCAGGAAAGTTGGTGCGCGTTCCAGACAAAATTTGGGCTTGGTAGATGTGATTCAGCAAGCACGGTTTTAGTGTCTTCAAGCTACGCAAACGCAAGACGGGCAAAGTCATGGGGAGTGCAGCCTTGGCAAGCAAATTTCTCCCGCATGTCCTGGAAATTATCCAATCAATGTTCCTTGCCAGATACTTTGCCCCCACTGAGCAAAGAGACTCTGCCGGTCCAAAGGTATGCCATCGGTTGTCCTGTCAGCGGACTTGAGTGGTTTTGGAAGCTGAGCTGACTTGAGCTTGCATTCAATAGTGTAATGAGACCCCGGTATTCCAATGCCCAGCATGAAGAACGCTAGGCAGAACGTCGAGCTCGCCCAATCATAGCTTCAACGGAAAGTTTTGACCCCTTCATCATACTGAACTAACAGATCTGACATAAGAAGACATGTGCAGAAACTTGACTAGCCGAAGAAGATGACGTGAGATCTATACAAGTTGTTGCACCTATCACAAAGCAATTGTGGATTTGTGGCATAAAGTTAACCGAGCGAGAAACGTTATAATCAATGGAAGGATTACCGAGATGTGAAAGCCTATGTCTCCTGCTACCATCGCATCACTGATTTTCTCCCTCTGGCGAGCAGCACTAATAAGCCGAGACATCTGAAAGAATGCCTGTCGACTTTACCCTTAGTTCCACCGAAGCGCAGATTCGCAAGACTGCGGCTGAATTTGCCCAACATGTACTCAGACTTGCACGAGCTGAGTATGCAGTGTATTCGGAACAGCACAAGCGATTTCAAGCTACTCAGTCGGTCTACAGCACAGCAGTAGCAGGCGGAATGATCAAGGGGCAGATTTCCAAAAGCCTCGGTGGTGCCAGTGGGTCACTGATTGAGGCTGCCATTTTGGTTGAAGAGTGCTGTAAGAAATTCCCAGACTTTTGACCTATTCCGACTCGGATAGGAAACAAATGAAATAGTAAACAAACAGCCGAGCTATAGTATAGAGCAGCGAATCTACTTAATAGAGCTGCCTTTGGAGCAACATATCCACCGAACTAAACATTGACACTATCTCTAACAGATGCGGTGGAACCGAGCGCTTCTCTTACCATCTTTGCGACGGGCTTAGGATTGACACCTCTGAACCTGACGCAAAAGCCAGAACATGGCCAGTTTCTGGAGCCCTTTTTGACCGGTCAAGGGGCGCCGCTTGCTTCCTTGGTATTCAGCGAGCCAGGTGGAGTAGCTAATTATCTAGAAAAAGGCGCAGCCGGACTCAACACCACGGCTTACCGCGAGGGGGACGAGTGGATCATCAACGGGGAGAAGATATGGGCGACAAACAGCGCAGGCTGGGATTCCAAGGGCGCCGATTTAGCCTGCGTAGTCTGCCGCGACGTATCTGTCACGCCTCATCCGGACGCGAACCCTGAAGACAGCGTTATGATCATTCTGGTCACCTCCGCGGATCTTGAACGCAGCGGCGATGGGAGCTTCCAAGTCCTGCGCCATGTTTCCACACCCGGACACACCTCTACTTCCGGGCCGCATATCAAATATCGAAATGTCCGCGTCCCCGCGAAGAATGTTCTCTGTGCGCCGGGGGAAGGTGCAGCGATCGCCTCAGGCTCGTTCGATTGCAGCGCCGTACTTGTCGGTGCCATGGCAGTTGGTTTAATGCGTGCAGCTTTCGATGCTGCCCTCTCTTTCGCCAAACATGACTGCCGCGGAGGCAAGGTTCCCCTGCTGGAGCGGCAGGCTGTTGCCGACCTTCTCTCCGGTATCAAAATGCAGACGGAGGCGTGCCGAGCATTGACATGGAAAGCCGCTCACGCCTTGGAAAACGGGCCGGGCGATTACAGAGCAAGACGTGAGCTAGCACTGGCGGCTAAGGTCTATTGCAGCGATGCCGCCGTCAAAGCTGTTACTGATGCTATCAACGCAGTTGGAGTGTAAGCTTACCATTGCCTGCTTCTCATCGTGATAACGGCCACAGCCGTACGACTGACACGAACTCGCAGATCCGCCTATGATACCGAGCAGCCCTTTTCGGAGCTCCTCAACAACGCAATGGTTCTTCCAATTTTCGACGGGGGAAACGTGGGAATCCGACGACGACACATGCAGCAGCTGATGCTCGCCCCATATTATGACGCTTGGGCATCGACATATGGCCCCAGCCTAGGCCGATGACAAGATTTGTGTATATACTATTGCCATATCCGGTTTACTGAGTCAGAGAGTGTCTGAGAAATTAGCTGCGGAATCTGGGTTTATTGACAATAGAAACGTCTAATACCAGTTAAGTTGCAAGTTGGTTTAATGGACATGGGCGCAATGTTAGCAATGGGTATATGGGCCATTCTGTGGCTGCATTTGAAATAGCACTAGTTAGCTGTTGTTGTCGCAAGTGAACATGGATTCAAGTGTGTCTTAAGTATTTTAGTGCGTTAAATTTATTCTTTCACCTCCGTCGTTCAAAGTATATGGAACCATACGATGTTTCGCAGCCACCGCCCCTAAGGCTTCGATCAGATAGTCCTACCAGGGGTTCTTCGATCGGGTCTTGGTCGTGTCGCCAAGCTGCCAAGAGATCATGTCGTGATACCCATGTTTGAGAGGATAGTCCAGAGGCATGGGCTTCGCTGATGGACCAACCAATGCGTCAAAGGCGCGGTTGAGCATCTTGCCAGCTCGACCCTTGGCGAATTGGTACCCGTCGTAAACCAATCCTTTCAAACTCCATCTCTTGGACTGACCAGAGCTCGACGCCGTCTTTGCCGCCTTCTCGTCAATCTTATGTCTCTGAACCATTTTGTGGTTGATGTCGATGAAAAGACGTTCCCACATGCCGATTCGCTCCTCTCGGAGGGTCTTCTTTTCATTTCCGGCATCTTTGGTCCAGACCCAGTGGTTCTTGGCTTGGTCAAGGAGGCAGAGGTCCTTCTCGAAGGGCATTTGATGGACAACCAGCGTGTGGTCTTTGTGATATTGGGTGTCCAATGCATGACCCCCATGGACCGAGGAGACTTTTCCACTCAAAGTCTCATAGGTAGAGGCAACCGGGCCTCTTGGGTACTGGTCTCCGAGCTCAAGAGGCTCAGTAGTCTTCTCGAGTGTGTATCCATTCTTTGTCAAAGCCGCGCATTCCCACTCACCCTCGTCATTGAGGCCCAATCCTTTGTAGAGGTACCTAATACGCACTGAGGGGTGTATGAACTCATTTGGATCCGTAATCAAGGTCTTTTTGTCGTCCTCCTTGTAGTTTCCGGGCGTCCTGGTGCCAAGAACGGTGTTCTCACCCTTGAGTCTCTGCCATGGGTACCAGATCGCGTTGTATGCCTGGTCTGGGATGGATGTAGTAGCATCAGGATTCGTGATCTGCCCTAAACCCCACTCACGCGGTTTGACGCCGGGCTCAAGCGTGTAAAAAAGACGCTTCATCTCCGGGGTGCTGAACTCAACGCCAATCGATGTGAGCTGATCAGCCATCCCTGCATCGTCCTCTGGTCAGCATGCAACTGATAACACCTGTCTCGGTTGGGAGGAAGACACATACAGGCCATGGCAATTGATGCGATTTGCTGGTCAGGAAAGCCCCCACCAACGTTGCTGTGGCTGCCGGGGAACCAAACTTGTCGAAGCTGAGTTGTAGTATTGTCTTTCATTCCCCACAGGGTCGGTTTGAACGCCGTCCGCCACTCGTCCAGAGCAAGTGCATGGAAAGCGTGGTCAACTTTTGGATGGACATCAAGACTTGCGAATCGAAGCTGATGAGTGTCAGTATACCTGACTCCTACAAGATGACGTAGCATGAACAGGGTGTGGAGACAGAATTCATACCTCATCCGCGCTGCGATCTTTGCGAATCTTCTCCCACGGCATCTTCGGCCAGCCGAGACTTCCAACCGTGTCCCATACACCTAATTGCCGTGAGTCTGTCAGTTGATACAACCCGAATGAATCAATATCCCGTGCCCGGTTTTACTGACCTACTGCTTTGACCCTGACCTCTGTGGGGACAAACTCATTGACCATCCGGCCGCCTTCTTTCCGTGACTTTCTTTCGCACAAGATCATCTCATGCTGGTAGTTTGGTCAGAGGCAAATTCATAGTTGAAGGACGAGAAGAAAAGCCAGAAGGACACGGGGCGGAATGTTTTACCTCGACAAGTCCCTTCCTGTAAATCTGTGCCATATCCCGAAGCCTTGTTTGACCGTTGCTTCCTTTACATTCCAACATGGATTTGAAGATTTCTCGCTTGCTCTCGTCAAGCGCTTTTTCCAAGGCTGCGTTGCTGCGTCTTGCTGGGCCCGCCTTGAATATCTCAAGACGCTCGAAATTGGAGAAAGTGAAACCCACAAGGTGATCATCCTTGTTGAACTTCTTGCCTGGCTTCCAGTTGGCGAAGTTCTGGTAGTCATGGAAAATTGCCCCGAATTGTGACAGTCCCACACGGTTCAGGAGCCCAATGTTGCACACAAGCCCCGAGACTGAACGAGCAGTGAAAGCACCCCTGGAGAAGCCAAGAATGACAATTTCGTCTCCGGGGTTATAGTTGTCGCAAATGAAGCGATAGGTGTCCGCAATATCCTAAACAGGAGTTCCTTGTCAAAATTGTGCACTTGCGAGAGAACCATCGTGTCGTGATGAAGGACGGGCTTACTTGGACTACGCCCTTCCCCAAGACGCCTCCAAGGTACTGTCCAACTTTGGAAGAGTCTGTGCCCGCTCCTCGTGTGTAGTACACGATTTGTGGCATGCCGGTACAGCATTTACGAGCGATTGCAGCCGAAATACGAGCGACATTAGTTGGAATGCCCCCCATCTTGTTACTATTGAAATGCAGCTTAGTATTTCAACCGTGCAAGCAAGCTCTTGGACCTTACGAATTGTTCCATGTTCCATCGCAGCAAGCAATGATTCGTTTGTTATTCGTCGTCTTGTTCGCTCGGTGGGCACAGTCTGCGAATTTCTGCGTACTACCGGTTTGAGAATCAGGTAGTTGCATTTGCGATACCCAGGTTGGGCCGTCTGTCGATGCGTTGGCCATGGTATGAAGTCTTTCAAAAGTTGACATTGACAGGACAGAAATGAAAGATTCGATGCCCAAGGGATGGCCGTTTTAAAGAGATGCCCATCCGAAGTACGAATAAGAAAAATGTTCTGGCCTGTGATTCTGCCAAGGGATCCACCCGTATCTAAACTATCGTCTGATCGCTTGATACAAGGGTTCCCTAAAAGGAATGACGCGGAGTCTGGGCTGAATGATCGTCATTGACGGATTTCGCTATGTCTTGAATGTTTGTAGGGATTTGTTGAGAAGAGATCTCCAATGCAGAGTAGTCTGTAACTACGCATACCAGAGTTGGAAGTTATAGGCGGGATCTCCACAATATATACTTTCACAGCTCGTCCAAGGGGAGCTTCTGGTGAGAATTTTGTCTTACATGGCAATCTCACAGTCATTTCTAAACTGGCCAGCAGTACAAAAAAATCCCGATTCCAGAGTGTTGAACTAGATTTCGATGATACTTGAGCGTCGGCTGGTCGCTACAGATTACATTGACACTTTTCGGTTGTTGACCCTACGAACCGATGAAGCAGAATTACGATAAGGGTCGGAAGGTTGAATCTGGTTTGGGAATTTTTAACCAATTATGAATGGAAAGCCACAACTACAGCGCGGCGTAAGTGGCGTCGCAGATCCCGTATAACCGAGACACCAGGGATGGTCTCAAGGGGGGCTGATAACGCACTGAGATTATGCTCATCGAGATCGAGCTAAGTGGGAATTCAGGATCATTCAGTGTGCCTACGTGTCTACTTCTCAATTAAGATAATTTTGCAGTGCCCTTGAGTTAGCTACTTCAACGGAACATCATCGTATGGCTTCCACAACGACTTCGAACAGCTGTTCTCATCTGGCAACTTGGCACAAAATGATGGCCGGCATTCTACCCGCGCTCGGGCGTCGAGCTGAGGACACTAGTACTAACCGAAGCAGTCGGAGCGGCCCGCGTTGTGGGGCCGAGGGAGGAATACGTCGGAGCCACCGACTCGGCAGTTGCTTTCTACCCTTCTTACTGGCTCAGCAGGCTAGAATTTCAGTAGTGAGGGCGTCGCCGAAAGCCACTAAGAATGAAGGACTCGTTTATCGGGGTTGATTTCTTGCTATGGTCGGTTTCCGAGCTGAGTCAATCCCTCTCGGTTCCGCAATGCCTCATATAAGGGCACATGTAGCCCTTATTCTCCGCTAGTGTACGTGCTCACATGAACGTTTCCGAGCCAGTCCCGTAAAAAGAAGCAGCCGAATACACCTGCGTGAGTGTTTTCCCGCGATTCACGTTATAAAAGCCTGGCTATATACTGCCGCTTGCTGGTTGTCAGTCGCAAAGGGTTGTTATCCATCACCCGTCAGCCCACTCATATCACAGGCACGCCAGTCTACTCCAGCATGTTGGGTGCTATCAAATAGCACCTTCGCCATTTGATCCTTGGCCGTGCAATTGTGTCTTCTGAGGTATAGTAGTCGCATCCATTAGCCCGAGGTCAACATGCAGGTCGGGTTATCCAGCCTCGGACCCTCACATGCGGGGAAGGTTGTGCCACATAAACACGTCGATGATTGGTACGCATATACTGCCGGAGAACAACCAGAGGAACCAACAACGTCAGCCGGCCACATCGGACGAAGAAGGAAGAAAAACCAATGATTCCTTTACAATATCGACTGACTGAAAACCATCCGTGCTTTTCACCGTACAGCATTCAACGCCGGAACGTCATCCGGCCTGGGCAGCATCTGATGACCGCATATCTGCCCTATCGGCTGTCGGTAGTCGGGTTGTAGTACCTCCAGGTCGCACTAATATATTATTAAATTCAATTGCTTATAGCAAGATGAAGATAACTGTCAAAAGGATGATCGAGGAACATCATGCACAGTATTCGACCAGTGTCCAATATGACCCTGGATATCCCGACCATGCAGTTGGATGTCAGCTTCCCCGCTCACCTGTCTACCGAGTCACACGGCGTCGGTGTGCTTGTGCTTGCATGAGTATAAGCAGACAGCTTCCCAGGTCCACCATGCCCGGAACTTGGTTCCATGCCCGGTCATTCAAGTTGTCCGGCATCCTCGAGTCGCTGAAACGTTGGAACAACCCACGTACTCCAGGGATTGGTCCAGTCGGCGTGTAGCGTGTGGGGCCTACATTTGCCTGTTTTATCTTTCCCCGCATTGTCGAGGTCCATCAGTTACGATTTTGCGGGGTTCAACCCGAAACCCAGATGCGATCCAGTCAGCATATTAGGTACTGGAGTTGAACCAAGTTCTTGATGGGAACATTTCCCTCTCCACGAGAGACAGCACAAACCAATTTGACGCCTTCTAACACTGTTTTTTTGTTGAGATTAAGGCACACAACTCTTAAACATGTTTTTGAGTCTCGGTCGAGGCAAGAGCCTTCAGTTTGGCGTAACGATATGCTGTCTGATTGCATTTGTGCTGTTTGGCTATGATCAAGGCGTAACTCCCTTCCCCTCATAAAAGAATTCGTCATGATGAATCCAACTAACATGCTAGTAGGTCTTTGGAGGTATCCTCCAGATGGAAGACTGGCTGAACCAATTCGATCATCCGTCTGACTCAGAAACTGGTATCATTGTGTCGTGTTACAACTTGGGATGCCTCTTCGGTTGCGTTCGTAAGACGATTTCCACTTCCAACTCACAAGGCTGGCATTCGCGCTAATGCCTCGGAACCCCAGTGAACTTCGCCTTTGGCGAGAAGCTCGGCCGTCGAAAGACGATCTGGACCGCCATGGCGCTCGTGATTGTTGGTGCCACGCTGCAAGCAACGGCATACACTGTCCCTCACCTAGTAATTGGACGTATCGTCACGGGCTTCGGCACTGGTATGAAGACCTCAACTGTTCCGATGTAAGTTAAAATCCACCTCTCATATCCCCAACAAAGTGCTCACAAATTTCTTCGTAGGTATCAGTCTGAACTGTGTGATCGAAAGTACCGGGGCCGACTGGTGTCTGCCGAGACACTTTTCGTGGGCGTCGGAATCGTTTTCGCATACTGGTTCGATTTCGGCATGTCATACGTCGGCGGCCCTATTGCGTGGCGGCTTCCCCTAGCCTTTCAAATTGTCTTCGCGCTCGTCGTCATTGTGTTGGTTTTTGCCCTGCCGGAATCCCCTCGATGGCTATTCAAGCACGGCCGCGAGCAGGAGGCAGTTCATGTTCTCTGTGACGTCTTCGACAAAGAACCTACCGACGAGTACATCCGAGCAGAAGTCCTCGCAATACACCATGCCATCGAGCTAGACGCTATAGAGGACAAATCGTCCTCTTGGATCAGCATCTTCAGGAACGACCGCCTTAAAACCGGCCATCGTGTTCTTCTGGCATGGGGTGCACAGTTTATGAACCAAATAGGAGGCATCAACCTGGTTGTTTACTACATCCCATCAGTGCTGGTGCAGAATGTCGGTATGACAGCCCACCTGGCCCAGATCATCGGGGGTTGCGTGCAGATGATGTTCATGTTCGGCTCCATACTGCCAGCTCTTGCGTTGGATCGAATGGGCCGCCGCAAAACTATGATGTGGGGAAGTGCTGGGCTTGGCTTCTGCATGTTCATGATTTCGGTGCTCTTATCTCGAGTCGGGCTCGCAAACGGTCAAGTTTGCGCTTCGGCTTCGGTAGCATTTTTCTTTCTGTAAGTGGCCGCTCGCAAGCCTCTCTCGGCTGAGGACTGACCGTGAACAAAGGTATAATCTGATTTTCGGAATGGGTATGAACTGCGTTCCGTGGGTCGTCGTCCCCGAGATCCTCCCGCTCCACGCTCGAACTCGCGGGACGGCTGTTGGTATAAGTTCCAATTGGCTGTGGAACTTTTTCGTCGTCATGATCACCCCAGTCATTATCAACCGTCTCCAATGGAAGGCGTATCTGATTTTCATGGTCACCAACTTCGTCTTTGTTCCCGTAATTTACTATTTCTACCCAGAAACCAGCAACTTCGGATTAGAGGAAATTGACGAATTCTTCACATCTGGTCGCAACCCGGTCAAGGTCGCAAAGGAGATGACCAAGGCCATGAGAATCAGTGGCGTTAGGCCTGAGAAAGATTTGAATAAGACGTCGACCTCAGAGGAGAAGGCAAAAGTAGATGTGGAGCACAACTAAATGGGTGTGCAGATTTAAAGAAGGATGCATAGGCGTCACATCATCTTTTTCGTAGCAGAGGAGAAAGTAGATGTTTGTCGCTTGCTGCGTGAGGGTTTGGTCACATAACATAAGCTTCATCTAACAAGCCAGGTACACAGAGCGCCTGTAGTTATTACACCAAATGGCACGCGAGCCGTCCATAACCACATGGTTAATCTGATTGCACGCTTCGCGCTGTCTCGTTTTTTTGATCTGCTGCGGGGCTTTTTAATGTTTAGGCAGCGGTCTTGATCTGTGTAGTTTGTTTTCTGCTGCGATACTGAGACTTAGAATAGTTTTCTGGCCTCCGGCGATTTTGTGGTGAGCCCGGATGGACACGGACTTTTCTGGATGGAAAATACCGGAGAAGCACTTCCGATACAGCACCGGCTCAAGGATAACCCAATCAAAAATAACGGAGCGTCCCATTTTGGCTTGAAGTTGAAAGCCCATGTGGGTCGATGCCGATTGATTGATAATTCAGTCTGGGTTACGTGAGCAACCTGCCGTCGAAGGAACTGGAGTCAAGAGCCAACGAAGAATCGCCAACGGCCTTGAGGATCAGCGGCATGTCTTCGGACTCGGCCCAATCTCGAATGTCCGCCCGAGTCCGAATGATCTTGGGTTCGCAAGTGGTTTAGGAGTTGCAAATGATACCGCATACCTGTTGGCCTCCGGGTACGCCTCGAATAGATGTGGAGCGGAGGAGTAGGTCAACGAGAAAGACGGCTCATGGTCGAGAGATGCATAAGTAACAGCTAATTCCAATGCCACTTCCGAAAGGCTTCAAGACAAAAAGCAGGCAAAACATTCAAAGTGAATCACCTTATCTCAGAAACAACCTACGCACATTAACCCACCATGCAGGAGACCGTTCTGGTGTTTGGTGCCTCTGGCAACATTGGTGTGTCTGCCATTATTGCCGCCTTGCGTTCCAACCGCCAGGTCATTGCTGTCGTCCGCGACAAGGCCAACGCAGAGAAGATCTACAAATACGCAGGCACCAGTGACGGAATCACGATTGCGCAGGCTGATCCCACGTCGGAGGACTCTCTTCAACACCTTGTCGATCAAGTCCGTGCCGGAAAGCTACCCAGCTTCCAGCATGTATGGGCGTCGTGTAAGTAGATTCCCTGCGCCTCCTCTTCTGGATTTTCAAAGCGACTATTCCGCCCCGTGGATTAGGCTGATTCGGGTTTTAGCTGGAGGCATCTACTGGGACACGCCAATTCTCGAACTTGAGGCCGCTGCGTTACGCGAAGTTTTGAAAGTCAATTTTGAAGCATATGTCTGTGAGTAACTGGAACAATATTACCTCGTATTCTGCGGTAGGAAGAAGATTCAGGCAGCTGACCACATACCCTAACAGACGCATACCGCGCCACCATCCCGTATCTCCTCGAACAGGGCTTTGAAAACAGCACCTGGACTGTTTGTACCGGCTCTCAGGGCGATCTCGGGGAGCGTGTGGCCCCAGCCGTGACGCAAGGTGCTCTATTCAGCTTCGCAATTGCCGCCGCCCGCCAGACTGAGAATACAAATGTCCGCTTCAACGAGGTCTACCTTGCCTATCGCGTCCAGGTCGAAGTCGAAGGGGGTTACCAGAACTGGAATGGCTTTCATATCACAACCTCCGAAAGCTTCTCGCCATTATACGAGAAGCTTTTGGGCCGGACTGACATCAAGGGCAACCGGGTTAATGCCAAGAGCCCAGAGGATGTCGTCAACTTGTCTACAGTGAGACTATTTTGAGAACACCTGGGTGTTTGATGGCTTTGTAGTCGCATAATCACCGAATGGAGAAGAATTGATTCGTGGCAGAGAACATAGCTTAGCATGAGCATTGAATACATGATATATGTTGGAAAAGTTGTCGATGATAACGTTATTATCCCAGGATTCTGTAGCATATTCGTCAGCAGTGATGCGATGTGGGCTCCTCAATTGATTTCAGAGGCGTTGGTTGCGGGGAACCAGCCCATAACGTTATCAAGAATAAGCTACGGTCTGAGAAGCAAGCGATTCCAGTAATCACGACCTAAATTATAAAGCATGGAGAGCACGACACAAGGAGTGTCCAGTTGATGCCGTATAGTCAGTGTGTTCTATCTCCGCAGCGAACATGCATCCGATCAAGAAAGTCGCTATCCTTGGGGTAAGTCAAAGTCTCGGCTGCTGAATAGCACAGCGATCTCGCTAATGAGCCATCCAGGGTACCGGTGCTTTGGGAGAAGCCCTTGTACCAGCTTTGCTGAAAGCCGGTTTCGAGGTTACATGCGTCAGCCGCCCCGGTAGCAAAGCCGCAGTCTTTCCTGGTGTGGTTGTCAAAACGGCCGATTACACGGATGTCGCAGCACTCACAGAGGCATTCAGTAACCACGACGCCGTCGTCGAAGCCTTCAACCCCGCTGGAGCAACTCATCAGGCCCGTATTCTGAAAGCTATCCTCGCCGCGGGGGTAAGACACATCACCACGCCTGATTTCAGCGGCAACACGTTCCATCCCAACGCGAAAGACATCTTCATCTTCAACCCGAAGCTGGCAGCTCAGCAGGAGCTTGAACGTGTAGTTGCCGAGTCTGACGGGAAGCTGACCTGGACGGCCATCGTGACCGGTCCTTGGTACGACTGGACCATTGAGAAGGGCATATTCTGGATCAACAAGGCGAATCGCACCATCACGCGTTACGGCTCGGGCGATCAGAAGTGCAGCATGAGTCGGCACGCTCTCAACGGCGAGGCACTTGTCGCTGTTTTGAGCGACCACGAGAACTATCGCAACCGACCGGCCTATTTCGCCAGTCACACCGTATCGACCAACCAGCTTATTTCCACGGTCCATAAACTGGGGTTTACGGGTTGGGAAGTACTCGATGTGCCTTTCGACGGATTTGAGAGTAGGGCTCGCGCCATATGGCAAAAGGATACCGAGATGGGTGTTGAGGACAGGCTGAACTCAAAAGCTTATGCGGCTCTTTCTACCGTCGCCCTGTTGGACGAGGATAACCGCTATGGATCCGACTTTGGAGACAAAGTCGAGCCTGGGTGGGGTGAAAGTGAAGTGGCGCTTATGGACAACTTGAAGAAATCGCTTAGCTGAAGGTCTTTAAACAGCCTCTAGGCTGAAATCGATGGTAGATTTTACAACTTTTTATGGAAGTTCATGATTGGTCCATGTTTCTGGGGAGACAACGATTATGGTTGATGCGTTGAATTCAGGGCGTAGTATGACTATTGAGAAGCAACGAAACACAGCCGAGTCCCTCCTTACCAACCAACTCTCAACCGAGATCTCTATATACAACACCCTTTTCATCCTCAACACACGAGGCTCAGAAAACATTCCCCCTGGCTCTTATGCCTTGGCTATATAATCCAAACATCCGCTTAGTTGGCAATGACAGAAAGCACGGTGAAAGGAGCACCCTGGCAAGCGTTTTGAACAGTGGTCGTGAACGACGCGCCCTGACAGTCGGTGCCCTGGAAGGCCCTCAAGGTCAGGCCCTTGTTGCTGTCGTAGGTGAGGGAGTTGCCGGCGTTGAAGTTCTGGCACTTCTTGTTACCGGCCTCGCCAAAGTTCTTGTACTGCCCGGTGACGCAGTTGGTAATGGAGAAAGCGCTCGCGGTAGAGGCCAGGGCGGCGGTCGCGGCGAAGACGGAGGTAAAGGTGGTCTTCATTTTGGCGGGGGTGAGGTCAGCTGTCGAAGAGCGTCAGTTTTTCCTTTTATTCGTCAAAAGGGAAAAGGGAAAAGAAAAGAAATGGCAGATATACTTGAAGATATGAGTAGTGGGTTGTATGAGTCCTGTGAAAGAGAGCTGATGGCAGTGTTGTATCTGTGTGATGATTGTGTGTGAGATGGACTAAACATTCATCTTGTAGAGAGGCATGAGGACTGATTTTTATACTGTTCAAGTTACAATGGCGGCCACCTATTCTCCCATGAAAGCTACTGAGACCTCGGTGAAGTCATTCCGAAGGATTTCTAAACCACTGAAAGGATTCTATGGACCCCGACAGGATGAATCATGTTGATGATCTCTGCTTGAATGGTTGCTCTGAGTGGGGTCCGGCTTCGTAGCTATCTTTGGATGTACGCGCTTTGCTGTTTCTTCCTTGTACTAGTGTAAGGGAGGACAGTTGTGATGCCCATACTGTCTACAGTCCTCCCTTGATGCATTCTGCCAAGAATGAATAGGTTTATGAGTGCAACACTAACTTTCGCACTCAACTGGAAGCATCCGCGGCATACCCAAGCAAATATTAGATCTACCGTCTGTAGCCCAGTAACGTTTAGTCATTGTGTGTATGTTTAGGAGCTCGCATAGATTCGAATTGGTTCTGTCGTCTACCGGTGGATGCCGCTCCACTCAGAGGAAGCTGTTACCGAGAAGATATCGCCGAGTTGCTAATTTGACAGACGCCCACTCCACAGGGACATCTCCGAGAGGCAATGATCGTAGTAAAATTGCGGAACTGAACGCCGTAGAGTCTGTCCTGTTTGTGCTGCCACAACGCAAATTACATTCTCAGCCAACGCAAAGCAGAGAGTGGCCCGGACGACATTCGGGTGGAGGATTACCTACCAAGATTGGGCCGTGTGTTACCCGCAAAAGTTGAAGGCTGACGCATGCGCTGTCGATGCCAGCTAGAACACAATGGTTCCACCAAGTAGATCCTTAGCTCCGCACAAGTGGCGAAGGGTAATACACATCTGGCTCTGCATGCCCAACCAAGGAGCATGGTGACCTTACAGTGGCTGGGCGAGAAAGTTCATAAAGTCGACATCGGAATCACCACGGGAACATACTGAGGGATCTACGTTGCCAAGGTTACAAAGTACATCATAATCAGCTGCATGATCCTTACTTGTGATCAAGCCTTCGTAGTACAGACGACGTGGCTTTCGCCACCTAAAATTTCGATAACTAGAGGCAACGAGCGCCCAAGCGGCGCCGAACAATGAACTAACCGAGCATCCTGCCAGGCTACAGTCTAACATCATGGGGGAACCGTCGAGTTGAAACGTTCGGCCGGGCCATATTATCCATTGGCCTATTGAATCGATCCAGGAGCTGCGGTTGACAGCATTCGTATGATCCCTGACGCAAGAATGCCATGTATGGCAAAGCGATTCTTGCTTCTTTTCATACTCGATAGAAATGCGGAACACCAAGGTACGACTGGGAAGAAAGCATTGCAAGGTGTGGGCAGAATCTATAGAATTGGTTCCTTAGGGTGAGTTTTTGAGTCCTCGTGAACACAATCGCATAGACAGAAAAAAAGGAATAATCATAAGCATTACCCCTAAGGTGGGAGATCATCCCAATTCCAAAAAGTTGTTGTTTCCTGTCCTCTCTGAGAACTTCCAACTCCACGTTTGTCCGTTCCTTTGACAAAATATATCGGAGAAATGCTGCCTGGGGGAGAGAACTCCAACCTCTAGGACAATGGTATCGACCACGTGCGATGAAGGATATCTTCAAGAGACTCTGAGCCCTTTTTATCCAACTTGAACCCTCGTCAGTAGTTTCACCCAGCTGGAAAGCCAAGACCTGACGACAAGACAGCCTAGCCGTGATGGACACCGACATGGACAGTCTTAGGATGCTGGACTGCCAATCACCCGCAGGAAAGGCAGCCATTGCCGCCGTTGACGAAAGGATTTGCTTGCCGATGTGGCAGCCTGGAATTGTCCTCAGGACCTAGGTTGCCCTGATGAGAGCGTGGTACTACCTGTTGGCTACTCCCGGGCAAATGATGGATGCGGCGAAATCTTGATTTACTAGACTCCAGGACAAGCGTCTAGCCACTTGGCAGTGACAAGAGATTGGGACACCGAGAAGAACTGATGAGATTTACCAATGCGGCAGTGTGAGTGAGATGTGGATCCGCGAGGCTCATCTGAGCCAGAGAGTCCATGAACCAACTGTTTGGGGCAAGGCAAATATGATGCTGAGAATCTTTCGGCTAGCTCCCATGCCGCCGGCCCTAAAGCGAGATTCCATGTTGGGCAAACGTCGAGTCGAATCGTGTCGTCAATATTCTCGTAGCGGTTGGCCAAGAAAGGCTCCTGGCCAAGGAGACGGGCATATGAGGTACTCGGACGGCGCTGGCGCTGGTAGAGACAAGACGCATCGATGCAAGAGCGCACGGCTGAAGAAGCAGGCTTTGGCAGCCCTGGTCTGCGGATAAGAAACACGGGCTTCGGAGGGGGGACGTGATTCGCCAACGGAGAATGTACAAATCGGCTTGGTGATTGCTTGGGCTTCTTGATGGAGGTGGCAGCCATTACCGGGGTGACGGTACGTGGCTCACAGGGACAATTCGGTGATCCCGTAGAGGGACTGGTCAGGGTCATCCCAAGTGTAGGCCCGGGTAGGCGCAGTAACGGCAATGCAGGCAGGGCATAGCTCGTGGGAAAAGTTGTCAGTCAGCCTTTCGTGGTTAACGCGAGGAAGAGGGCGGTCGATTGACCGGATAGGGAGGAAACCGGGGATGTAGCTGGATCGGGAAAATATTATGAGAGGTTTCTGGTGTGTTAGTATGGGTCGAGAGACGAATAAGGCGGAGCTCAGCAAACGGGAAAAAGGAGCCTCAACGAGGGTGTGGTCAGAGTCTGGTGGCGTTGACATTCGACGGTTGGGTTCGAGCAGGTGGAGCGAAACTAGAGGGAAGCATCAGAGTTCTTGGCCGCTTGGCCGCTTGGCGGAGGCAGCACGATTTATAGGAACTCGAACCATTGGGAGAACGAAGGCGTCGGCGACTCGATTGCGATGTCGAGACAGAAAGACGTCCGGGGAGATGCGGCGGGAAGAATCCATCCCACACATCCACACGAAGGGGCGGAGACCAACACGTGGTGGAATTGGCGGGCGTGATTCGGCAGTCGCAGAGGACTGCAGCGGGGCCACACTTTCCCTGAGGGTGATCGGCTAGTGCTCCTGCCATAGACAAGAGCGCTTGGCGCTTGATGCGCGCCAAGTCGGCTACGGTGGCTCGGTCGCTCCTTTGGGGAAGGCGCCTTTCCGACTTCCTTCCTCGTCTCTCGGAGTACGGATAGGTATCAGCTATGGATTTGCAGGAAGGAACTACGTACAACTTAGGCAGGCAAGTACGGAGCTCAAAGTCGAAATCTCCCTCCAGAAGTCGGTTGGTGTTTCTCACAACGCCATACACCCATTCGTCGTCCTTGTCTTCGTTGCCCTCGTCTTATGCCACGGTTGGACACTGCTAAAGTTTACACAACACCCACAGCCCCTAGGGGCCCCGGCGTCTGGAGATCAAAGTGGAAATCGAAGATATCGGCTCTATCCTCAACCATTAGCCTGTTGGTGAACCCCAGGGTGCACGAGCTCGTTACTTTACCGCCCCATCAAGCACGCCAGTCCATCCATGGCACGTGGGAAGAGCCAGGCCACGTCTTTTTGATGCTCCTACTCTCGCATCTCAGCCTTTTTTGCCTGTTTCCTCCAGCCCCATACCGAGCAACCTCCAAGCAGCCCGGTCTTCAGCTACTTGACCTATGGTATCGGGTTCCTGCCATCGATAACGCCCCCACACTCATGCGCCGTGCCGCAGTATTTTGCCTAGTTCATTCAGGCTTGTGGATTCGAACACCCAATATCTGAGCCAGGCACGAAGTCAGCTCTCATTGTGGGAGACGATGCGATGTCCAGAGCCTGTCAAGCACGAGATGACCTGACCCATGGGACCGCAATGGCTGGTCTACAGCTTCCCTCATCAGCACAACCCCCCGATTGACTGATCTAGGCCGTCTTCAAGAATCATCAACGTCGTCCAAGCTTCCCGTCGAACTGTTCCCAAACGGGTTAAATGCTCTTCGGACGGCTGCGCCAGAGCCATGGCACCATAGGGAGGCACCCGTGTGTGAACTTGATCGAGGTACATGGTTGGGTTCGTCGAGTTAGCAGATGAGGGCATGGAGCGAGCATCCTTGTCATACGCATCTGCGCTTTGCAGAATCTTGCCTGCCTGCCCTTGGGAACCAATGTCTTGCCCAGCCTCTGCCAATGTTTGGCTTCCCCAATTTTGCCCACACCTACCCAGGGAACGACGCCCAGCAAGATAATTCTTCCTGGCCACCGATGTGGCCAGACGCGAGGGCGGGACATGTGCATCTTCGCAGGGTGGTGGCCTCGGGTGGGCCGACATGTGGTCTTGGTCGCCCCTCCCATCTGGTATATATCCTTTGCAACTTCCCAATCGTCTTTGTCCTGCTTCCATGTCGACGTCTCAAACATCATACCTACCCGGCCTTGCCTTCCGCGCCAACAAGAGGGTCTTCCATCTCTTCCTCCTCAAGTCTACACAGACTTAGAGCGCTTGAGCTTTTCATTCCAACACTTGTTGAGTCACCATAAACCTCTATCAAATCGACTCTCAGCACCCTGGTGCCGGATACCAACAAGATGGCGGTCCTCCATCAGTATGATTACATCTTCGCCATCGGTACCATCTTTGCGTTCCTCGATGCGTGGAACATTGGTATGTGCCCACAAGTCTTGCTGCATCCTCAGTCCTTAGGGGTATTAACCTTTCAGGTGCCAACGATGTTGCCAACTCCTGGGCCACTTCGGTCTCGTCCCGATCCATCTCCTACATCCATGCCATGTTTCTAGGTTCCGTCCTCGAGTTTGCCGGTTCCGTCGGTGTTGGCGCTCGCGTTGCAGACACTATCCGTACCAAGGTTAGTAGGAAGCCCCAATCAGGTCGTCGTAAGATCGTCCGCTGACCTACATCCCCCCCTAGATTGTCGACATCGAACTCTTCGAGAACGACCCGGCTCTCCTCATGCTCGGAATGTGCTGTGCCGTTACCGCCTCCGCCATCTACCTCACTATCTGCACCAGGATTGGCCTCCCCGTCTCCACCACCCACTCCATCATGGGCGGTGTCATCGGCATGGGTGTCGCCCTCATCGGTGCTGAGAACATCCACTGGGTTTCCGAGAGCGGCAGCATCGACTCTGGTGTTGTTTCCGTCTTCCTCGCGTGGATCATTGCCCCCGGTCTCTCTGGAGTATTTGGCGCCATCATCTTCTCCATTACAAAGTTCGCTATCATGTTGCGCCAAAACCCCGTCATGAAGGGTCTAATCTCCGTGCCCTTCTACTTCGGAATAACGGCCTCTCTCCTGACTATGTTGATCGTCTGGAAGGGCGGCTCCATCAAGGTTACCTTCAGCGACGCCGAGACGGCTGGTATGATTATCGGTGTTGGTGCGGCCTGGGGTCTTTTAGTCACCATCTTCCTCGTCCCTTGGTTGTACCGCATTGTCGTCAAGAATGACTGGGAACTGCGCTGGTACCACATCATTTTCGGCCCTCTCCTGCTCAGGCGCCCCGAACCCCCCGTTCAGCCCGAGGGCGCGACCGGAGGTATCCGTGATTTCTACGCCGGCCACATGACCAAGGAAGAGCTCGAAGCTGCCCGCAGCAGCGGTGTTGCTCAGACCCACAGCAACGATGTTGAGTCCGGCTCTGGCGACGGTGAGACTAAGGTCGTCCAGGAATCTGCCGGCTCCGCGACAACGACTCCCCGTAACAATGACTACGCTCACAAGTCCATCGTCGGTCCCCGCCCCGAGGGGGCCTGGTTCAGCCGCTCCGTCCTTTTCTGGATGCTCAAAAAGGCTTTCCTCTCAGGTGTCGACCAGGACATCATCAACATGCAGAAGAAGGAGAGCGTCCTTACCGGCGACCTGGAGGAAATGCACGCCCGCGTCGAGCACTACGACAACAAGGCCGAATATCTGTACTCCTTCATGCAAATCATGACCGCATGCACAGCTTCCTTCACGCACGGCGCCAACGACGTCGCCAATGCTATCGGCCCTTACGCTACCATCTTCCAGATCTGGAACACGGGCGTCCTGTCCGGCAGCAAGTCTGAGGTTCCTATCTGGATTCTCTGCTTCGGCGGTGCCGGTATCGCCCTCGGTATCTGGACCTACGGCTACAACATTATGCGCAACCTCGGCAACCGTTTGACTCTTCATTCCCCTGCCCGTGGTTTCTCCATGGAGCTGGGTGCCGCTGTTACGATCATTCTGGCCACCCGCCTTAGTACGTTCTCCGCCCTGTGATCATGGCTGTTATCCTGCCGCTAATCCCTCAAAACAGAGCTCCCCGTCTCCACCACTCAATGCATCACTGGTGCCACTGTCGGTGTCGGACTCTGCTCCGGTACCTGGCGCTCCATCAACTGGCGTATGGTTGCATGGATCTACATGGGCTGGATCATCACTCTCCCCACGGCCGGTATCATCTCCGGTTGTTTGGCCGGTGTCATCGTCAACGCCCCCCGCTGGGGTATGTCCAATTAGGAAACACGCTCTTTTGTTTTTTCCGCTTGATGAATCTTTCGCCATACCCATTCCTCCCTGCCTGACCTCTGTCGTACAGTTTGTGTACCCGGGACGGGGCTTTTCGGAGTCGTTCCACACGAAAATGGTGCATGGTTACTTTTTGTTTTATAGACCAATACTCATACCGTTATTTTTAACGTAGCAACTAATCAACTGCACTATCAAAAACACGAGCCACCTGTGACAATGTTGGGCGTGGGTATCAGAGGTAAATAAGTGCAAGGGTCCAGCTGACTGTCGTTTCAGAGATTGCTACAGTCGCATGGTGGCTGGGCGTTCAACTGTTTGTAGAAGTACAAAAGGAAGAAACTTCAATGTTACCACCATGAAGTCTTCTGTGAGAGACCTACGCTGAAAGGGGGCTGCATCTCGAACGCAGATGTGGTCAGGTAAATGGAAAAAATGGAAAGAATCACGAGCTGACAGCATCGAACATGCCGCTGGATCGGGAAGTCAAATGGTGGCATCTCCATGTGTTATCAATGCATGTCATAATGTATAGCCACCTTCAGACGGCAATCTCAAGACAGAGAAACTTTTTTTATTGAGTGTCTTTACAAGGATGGCTGGTACCCGTGCGTTAGAGTGGAGTAACCCACACAACAGACTCGACTTATGTGAGAAACGAGTCTGCTGTGTGGTCTGTGCCACTCTAGCGGACGAGTAAAGGTTATTCTGATTCTCAGTTGCTTTAACTTTAAGTTACAAACTCGGGTTTACACAGGGCCGACTATAAAGTGCTGACGACTTGAGTTATGTCGTCATAAAAATATAAAAGGTTAGAGTATAAAGCTCCAAGGTACCGTAAAGAGGTCACCTACCTGTTTGCTTGTGGAATGCGCCAGTAGTGCGGATCTTGACATGTCCGTCCAAAGGTTAAAAATACCCAACCAACAGTGCGTCGTGCTTTGCGACTCCCTCAACGCCAGAATGGATTTCGAGATCCGTCGTCTTTTTTCGACAAGACTATACCGTCCAACAGATAAGCCTCAAGTGGTACCTGTAGACACACCAAGTCTCTAATAATGGTATTAGCAACCAAGAACTTTGGGGCTCCTGTCTGCTGTCTGCCATGATATTTTCAGCAAAACAGTTGTTCACTCAGAGACGTTTCTGCCGCCATGCCAGGAACCGCTCGCTACATGTAGTTATCACCCATATGGGGTTTATCTCCGAGAATACCCACCACCACCCACGAGGTCCACTTGAGCAGTGGATATCTCGCCCCTCCCGCGATAGCTTCTATCTTTTTTTCCTGACGCATGATAATTGAAATTAACCACCATATCCCAACCATCTGTCACTCCTTCGACGTTGGTCAATGCTCCTGTGATATCGAACTTTCCCCAGCCAAACCGCCGGCATGCCTTCCACCTACCGCTATACCACCGGCTATCGCTGGTATAGTACAACTACTGCTAGGAGACTTGCTGGAATAGCTTCGTGTGGCTAGTACCAGTCGTAATCGGCACAAATGTGGCTCGCCACTAACCCAGACCACTTTACGTGTAGGTACTTACTTCTACCCGGCATCGTCTCATATGTAGATTCTAGGTTGGACAACTACTGTGCACTCTTTCCAGCATACCCTGCGGCTCACCACATCTGCTCAATAACGGCGCGCTGGTCAAGCTGCTGGCACGAGCGTTGAGCGGTAAGGCATCTCGGCATATTAACCAAAATCACTCAATGTTCAGCCATGTAGCCCCAGTGCACATTTGTCACACAAAAACGACACCATTGATTTCCGGCAGGAATCGACGCCTTATGTCACCCCGTGACAAGATCAAAAAAGATAGCTCTAGCCTGGATAGACACAAGTAGAATAAAAGTGACGACCCGTGATGACTGTGCTAGGTAGTGGCCTGTCTCTTATCGTACGAGAAGTCCGTTCTCGGAATTGCGGCAAACGTTTCTGGGTTTTCCGAACCCTCTATCAACCGCCGTGCCGGACCCGGTCCTAAGGGATCCCTGATAGCCTGACAGAAGCAGACATGAGTTCCCCGCAGCACCAGATAAACCCAAGATAACGCGGAGCAACTCGATTGGCCATTTCCGTGATTCGCGGTCAGAAATTGGTTTTCTAGGGGACACAATCGGGGTTCGCGATGATTCAAGGATCCTTTATCTCCAGGAACCTTTGTCAAAGTTCCTCAGCACCCTAGTCAGTACCTGGGTATCTCGAATGAACGGTGCCCGGGCAGATCCAGGTACAGAAAGCGAGACCGAGGCACACGCGTCCGCCGCGCCGAGCCAAATATAACAACGACGACATGCCGCGCCGGGCGCTGCCGCCTTGGCTGCTCTAGCTGTTGCTTGCTCCCGCGCCAATGCCAAGCTCCAATACCACCAGTATGGCAGCCGACATCAGCCGCACGCCGCCGCGCGAGGACGTCGACTCTGACAAGTCGGCGACGCACGACATCAAGACAGCGCGCAACACCCACGGCCAAGATTTCGAGCTTGAGAATGGGCATCTCACGGAGCTGGAGGTCGACATGGGTCGGGTCCTCGAAGATGAGCGCGAGGGAGACTACGAAGCCGACACCTCGCCCTTCCCGCAGGTGAGGGCGGTCGTGCCGGAAACTGACGATACTGCGCTTCCGGTCAACACGTTCCGAGCCTGGTTTCTTGGTATTGTATGCATGCGCGCACCTCCCTTCATCCGAGTAGCGTCGATGTTCGCCAGCTGACTCGGACAAGATCTTCGTCTTCCTGGGTGCAGGTGTCAATCAGTTCTTCTCGCTGCGCTACCCGGGAGTCCACATTGTGGCTCTCGTCGCGGAACTGCTTGCGTTCCCGATCGGCGTCGCGATGGCCAAGATCTTACCCATCAGCCGGTTCAACCCCGATCGTCACTTCAACATCAAGGAGCACGCCCTCGTGACCATCATGTCGAATGTGTCCTTCGGTTTCGGTTCCGCCGACGCGACGAACCTGATCCAGGCCGCAAGGCTGTACGGTTTCACCGTCCCGCCCGGCATGTCAGTTCTGGTGGTGCTTTGCTGTCAGCTCAGCGGATACGCCGTCGCCGGGCTTGCCATCCCCTGGCTCGTCAGGCCCGCGAGCATGATCTGGCCCGGCGTGCTCAGCAACATCGCCCTGCTCAGCACTCTCCACTCGAGAGCCAACGCGGTTGCCGATGGCTGGCGCATCACTCGTATCAAGTTCTTCATGGTTGTCGGCGGGTGCTCTTTCGTTTGGTACTGGTTCCCAGGCCTCATCTGGACGGGGCTGAGCTACTTCACCTGGATCTGCTGGATCGCGCCCAACAACCTCGTAGTAAACCAGGTGTGTAAATTCGAACCTTTCTATACGTGTGAGAAGGCTATTAACATTCCGAGTTATTTGGTATGGTATCGGGACTTGGTCTCTTCCCTCTGACCTTCGACTGGTCAATGATCGCGTACAACTCGAACCCCCTCTTGAGCCCTCACTGGGCTGCTCTGAACGTCTTTGCCGGCTTCGCCGTGTTTTTCTGGATCGTCACGCCGGCCATTTACTACACCAACACCTGGTTCACGTCCTACATGCCCTTCTGCACAGCGGATGTCTACGACCGCTTCGGCACTGCGTACAACGTGACCAAGATCCTGACCAACAACGAGTTCGACCAGCAGAAATACGCCGCGTACTCGCCTCCGTACCTGCCTGCGACATTCGCGTTCGTGTACGGATTGTCCTTTGCGTCCATCACTAGGTAATTCTTGCCCATGACAAAGTCTAGCCCGTTTACTTACACACGGGTCACAGTGTCCTGTCGCACGTCTACTTCTTCCACTTCGATGAGATTAAGCGCGCCATGAGGGGTACGCTCAAGCTCGATATCCATGCCCGACTGATGAAGTCCTACAAGTCGGTCAAATGGTGGTGGTGGGCCGTCATCCTCCTCGTTGTGTTCGGCATGAGCGTCGGCACCGCGGAGGGCTACGACACCGCATTGCCATGGTGGGGAGTTATCCTCGCCTTCATCATTCCAGCCTTGTACATGATCCCTTGCGGCATGATCCAAGGTGTCACCAACGTCAATGCTAATCAGCTGAACGTCCTCTCTGAGTTCATTGGAGGTTACATGTTTCAGGGCAAACCAGTTGCCAACATGCTATTCAAAATCTTGTCTACAGACGTCGTCGGCCAGGGTCTGTACTTCGCAGCGGACATGAAGCTCGGGCACTACTTGAAGATTCCGCCCACGACTCTCTTCTTCGCACAAGGCCTAGCTACGATCCTTGGCGCACTAACGCAGACCGGTGTCACGCTGTGGATGTTAGGTAACATCAGCAACATTTGTACAACGGACCAGCCCAACGGTTTCTCTTGCCCCAACGGCCGCACCGTGTTCTCCTCCTCGGTCATCTGGGGTCTCGTTGGCCCTGCGCGTCTGTATTCCGTCGGTGGCATCTACTCCGGCCTGCTGCATTTCTTCTGGATCGGCCTCATCCTGCCGCCCATCACGTACCTCATCTACAAGAGGACAGGCTCGGAGCTCATCCGCAAGATCAACTGGCCGCTCATCTTCGTCGGAACGTACAACGTACCCCCTGCCACAGGTATCAACTACTCCTCTTGGTACATTGTGAACTTGGTCTTCAACAAAATCATCTACCGCAAGTTCTATGCCTGGTGGAGCAAGTACAACTACGTTCTGGCTGCGGCATTGGACACCGGCCTCGCAATCAGCGGTATCGTCATCTTCTTCGCGGTTACTTATGGTGAGTGACTTGAGACAGATCCAAAACAATGCTCTCGGTGACTGACTCTCATGTCTTTAGGCCCGAACGTGCAGTTCCCCAACTGGTGGGGCAACACCGTCTGGCAGAACACCGCGGACGGCCAGGGTTTGCCTTGGTTGCAGATGCCGTCGGTCGGCTATTTTGGGCCTGCGAATGGCACTTGGTCATGATCTGCGCAAGGGCTGTTCATCGCGAGGTCCTGAAGTTAACATCAAGAGGAAAAGCTTGGGTTAAGGTCGGTCGGATCACGACTGACGATTCCTCGCAGAATGGTGTAGGTCTTTTGGGTTTGGAAAATGTAGTAACTAATTCCGCTGTTGAACCCCTATGTAATACTGGAAACGTGTAGGGTAAATAGGAACCTGTGCAGTGCGGTGATTCTGATACAAATACCAATACCTACCCAGGCAACACAAGATGCTTCCCCTGATCAGAGGTGACTGTTAACTCCAATCAGAACAAATACTTGCACTATTCAAGATAAAGCTAAAGCTTACCAGAGGAGTAGAGACTCCCAAGATTCTTATGCTGTCACAATCGAGGGCAAACAACTGAATGACTCTCGCGCGATCAGAGGTATCACGAGATGACATAAGGCGTTAACTGCTGCGTGCGATTAACGGCGTGGTTTTTGCGCGACAAATTGCCATTGACGTTCGAGTGGTATCATCAGAGCACGGCTGTGGCTCCATCTTACTCGTTGGGCTAATCTCTCTTTGCGCGATGCTCCGAAAACTGATTAGTTTCATGGCGCTTGTTATTTACATGGGAGTCAGCAACGCCCCATTTCCAAATCTATCCACTTTTGGACCACCTTGTTTTATCTTGGAACTCCTTGCCGTTTAAACAGGCACGCTCACCATCCGGGGAACAAACATGGTGGGAGCCACCTCCCCGCGTTGACATCGGATCATGATCGTGTGTGATCAAGAGCTTGATAAAGTGGCGCATAATCCCAAGAGCAGGATGATTACTTCCAAATTTGAAGATGAATCTACCGCTAACAATAAAGTGGTACTAAGAAACCCTGATAGAATACATCGCGATGTCTTCAACCTGTTTTGTATGCCTGCAGAGCGATATGAACGAGCAGGAATGCCCTCTGCTTGATAAGTCAAGCAGATGGTAAACGATCACTCACACCTTTCTCTTCTTTCGTGGTCTTTGGAAAGGAACTGGAGGATGCCATTCAGAAGTGGAGTCTGGCCGCCACCACCAGCACGTCATCATGAAATGCACGTCAGCTCGCGGTATCATTGGTCATTGAATGTATGGCGTCTTCTCTCCGCTCACAAGATTACCGAGCTATCGATAGTTTGACATCTCTGGCTAAATACCGGGATTGATAAGTCGTCTTTGGGCCAGCTGCATTCTCTCCTCGCCGACTAGCCTCTCCCCAGGATCCAATGCGTGCTTGTACAGAGAGCGTTCGGCAGGACTAGCGTCAACATCAACCTAAGGTAAGGTGTATGTCGCCATGAGACCCGCCTAAGACGACACCATTCACAGTCCGATTTCTGCGACTGTGCGGCTTTGAATGGATGAAGAGATATGCCTAAGAGGTGGTAGATAAACCCACCAGTCACCCGGCTTCCAGGTGGTAAGATCCTATTACATTTCCCACCTCCTCGACTCCCGTTTGGATATCATGTCAGAAACTAAGGGAATTCAGCCGGAACATGGTGTTGTCTTTGGTGAAAAGGATCCCGAAGTGCACGTGGGGGTCCAAGGGCAGTATGAGAATGATGCAGATGCATATACAGAGCCAAAGAGGACTTGGAGATCATACTTCTGGTCGAGTAAGTCTAGGAATATCCTTGGTCTGATAATATCTGTAGCTGACCTATCAAGCCCTTGATGTTCCAAAAGACGAAGCGCGATTCCTCACGAAACTCGACCTTACGCTTGTTTCAGCATCCGCCCTGGGCGTGATGTGTCGCTACCTTGACCAGGTCAATATCACCAATGCCTTTAGTAAGTAGAGACTGTGGGTAACTGAAACCATAAATGGCCGATTCTGTGTTGACAACTCCAAGACAGCGGCATGAAAGAAGATCTTTCGCTTTACGGAAAGGAGCTGAACTACGCAAACGCCATATGGAGCGCTGCATATGTTTTTGGCCAGGTTCCGTCTAATCTTTTGCTCACTCGAGTAAGTCGCTAGCCGACCTGTGTGCAGCGTGTGCTTGATTCTCGGCTGTGCTGATCAGACAGGTTAATGCGCCGCTTTACATTGCGTTCCTCGAGTTTGCCTGGACTGTCTTCACCTTCGCCACTGCTGCGGTCAAAGATGTGAAACAGCTTTATGTGTTCCGTTTTTTGTATGGCTTTCTGTTTGATATGGATCTTCTCCCTTCCCCTCTCATCTAACCATGGTGCAGTGTTGGTCTGTTCGAGGCTGGTCACTTCCCAGCCGTGATGTACGTGTGCTCCAGCTACTACAAGCCCCACGAGCTGGCTCGACGCAATACGTTGATCCAAATCTTTACCTCTGTCGGCCCTCTCTTTTCAGGCTTCCTCATGGCGGCTGTGCATGCCGGTCTTGACGGAGCCAATGGCCTGCCTGGTTGGCGATGGATGTACATGTAAGGCCGCAGCAGTCTTAGTCCATCCGAGGCAGGGCTGACTGACTGAGAACAGTGTCTGTGGCTGCATCTCGCTTCCCTGCGCAATCTGGACAGCGTTTGCAATGCCCCAGCTACCTTCGCGCGCGAAAGCCAATTGGTAAGTTTCATCGGAGCTTTCTGTGGTTCGATATCACTGACGCAATCTTCTTTTGGTTCAGGATCTTCACGGAGAAAGAAGTTGAGTTGGCCCGCGCCAGGATGCCCACTGAGATCAAGCCCCTCACTGGTCTCTTCAAATGGAAAGACATCCAACGCTGGCACACCACATGGCACGTGTATCTTTGTGAGTACCATAAATGTGTAATCATGTCTTCCAGAGTCTAACAGTTGTATAGTTCCACTATTCTTTGCATTTGCCTCGCAACTGGGCCAGTCTGGGGGTTCAAGTAAGTCGACGTCTCAGATGTGGCTTTTGGTTACTGTTCAACATCAGCTGCTAAGAATCTATAGTGATATTCTGGGTCAAGAGTTACAATGTACCAGGCAAATCGCCCGTATTCTCAGTGGCCGAGATAAACATCATTCCACTGGGTGTAGGTTGAGGTTACTATGCTGCGAGTTGAAAAGTGAACGAAGCTCATTGTTTTCAGATCAATATCATCATGATTGTCTGTACTCTCGTCAATTCTTGGATCTCGGATAGCCTGCCAGGCTCAGCAAGATGGCCAGGCATGCTATTTGCTAGCATGATGGCTATCATCTTCCCGGCCGCACTAGCCGCCACACCGGTCCATCCTCCGAACATTGCGACTCGCTGGACTTTGTATTGTAGGCCTTTCACTTACATGCTACGTGGCACGGAAATTTGAAAGACTGACGACTTTGGCTCTTAATAGATCTGACCGCACTCTCTGGGACCTGTGCAGGTCTTACTTGGACCTGGGTGAACGAAGCAAACCGCCACGACCCTGAGAAGCGAGCGTACGTGTCCGCCTTGGTCAGTACTTCAAAGACACTCTTCTTCACTCTTTTGACTCATCGAAAGCTGACTTGCATCTTGCTCTCAGATGAACGCGTTTGCGTACATCTTCACCGCCTGGGTCCCAATTTTCACGTTCCCGGCCAATCTCCAGCCATATATCGTCTCTGGTAATTACATCACAGCAGGCTTTGGAGCCGCGGCAGCGGTGACCGTTTTCGCAATCCGTCACTTCTACAATCAGGATCTCGTGAGGCAGCAGATTCTAAAGAAGTAGAACTTGCGGAGTTTTACTTGTGCCAGCTTTTCCCTGTCTTCGTGTTCCAAGGCCAAAGGATTAAAAACAAAAATAACAAAGGATTAAACAAAACGTTACTGTATTAGTCCCAATATTGACAGATTAGCCAAGGTTCTATTGACATAGAAGCAAAATGTGTATAGCCGTGTCCCCGGGGCAGGAATCCCGTACCACCTCAGAAGGAAATCGGACCGATTGTTAGTAAATACTGTCATCCACTTCCATTATCTATGTACAGTTCCTCCAAGCCTTCCCAGCACCATCGCCATCGCCGATCCCATCCCTTACGAGGTACCGGAACATCCGACAAAATCGTTGCCGCTGGCGCCGGTGTGAGTGATCTGGCCAGCCAGTTGGCAATCAGCGTTGATGACAACACGGTCGGCACCGGGAGAGCCTGGAAGCACAGTCAGTTGCGATTCTACCACCGCCTGAGGCTCACGGGACGTGCGTTGGCACGACACGTTACCGCCAGGGTCGCGCAGAGTCGATCGGGTACTCACCTCCGGTATAGACGCCCTGGGTCTTGATAGGGAACTCGTACCACGGGCCGCTGACGTCGAAGTCGAAGCCCTCGTAGTTGTTGTAGCGGTGGGGGTAGGTGGAGCTGCCGGCGACGGTGTCGGACTGGACGTAGTTGCAGGCGGCGTTGGAGGCGGCGTTGACCTGGGCGGTGCTGTAGGTGGTGCTTCCGCAGGTGGTGGAGCGCTTCTGGAGGAGCTCCGTGGGGACGGCCTGGGCCGCGAGGGCAAACAAGGAGACGAGGACGAGAGAGAGCTGCATCTTGGGACTACCTAGGTGAGCGGAGGACGCTTCGGTGAGGGTGCGGGTGACAGGTTGCGAGGCGAGGCTGGGGTGATTGGGCCTGAAGAGCGTCTCCCAAGGACCGTTTCCATCGCGGAAACCTCATCATCTTATACTAGTCCGCGAGACCGAAAATAAACTGTCGGTTGCTAAGGCGGGCAGATTTGTTGCGATGCAACGGCACTCAATGGTCAAGCAAAGGACAGGTCCTAAGGGTAAGCGGTAACACTATCGCCGAGCACACTTGTCGATCGCTGGTCCTCAAAGCGGAAGGTGTCTATCAGGATGTTATCGCGCATGGCCAGGAACGCGGCCGTGGTTGGCTGGAAGACAGAAAGCCACGGGTTTCGGCCGTGTTTGCCGACTCATACGTGTTCCACCCTCTCAGCTAATTAGCATCTGCTACTGTATACTCACGTATCTGGGCCAAGTTACACGGTAGCATCCGACAGCAACAAGGCCACGTGAGCGACGGTTGCGACATGGATGTCGTGCGCTAGTCAGGCGCATCTACCGACGGCATTGCAACCCCCAACCACCCCAACCCTTGGCGGATATGAGGAGTTGAGAAGCATCCCAAGCCGGGTGAGGAAGTCTTCCCCGTGTCTCCCATCCATAATCCCCGCATTGGAGCGCACCTTTTGGTCCCTGTGGACCTCCGATCCACCTCTCCCTTAAGCAGCTGTCGAAAAGGGTTTAACCTCGTTGTGGGTTTGAAGTGTTCGCGCCCCTCCTATCATTGTGCCACGGGGGTCTGCCTGCTGCTTTGACAAGGCGTCTCGGGATCGTAGAGGGAAGCTGCTTATCAATTTTTAAGCGCCCATGGCAGAGTTTACAGGCTAGCTGGCGTGTTACCTTCTCGATGGGGGCTACAGCTCAACCGAGATGTGCTCATCTCATCGCAGGGAGATCAGCAGAGTTCATTAATCATTGGACGAGTGAAAGCTCAAGCCATCGTCTTCTCTCACTCTCAGAGGCACTTCCGGCAGTACATCACTCGCTCACTCTTTTGAAGTACTCAAACTGAGACTGCGAACATACTTGTCAGATTTTCTCAGAAATGCCTCTAGGGCCGAAATGAATAAATCCGGACCTTGCATACCGTGGCCAAGACAGGATCTGGGTTGGAGAAAAGATGGAAGAAAGGACTCAAATAGAGTAGAGTATGCTCCCGATGATTTTATGCTTAGAGTTAGCCTAACTACTAGGGCCCGTGCCGCTCACCCGATGCTCAGTGATTGATTCGGTTTGGGGCATACCCAAGCTCGCGCGTTGCTGGAGACGCCCGGAAAATCGGCACACCGGTTGCAATATCGAATTCGGGGGTTTCAAATATGGGGCGCTGAGCCTGCACCGGCGCCAATGCTTAATCGCGCAACACACTTTGACTTGCATGCTCATGTTGACCACTTGACTGGAGAATTTAGTACAGGTAGGTTCTGTAGAAATTGAGACTGGAGCTGGGAAACCATCAACTACACTATAGTTGGCCGTGCTAGCACAAGAGCTATGTCATACGGCCGAGGACAAGCTCCAGTCTTGTTGCTTCAGCCATGTCTCGACAGAAGGGGTTTGCACCTTGACGCTGAGATCGGCTGGGAACTTAATAGAGTCCTTCCACCCAGCCACCTTTTCACCAAAGAGGCCGTACTCAGCAATCCACAACCAGCTTTCGGGTGATTCGAGCCCCAGCGGCGAGGCGGCCGCCAGGCCGTCCACAGACCTTTGTACGTAGACGAAACGGTGTCGTGTTGACTCGTGAAGCACTTTGATGATGTCACGGTAAGACTTCAACTCATCGTAGGCCGCCAAAACAGTCCCGACGGGCTCATCGAGAAGCAGTGTCTTGAAAAAAGGCCCGGTGCTGACGGTGGGGTCAATGAGCGGGATTGGAGTGTCGATGTCGTTGGGCCCTTCAAACTCGGCATTCCCAGTTTCTTCGTTGCGCTTGGGTCCAAAGAACGATCCGGGCAACATGTTGGAGCAGTAGCACGCGACCATGATCTGTGAAGTCTTTGCCCACAGTGCGGGGTGCTCTTGCTCGATTTGCCTGACGATGTTGGTCTTGCTGTCCAAGTGGTGGACGTGCCTCAGCTTTCCTTGGCTGAGTTCCAACACAGGCGGCAGGCTGCTGAAAACAAAGCGCTCGAGACTTTGTGTCTCTGCCGCTGCCTGAGCAATGTTCCGGCCCCAGAGCTCCTCGAGCTCCCGCGTGGCAGCGCCACGGTCGACACCTTCGTCCCGGACTCTGTTGGCGACTTTTTCGGTTCCGTAGGCGGTCCAAAAGTCGGTGACTGCGAAGATGGCGGTGGCGCCGTCGAAAGCTGCCTTGAGCTCTGCAACCGAGTCGACCGACCCAGAGACCATCTCGGCACCCAGCCTTGATAGCTCGGTGGCGGGAACGGAGGAAGCGTTGCGAGTAAAGCCCCGAACATGCCACTCGGCCGCGAGAGCTGGATCGCTGAGAAAAGTCCGGGCGACGGAACCGCCTTGGTTCCCGGTGGCGCCCAGGACGACGAGGGTCTTCTTGGTGGAGCTGGGCATTCTGCTTGGAACAAGATGAAGTGGTTTGGTGAAAAGATGGCGCGGTGAAAGACTGATTGGTTCGAGGTGCTTGACCCGAACGTTTAGGGGTCATGATGTCGGCATTCGTTATTTATATAAATCATCTCTGATGGATTGGGTATTTAATGCTCTCTCGGCGAGATTTGTAAGGAATGTGTACCTTTTGTGGTGTATTATATACATAACGTTATTGCTGATGCACTCACACTGGAAATGGAGAGCGCCTTGGTCAGCTGACTCCATGTTAGCATCGGCCGTGGAAGTCTTGATTACGTACAGCGATGAATGAATTGGTCTGCCGTCGGTACCTGAATAGTTTAGCAGCTGATTAGTATTAGATGACAGAAACTGTATTTGCTTGGATAGGTAGTAAACCAATCACTGCATTAGTCTAATCAATCGGTCGCCCAATACCTTAAGTTTCTGCCAGACTTGCATTGGTTTCTAACCACGACGTACGTCAATTGCGTCTGATTTCCAACGAATTGAACCGGGCTCCCGGCCGGTGGTCTCCCAATGGTGCCGGGATCCGGACCGGAAGTGTGGGGCTTCAAGTACCGATGATTGATTACGCAAGCAAATATCTTATCAGCCGATAAGACTCGGATTCTCATTATTCCAGCTCCGACAGCGGCACCGATCTGTCCGTGCGGCAGCTCGGGCGGACGAGTGGACAGGACAGGCGGGTTGCTGTAAGTGCCAATTGGCAGCTGATTTAGCACAAGCAGCACCTGAAGCTCCTGGGACGCGCATTGCAAAAGCCGCCCGGGCTCCGCAAAACGCGTTTTCTTGGGATTTCAATCAAACCCCCAATTTCCTCCGTCGCCTCAGAAAACTATATCCCCAACAGCTCGCTGTCACTCGATTCGCATCAACCGGCCACGGCCAAACTACCCATCGCCAAGTGTTCCAAGAGCAAACGCCATCGAGACGGATTCTCCCTTCCTTTAACCCCCCCCTCGGCCGCCGACCCGGTCTAAATGACCCCAGGCCATCCGCGATGCGCGTCATCAAGCCAACATGGCTGAGCCATAGCGGCGAGCAAAAGGATTTCGAAGTCTACAGCTGCCATGTGTCCTCGGACGGCAAGCGGCTTGCGACCGCCGGCGGCGATGGTCATGTGCGCGTCTGGTCTACTGAGGCCATCTACGGCGACGCCAATGGCGACGCGGATGGCAAGCCAAGGCAGCTCTGCCACATGAGCCATCATCTAGGCACCATCCACTCTGTTCGCTTCTCTCCAAACAGTCGATACCTTGCCTCGGGCGCCGACGATAAGCTCATCTGCGTCTACCACCTCGACAAGAGCCCTCCCGTAGCTTCTTTTGGTGAATGCGCCCCGCCCCACCAACACCTCTCACCCTCCGACTGCCCAGTTGCTGACCCATCGCGATAGGACTTGGCGCCGAACCTCCGCCAATCGAGAACTGGAAGACCTACAAGCGCCTTGTCGGACACGAGAACGACGTCCAAGACCTTGCCTGGTCCTACGACTCCTCAATACTAGTCTCCGTGGGCCTCGACTCCAAGATCGTCGTCTGGTCAGGCCATAGCTTCGAGAAGCTCAAGACCATCACCGTCCACTCCAGTCACGTCAAGGGCATAACCTTTGACCCTGCCAACAAGTTCTTCGCCACCGCAAGCGACGACCGAACCATCAAGATCTTCCGATTCACGCCCCCCGCCCCGAACGCCACACAACACGACATGGTGAACAACTTTGTTCTGGAGACGACCATCAGCGCCCCCTTTAAGAGTTCACCGTTGACGACGTACTTCCGGAGGTGTTCCTGGTCTCCCGACGGCAACCACATCGCTGCGCCCAACGCCGTCAACGGCCCGGTGAGCTCCGTCGCCATCATAGAGCGCACACGCTGGGATAGCGAAATCAACCTGATCGGCCACGAGGGACCCACCGAGGTCTGCATGTTTTCCCCGCGACTGTTCCATACCGAGAACCCGGCGGACAACCCTGCCAACAACGCGCTCGTCACCGTCATTGCCTCCGCCGGCCAAGACAAGACTCTCAGCATCTGGAACACCAACACGTCGCGCCCCGTCGTCATTCTCCAAGACGTTGCCAGCAAGTCCATCTCCGACTTGGCCTGGTCGCCCGACGGGACCACCATTTTCGCAGCCAGTCTAGACGGCTCTGTCCTGGGCATTAAGTTCGACCACGGAGAGCTGGGCTGGGTCGCCAACGCGGACGAGAACGACAAGGCGCTGCAGAAGTACGGTGCGTCGCGCAAGGGCATGGGCATTGCCGAGGACATTGAAGGCCTCAACCTGGAGAACCAAAGCAAAGCTGGCGAGTCCCGTGCTGCCGAGTCCAGGATGGGCGCGCTCATGGGCGATGCGGCTTCTTCCAAGGGGCCCGCACCTGCTACTAATGGAACGAAAACCGTTGGCAACGGAACGGGTACCTCCACTCCCAAGACTTTGAACGGTAACGTCGAGCCCGAAAAGGATAAGGAAAAAGACAGGCCGGCGGAGGAGAACGGCGACAAGTCCGCAGAGCGAGTCAAGGAGCTCAAGTCTCGAGTGACTGTCGGTAAGGATGGCAGGAAACGCGTCGCGCCGCTGCTGGTGTCATCGTCCGGTACCGGCCAGTCCTCTCTACCCCAAACGCAGCTGGTCGGAGCCACATCAACAGCCAAGGCGGCGCAGAATGACGCCCCACAGACGATTCTGGACCTCGAACGGCCGTTTGAAGGACTGCCCAAGGGTGGCGTTGCTGCCATGCTGCTTGGCAACAAGCGTAAGCTTCCGGTTGTCGAGGGTGAGGAGGAGGAGGAGGAGGACCGTGGTTCGAAGCGACTGGCGACCGACCCTACCCCGATCGTCCTCAATGGTGTCGACGGGGTCGAACCAGCCTCGGTCGTGCCCGCTTCCCATGGCGTGGTTCCGACGCCCGAGTATCTCCGACCCGCGGTCCTCAACCCATCTATCGCCTTTGCGCAGATCCGCCTCGCTGTGCCAAAGGTCAGATCCCACATCCTGCGCCCGCTGGAACGAGGAGTGCTGCTTCCTGAAAGCAGCACAGACGAAGCCTCCAAGGTGCCGGAGAACATCATCCTCGAAGCCCGGAACCCCGTGCAGATTAGGGACCCTTCGTCAATTTCGGCTACCAAACGAGGAACGCTACTCTGGCAAGATTATCTTCCAAGGGCCGTCATACTCGTCACAGGAAACAAGCAATTTTGGGCGGCAGCTTGCGAAGACGGAAGCATTTACACCTGGACCCCCGCCGGCCGACGGCTGATGAATCCAATCATCATGGAATCCCAACCCGTCATACTGGAGTGCCGGAATAGCTACCTTTTGTGTATCAACGCGGTCGGCCTATGTCACGTATGGGACCTCCAAAAGCAGGCAGCACTGCACCCCCCAGTGTCCCTGGGTCCCGTTCTCGAACTGGCGACAACGACACTAAACCTCAACACCACTACGCCAGGCCCCGGCGTCACGTCAGCACAGCTTAACTCGACCGGACACATCGTGGTGACCCTGACCAACGGAGACGGGTACTACTACACCCGCGATATGTTTTCGTGGCAGCGCGTCAGCGAAGCCTGGTGGGCGGTTGGGTCCCAGTACTGGAACAGCAATGATTCCTCCATCAGCGCCTTGCAGTCCACTGCCGTGGGGCCCGTCGCCCCGGCGAAGCCAAAGGACGAGAACACGGCCAACGTTTCCGCCGGCATCATCCCCTACCTCGAGCGCCACACGACCAACGAGTTCCTGCTTAAGGGCCGAGCTTACACCCTGCAGCGCATCGTCAAGCTACTGCTGTCCAAGGACGGCTTCGAGGGCTTCGAGTCCACCGTCAGCATTGCCCATCTCGAGAACCGCATCGCTGCTGCCCTGCATCTGGACGCGAGGGACGAGTTCCGTCTCTATCTGTTCATGTACGCCAAGCGGCTTGGCGCCGAGGGTCATCGTGGTAAGGTCGAGGAGCTGCTCAACAGCCTGCTTGGTGGCATCCTCAAGGACAAGGATGACAGGCCGAGCGACGGTGGCCGGGGATGGTTCAGCCAAGAGAAAGAGATCTGCGGCTGGGACCGGAAGGAGCTCTTGAAGGGCGTCGTGATGATTCTCGGTAAGGCTTTTGTTTTCCCCGGAGGGACATGCGAATACACCTTGCTAACACGACTCGACAGGCAAATTCCGCGAGCTTCAACGACTTACGATCCAGTACGCCCGCGTGCTTGACCTCAACCTGGAGAGCGATGGGGCAATGGAGATGGAGTCATGAGCTTCTTGGGCGGCAAGGGCGACCTTCGACTCGCGACAGCGCGAGAGGGGGTTCATCCTTACTAATGAAGCAAAACCGTTGTATACTATACCTGCTGGTACTTGTTTTTCTTTTATTATTCTCACGGAGAGCAAAAGGGTCGGTACGGTGTGGTTGTCGGGGCGGCCGGGGAGGGGTTTCGGAGTCGGCGTACGTACCAAGCCCTAGATGGCTTCGAGCGGCACGGCGAGGAGGGTTTCTACCTCTGCGAAGCCCGCCGAGGTCTGGATCTAGGGTGCGGTCAGGCTATTCGGAGCTACATATTTTTTTGGCCCAGTGAATCATATACCATGAATATGCCCGAGTGTCACAGATGCTTATTGGCGGCGGCCTCACACGTGATGAATCGGCGTTCCGGAAACCGTGTCCCCGGGGCATGTTGACTGGTAAGTGAGTGGTTATGTGGCATCATCCGCTGACGGGATGTGAACCATGTTGAAACTAACCCTGGTGGGATATGAATTGACGTAGGGAGGCTCCTGTGGACCGGACCATAGGCGCAGAGTAACAACAAAGTTCCACATTCTCGGCCGCAAAGGACTTCTGAATATCACGGGTTTATGGTACCATAAGATATCTATTACCGGGGGGGTATATGTTTGCTCCGACTCCAGCCCGTTCAGAAAATGACTTCCTCGGTGGCGGCCCTCACCCGCTGCATCGCCCTCCCCAGCCCGCGTTCGTCCTCGGCCCCGACCGCCACGTCGGCGAGGCTGACGCCCGTGACGGGGTCTTCGTACCAGCTGACGATGCACATGCGGCCGGCGGCGAAGTCGTCGCGGAACGAGGCGATGAAGTCGTCGCGGCCCAGTCTGCAGCTGATGGAGAAGGAGGACCCGCTCATCAGCCCGCGGCTGGTGAAGTGGTGACGGAGGAGGGGCAGGCAGAGGGAGCCCGAGGTCCTGATGTTGAGGTCGACGACGTGGAAATGGGAGAAGTCTTCTCCGGGGTCGGCGTAGCCGTTCGTCTGATGACCATTCGTCTTCTGACCGTTCGTCTTCTGTCCGTTGGTCGTGTGGCCGTTTGTCTCCGGCTTCGCGTCTTTCGAGGGCGCGGTCTCGAGGACATCGGCCCCCGCAGGCCCCAGGTAGTTGTGGCTTCGCAACCAGGCGGCGATCTTCTTGACCAGCGGGCCGAACTTCCTCTTCAGCTCATCCTGGCGCCCGTAGTTGATGGTGCTCCCGATCCAGGCCTTGGCGTCGTCCGTCAACTGCTCCGAGGCCGCCAGGAAGATGGGGTCGCCGCCGTCGTCCGTGACGAAGAAGGTCAGGCCGTAGTCGCCGACGGGGTCCTCCACGAGGTCCGATAGCACCAGGGCCGCCGGCCGGAGGTGCGCGTTGGCCTCGGTCACCGAGGACAGCAGCCTCCGCAGGAGGCCCCCGCGGAAGTCGGCGACCAGCCTGTCGCGCTCCTCCTCGGTGCCCACCACGTACGTGCCCGCGCCGCCGAAGCTCTGCTGGTTCTTGAGCACGAAGGGCAGCGGGTGCGAGGCGAGCGTGGCGAGGATCCTCTCCCGCTGCGCCTCGAACCACTTCCCCCGGGACCCCGCGCACGCGCGCGGGATGACGAACTCGGCGGCGTCGCCGCCGGCGCACGGCGCGCAGCACCGCCGGGCCTCGTCCGCGAGGCCGTCGACCTCGACGATCGTGGCCTTGGGCGTGGGGAGGCCGGAGCGCGCGAGCGCGGCCTTGGAGTTGAGGAACCAGTGCGTGTCGGGCGGGACGATGAGGTTGTCGTAGCTCTCGAGGCCGTCGAGCATGAGCTTGTACGCGATCACGTCGATGCCCGCCTCCTCGACGGGTATCGCTGACGGGCCGGCGCAGAAGACGAGGTCGGGCCGCTGCGCCTCGGCGAGCACGGAGATGGTCCTCTCGGCCTCGCGCCTGTCGTGCGCCTTCTGCTTGGCCGTCTCGTTGATGTGGAAGAGCACGACGGCGGTGTCGCCGCTGATGAAGGCGTCGCGCTGGGGGATGAGCGAGAGGTACTTGACGGCGAGCTGCTGCTGCTGCTTCTCGTCCTCGGGCCTGCTGCAGGACTCGTCCGGCGGCACGGTGTTGAAGGGGGTGTCTTGGTACAGATATTTGGCGTTACGGGGGACGTTTGCGCTGAGTTCGGCGCACGAGTTGATGCCGCAGAGCACCTGGGCGATGCGCTTGTCGGCGTTCTTGGGACACGCCCGCCGGTAGAGGTCGGCGAGCGTCGTGTCGAGCGTTATCGTGGGTAGGTCTGGCATGGCGTCTTCTTCACGCTGCGTGCTTGTTCTTGTTATCATTATCAGATCATGGACTAATCGGTCCGGCAGGTGTTGATACGACGAACTGCAGCTATAAGTCGTTAAGGTGTGACGGGATCAGCCTCGGAGTGCTTCTCAACCTTGTTTGCGTGAATGCCGAGCAGAATGAATACGTACTCAAGCAAGCCGTCAGTGTAAAGACATAAAAACGCATCACATCACCCCTTGCGGCGGCGGCGGCGTCCCGGTTGACGTGACCGCAATGTCCCAAACCGATTGGCTGCCATGAGTGTGCAGATCCCCCCCTCCAAGACTGTGGACGGTGAGGATCATCAATCA
The DNA here is from genome assembly GCF_000149035.1 of Colletotrichum graminicola M1.001. NCBI lineage: Eukaryota > Fungi > Ascomycota > Sordariomycetes > Glomerellales > Glomerellaceae > Colletotrichum > Colletotrichum graminicola. The sequence goes on from NW_007361054.1 coordinate 231,448, forward strand.
AGGGACGGCGGCCACACTTGACGGCGCAATGCGAGGGAGAACACCCGAAAGCGCACCCGCAAACCCTGCGAGACTGAGGCAAGGGATACATTGATGTCATCACCAGCAGCCACGTTCGTAAAGACCGCTTGGGGATTTGCCTAAGCCTATGATGGGCCGGTGGCGGACTACCGGTAGTCTGCCCAACCGTCGATCATCGGGGCGGTTCGCATGTGAGACTTCTTGGCGTCGCTCGGGCCGTGAGTGATCCATTGCGAGTGCTTATGGGCTGGTGCGAGACGCTCACAGCTTCTTGTGCTAGGCGGAATGGCGAGCTGGCTTGGATCTTAACCGTCCCGTCCCTCCCTAGGATGCCACGCCAAGCTGCGGTTATCGGGTGTTGTAGGAGAGGTCGTAACGAGACGGTTGGTGGTAATGGTCTCCGCCCGATCATCGCGTTTCTTGTGGGCTTTGCATCATCGTCCAGCCATTGGCCAATCGGCTTTGGTCGAAACTCACACGCTTCTCTCTTTGCGGCAGTGTACGTCATCCCACCACCTCATCTCTGGATGTTCACTAGCACAGGAGACAACAAGAAACGTCGAGGATATGGCACTTTCTTCCTCTGGGTTATCCCTTTGATTGGCTCCGGTCACAGCAGTACACTGAGATAGGAATCACGGGGTTGATTCTGATATACCTCAGACCCTTCGTCAACTGGCGGTTAGGCTGTTTAGTAAACTGAGTGAATAATTCACCATAACTTCTCTACCTTTTACTTTGGCTGCTCTCGTTTATCGCCAGTTGTAATTTGCGATCCCATCATCGACTAGTGACCATTAGGTGCTAATAATCTTGGTGGCGCCAATCGTTGGTTTGTTCTCCGTGTCTCTTTTACCAGAGTCGGAAGGACAAATTGGGAGCAGAAGACGGCGGCAGTGGGAAAGAAAACTATGGTCGCAGCAACAGAAATGAGAATTGCATGAAAAATGGCTTTTCTTGGGCGATTGGCTTGTCCCCTGTCTCAAGAGATTAGGTAACGGCAGTGTGAGAACATAAATAAGGCATCTCTGACTGAGACAGAAATTGCCTTTTGAGAGGCTTGAAGCAAATCATCAATCGCATGCCTCTTTATACAGAAGATTTGCCTGAGATCTTGATCCTTTCAGGACCTAGAACATTTTGCCGTAGTATGGCATCACTAGCGGCATTGTGAAAGCTGTATCCTTTATAGGGCTCACGCCGAGCTTCAGGGTGTCCTGTATTATTTCAATTGCGTTGTCAACCGGAAGTCAATGGACAAGTCGCAACAAGAGCTCATGTGCACTTTGCGGGCTAGCACCGCCATTGAGAAGTTTGACAACGTTGAGACAATACAGTTGTGTATTTATAACTACTCCATAGAACTATTAAAAGTTTGTCAATGTGTTTTGTCTGTATATGAAGCTTTACGTCCAAGCAACAGCCTTACACCCGATTCTGTAAGTTGTACCTGTCGACAAGACCATATCGTATTCTTGTTTCGTGACCAAGACTAGGTTGGGAATAAAAGTCCGAACACAAACGCGGAGACTATTTTTAAGTAGCCGTCAACGATAGACGCGTAAAAAGAGAAAAAGTCGATTCACCGTCACACAGAGACACCCGAACAGGGGACTTTGCAACTGGATTATGATCAATTTGGACAGCTGAAAAAGTCAGTCTCATGAAAAAAAGTGTCCTTTTACTCACGTGGCTTGCGAGTTGTGAAGGCCTGCAACGCTGAAAACACCTAGCGTACAGCGTCTTTTGCACTTGCGGGAGAGAGCGGTTCTGGCAACAACTCCGGTAAAAGGTGGAGCTTAAACCTAGCAAGTCTGACTTCAAGGCTGACAAGCCGATATCTCTCGGCCGTCGGGCAAAATGAGGCAACTCAGTTCCGGGTCTTGGGTCTTCAGCTACGGTCCTGGGCGAATGAGAGGCTTTCTCTCGAGTCAATCTTCCACCGTTTTCTTGTTCAGCAATGGTGAATGGTTCATAATTGTCCCTCCCTCCCTTGTTTATTTTGCCTCATGTTACAACGGTGCGGGACTTCTCTGCAGCTGATGACCAGCGTCTAGGGCATTTGATGGGAAACTGTCGTCTCAAACCGCGTTTGTTGAGCTGCTACGTCCAAAACTGCCATATCTTGAGTTACTGTTCCTCAAAACTCCACCCACTATGTAACGACGGCATTGAATGGAATATGTGGCACAGTCGGAATTGAATAGAATTGCAGGTTTTGGACGCGATTCACTCCACGTATGTTCTTCCTGTGCGCGTGTGGAGAGGAGAGATGAGGGGAATGCCTTTCCTCGGATATACCCCGCTTGGTCTAGTTGAGATGTCTCATACGGTCTCGTACAGACTCCTGAGCCTGACAGCTGAACGCAGCCAAGTCTCAGATGGGACTCTTGGGATGCGACTAGTGAACCCTCTTTATCCGATAAACTGGATAATTTCGCCAATGTCATTTCTTACCGTTCCGTCTACCGGGTAGTTGGGTATCCAACGGACATGTGTTCCAAACCTTCCATAAAGAGGAGCTACCCACAACGTCCAACGACCAGAGTACTCGATAAGAACCTAGCGCGAGAATAATTGTAACCAATTGCGGCTTCAATCTAATGATGTCATTATATGCCAAGGCGTTGACCAAGTTGCTTTATATCACACTTTTATTGCACACTAACCATTCCACTTGTAGCAAGTCTCAAGTTGCTCTCTGAGAAGCATGTAGAGTCCTTGCCAAGATGCCCTTGAGCATTCGGCATCACGTTCTAATAACCAATCAAGTGTTTCTTGGTACCCTTCGAGATAACGGATAGTTCTTTCGCGAGTTGGTGGCTGTCTCAGTTGCGACATTAGGCATGCAAACATAGAGTTGCTCTCAGGTGCCGGCAGCGCCGAGACTCCCTCGACAAGGGGGTTTCTCCTAGTTTTGTAGATCAGAAGGCTTTGCATTGTTTGTGATCGCGGCTACATCGACGTTCCGGGCGGACATCACCCCTATATTCGCAGGGTAAGAGTACGGAATGGGGCGCTTTTAGATCCTAGAACAGGATGCTTTGGGAAAATACCTACTTTCCAGTTTTGTCTCAAAAACGATATTTTGCAGATCAGATCTCTTTTGGTATTGTAGATGATCTTGTACACACGGTAGTTGATCTCAGGAAGCCACAGTCAGTGTATTGGGTGCTCTGGAATGTTATTAAGAACGCAATGCAACTACTCCTGCCATCGCTTCTCCCTACCATACAAGCACATCGGCTAATTCTTATATAACACCTTGACCATAAATTCATGGCCCAGACCACGTACCAGTATCTCAATCTATCACTTTCCACTTACTTTGGATATCCCGTCAAGATGGCAACAATTCAGAGCCAGCCCGCTGAGCAACCTCACAAGCACCTGGACAACCGCATCGATGGCGAGTCACCGGACGTCGCTGGAGATTCAGACTTGTTGGCCAACGAGATGTCTAGTCTCAGCATCAATGGCCATGGTCGCCAACGTCGTCTACCTCGCTCCTCGGAGGTGAACCACCATCACTCGCCGCGCGGTGGCAGTCCCACCGGCTCCGCCCGAAGTGCATACACTACCCGTCGTCGTGTGAGCCGTACATCATTCAACGCCGGCGGCTTTTCCTCTGCCTACCGCTCCGAGGTTTCGAAGGAGCTCACATCCCAAGCCGAGGGCGAGTTCTTCGCCCTCACGGAACTCATGGCCAGCATGTCGAGACGAAGTCTCTCCATGAGAGAAGTCTGGAGCAAGATCATCGCCGAGCGTGAGGCAGCCTATGCTGAGATGGACCGCATGTGCGAGCGGTACGAAGAGTTGACGGAAGTCATCGAGCAGAAGGAGAAGGAGCACCACCACAACAACAACAACCAAGAGGAGCGCAAGCAGGATCTCTTGAAGGTCCGTTACGAGCTTACCGCTGCGATCAACAGCGCGTCGGACTTCAAGTTGAAGTTGGCCGAGCGCGACACCGAGTGCAAGGCCCTCCGTCATGAGATTGCCGAGTCCAAGGACGGTCTCACGTACATCCGTAAGGAGCACGAGGAGTTGAAAAAGACATCGGAACAGATGCGCATGACTCTCGTCGCCACTGAGGCTGCCCGCGCTGATCTTGAAGACAAGTACGGCAAATTGCGCGGGGAGCGCGAGGCTCTTGACCTTAAGTACACCGACCTGCAGTCTCGCCATGAGGAAGTCAACAGCCACTTCGAATCCGCCAACAAGGAGCTGGTGCAGTACAGGCAGAGCAACATGACCCTCAAGAAGGAGAAGCACGACTTACTCCACAAGGCGGGCGAGCTTGAGGATTCTCTCCGCAAGGTCGAGCACAGACACGACGAGATCAAGCGCAAGTACAAGGAACTCGAGGAGCTCTACGAGAAGAGGAAGTATGAGGTCAAGGAGCTCCATGAAACTGTCACACGCGTGAGGACCGAAAAGGAGGAATTCGAGCAACTCATTGAGAGACTCAAACGCGAGATTGAGGAGGAGCACGGCCGATGCGAGGACGCCGAGGACCGTTGTGGCAAGTGGAAGCTCAAGTGGGAGCACTCGGAGCGAGAGATCATCTCGGTCCGCGAGGAGATCTCTCGCATTGAGATGACCCAAACTGAGATGCGCGAGACCATCTCCAAGAAGTCCGAAGAGCTACGTGTTCTCGTCATTGAGAAGAAGCGCCTCCAAGAGGAGGGTGAGCGCGCCAGCGGCCGTGCCGACGACAACCACCGCCAGCTACTCTTGGTCCAGGAGACTCTCAGCCACACCGAGTCCCTGCTCAAGAAGACACAGCAGGAGATCCATAGCAAGACCGAGCGCATCGAGCGCCTCGAGCTCGACTACGGCCTTGCCAAGGGCCAGGTCGAGAAGCTGGAAATGGAAATCCACACCCACCAGTCCCTCGTCGCTAACCTCAAGATTGAGGTCGACAGCCTCAACGGCCAGTGCGGCACCCTCAAGGAGAAGTGCCACGACTGGGAGCAGAAGTACGAGGACGTGTACGAGAGCATTACCGAGATCGAGGAGGGCAGCTCCAGCTTCGAGTTCGAGATCTCTGCCATGCGCACCATGCTCCGCGAGACAAGGGAACAGAAGGAGCAGGCCATCACGGCGCGCAACTCGGCGGATCGTGAGCGTGACCAGGCGATTGCGCAGTACGAGGAGAAGTGCCGTGAGTTGGAGAGGCTTGAGGAGAGGATGAGCGCCCAGATGCACGAGATGAGCCAGCGTTCCGGAAGCAAGACTATCACAACGACGCGTTCGTACAAGGGCGGGAGCCACAGAATGGCCAGCCACAGTGGCTCGTCCAGCCCTACGGATGAATCCTGAGGGTGCTTGACGGATCAGGTTTTCTTTGTTTCCCTCTTGTCATTTTTTTTTTGTCTTGGTTAGTTGCTTAGTTATTGGAACGGGAGTTGAATCCTAATAATAATAAGTGCTTTTCCCTTTTCGCAAGTACAACAGTGCCAGGCTTGGGGTGGATGTAAAAGTTTGCGTAGCCATCATCTTAATTAAATGACATTGTTAAACATAGCAAAGCGTTTTGTCTGAAGGTCAGGGTCAGGTCTTGGTCATCATGAGGTCGACTTCAGTGTAGCGCGGGCCTGGCATTATGTTCATTAATATCAAGGCTTTTTACCCGAACAACCCATTATGTCCCGTCGAGTAGCAGCTCCCATTAAGTATTGATTCATTAGTTTCATGCAGTGTTCCGTCTACAAAAGCTATGCTCTTCCTGGGTATCAATCTCTTTTGCCTTTGTCTCCGGTATCGTCTTCGCTACTCGTCAAGGTGGTCTCGCTTGGATTAATCCTGAAGCTGAAGTCCACAACACCAACCAAGCTGCTAATGGAGCGTACTAAGCCCTCCAGATCATCGCACACGAGCGAGCTGCAGACCTGCAGCACGGCAAACTCGGTGTATCCCTGCTGTTCCACATTTCTCACGTCCAGGATGCTTCCGTTTCCGAGCGAGCTCATCATCTCCGCCAGCTCGGGGCTTTCTGAGGACTCGAAGACGCTGGGTGTCTGCCCTGACGGCCGAACCTCGGTCCCGGTCCTGGTGTGTACGGTGACCAGTCTGTGCTCGAGCTCGCTGCCCCGCCGTTGAATGGCTTGATCCGGTGTCGGTCCGCGGAGGTGCAGCAATCTCCGGGTGAGTTCGTTGGGGCGCGGGAGGTGCATAAATGGCGGAAGAGACTGGCCAGAAAGCAGGGAGTTGGACAAGAGGGTGAGGGTGGATAGAATGGTATGTTGCGTTGGCTCGATGCTGGCGAGGACCTGATTCAACGCACGAAGCCACTGTCGGTCGCTCTCCGACGAAGGGGTCGAGGGCAGGTCACGGGGCTTCCACGTGATGGTATAGGAAATCAGCGTGAGGTATCGCATGATACTGGTTGAGCGTCTGATGACGTCCTCGTAGGTTGCCCGCGGGAACTTGCCACCGATATCTGGTTCCCATTTCTGCCATTGGGCGTGGCTATCCAGACTAGGGAGCAGCAACAGAAGCTTGCCCAGGATCCGGCTTCTCTCCTTCTCCATCTTGTGGGCGGGCGTGCCGGGTTTCTTGATATCGCCGTCGGTCTCTTCCATCCTGGCCTTGATCGTTTCGGTTACCACGCTGAAGTAGTTGGCAAGAAGGTACAGTGAGGCGCTCAGGTCGCGTCGGAGCCATCTCCGGTCCGTCATGGGCGCGGGGAAGATGGTCCAGATAAAAGCGACGGCGCAGCCAGCGGCTACACAAGCAAGACGGTAGGGTGCCAGGAGGTAGGTGGGATAGTACGGCTGTCCGGTCGCGGCCGCCGCCGCTTCGCCGATCTTCTGGACCTGCAGCTCATAGCCGATGATGAGGACCTGAGTGATGATGGTGACGAGCCAGACGGGCATGAAACGAGGATACTTCAGAATAAAGTACTGTTCCACAAAAATGAAGAGCCAGAGGATGACGATGACTCCGGCAGTGTGCCCGACGACGATGTACCAGATGATGTAAGAGAAGATGACGGCCACGCATGTTCCGCCAACACGACACACGAAGCCGAAGATGGATTGGCCCGCTGTGATGGTCATCCCGATGGCGATCATGATCATCGCCCAGACCAGCCGCTGTTCGTTGAAGAATGTCTGCGTGCTTTGGAGGAACGCGGTGATGCCGATCGTCATGGTGGCTATGCTCACGCGGAAACCGAACATGGATTCTCCCGATCCCACGAAGCCCGAAAACTGCCTCAGGTAATTGCCAAAGTGCTCCCATGCGGTGCGGGCCGGAAGATGCTCGGGGTCTTTCTTCTTGTTGTATCCATCGCCTGCGTACACGATGTTGGCTCCCATCTCGGCGATGTCGGGTGTCTGTTCTGGTGACGCGTCTTCGGTGCTGCCGATGCCCTTGAACCACTTCTTGATTCGTTTCTGCGAGGGGATGATGAGGCGCTTCCGACCCATCGTGCCGTCGGCAACCTTGGAGTCGGCGAACATGACGAGATCCTGCACCGCCTCGCCGAGGGCAAGCATGAGCTTCTCCATGTACAGCATCACATAAAGCTGCGTCTGGTCGCGCTCCCGCATCCTCGTCTCCAGCCTTTTCAGGTTCAGATCCTGCAGCTCCTGCTCCGTCACATGCCGTCTCTCTCGCAACCAGGCCTTGAGCATCACACCCCTCTTGCCGTTGAAGTCTTGCACCCTCTTGGCGAGCAGCTCTGAGAAGCCGACGTCTCCCGGCTTCGCGTCGGCCTTCGTCCCGGCTTCGTTTTCGACGTCATCGGTCTTGGTCTTCTTCGGCCTCGGCACAAGTTCGAGGACGATAGAGGCGTGGTTGAGCCCCTGGTCCATTGCCTCGACGAGAATCTCGAACGGCTCGCACAGCTGCTCCATGATGTCGTTCCAGACCTTCTTCTCCCGGCTCCTCTCGACCTCAGAATCGCCTCGTGTGCCAGCGTTGGCACCCCATCCGTGTTCCTCAGACGCGCGGCGGAAAATATCGACGATGGTGCTGATCCCGTTCAGAGGGATCATGACGCTCCGCAGACGGTTGTAGATTTCGCCGATATCCTTGGAGTCAAGCTTCCCGTAGGCGATATCCCGCTTGGCAAACAGGATATCGCCGTGCATCTTCCCGAAGAGAGCCGCGATTGCCAAGGTCGTGGCCTTGAGCTCGCCCGCAGCTTTGGCCTCATGGGTGAGTTCCGGGCCTTTGTTCTTTTTCTTCTTGAACACGTTGCTGCCCTTGGTCTGGTGCCGCTCCAACATGTCGGGACTCGACAGCGTCTGAAGATAGTTCAATTGCAGCCGCATCGACTTGCGAACGAGCCCAATCACCCCCTTGAACTCGCCACTCACGACCTGTCGGCTGGAGACAGGAAAGACAAGAAGGGATACGCCTGTGGCGATACCCATGGCGGCGAGCATGGCGACTAGGAGGCGCTTAACGAACGACTCGGCCGCGGCGGTTGTCACCATCAGGGGGCCAAACGTGCAGGCGACGTTCATGAAGATGGAGTAGATCATGACGGGAAGGTTCGTCGCCGGGTACTTGGCTCGCAGCGTGTTGGATATCCAGATGTTGAAGAAGAGCCAGATGCCACAGACTGCCGATTGACTCGAGTTGTAGACGGGTAAACCAGAGGCCAACTCGTCGGCCGAGGCTGTGTTGCGCCTGGCCTGAACACCGGACCACAGCGCCAGCATGGAGATGGCGGCTCCGATGAGGATTCCGGAGACATTGAGGACAAGATTCTGCAGATACTTGCCTCTCGGTAGGATGGCAAAGGCGAGCACTGAAATGATGGCCACAAGGTAGCCTAGCGTGGTGAAATACTGCGCGACAGGTGGTGATTGGTAGATGGCGATGCCGATGATGGGCGGCAATGAGCCCTTGAACATCATGAGAACGGTCGGCACGTCGAGGCCCAGTCTATCCGTAAGCTTTTGCTTCGGGGCCGGCTTCCTCGATGCATGGCTGGCGGCTGTGGCGGACCGTGCTGGGACGCTCTCCGGCTGAGGTTCCGGAGACTCCTCATACCGGTCATCGGCGTCCGGGTCTGCCCTCTGTTCTTCGGATGACATTGCTGTTCAACGGTTCATCGGCCCCCGAGCGATTGGAGTGATTATCTGACCGTGTCGCGCTGTGGTTCGGTCCAACATTCCGTGCGTTAAGAGAGTTGAGACGGCTGGAGGCTGAGTTTTTCTTTCTCATACCTAGGCCGGGAAGGTCGGTTGTTTTTGTCTCTTGGGGCAATGATGTAATTGCGGAGTCCACCGGGTTTGCCGTGGGCTTCATGACTAGCGTAACCGTAGAAAATGCCAAGACAGGTATATATAATGCTGGCAAGGTTTGCGCTAACGCCTTTCGTCTCCCCGGCTCGTTGAACTCATTGGAGAGTTACGGGGGAAATTAAGCAGATCTAAATTAGTTGATGGTCTGATGTGGAAATTCATGCAGAAGCACGGGCCTCTATCCTGGCTATAAACACGAGATGAGCTATATGCGGGAGGTTAAGGGATATGTCAAGACAACGGTGATCAGCCCGATAAACATGTACCATTGGTTTCTTGAGCTGCTGTCTGGTGAGAGAGAGTCACCGAGCCCCCCTGCCAGGGTAAGATGCATCGTCCCTCGACTACCGAAAGGGCGGTCGGTGGGCGATGAGTAAGATCAATGAAACATGAGCGAGTAGGCGAGTAGCAGGTCCTCGTCTCGGAGAAATTGTTGAGCCAAGGTTCAGGCCGTGAGATGGATGGATAGAAATCAAATTACATCCAACAATGCCATATTTCTATGCACCGGCGATTTTATGGGCTTTCAGACATGCTATCCAGTCAGTTGTCAGGTCCCGTATAACAATCCTCGGCGCGCATGCATCTATCATCCCTGCCACACAGCCCTACACGCCAGGCTCTCGGGTCTGATATGGCTGTCAGGTCTGCAAAAACCCATCAAGCATTAGGCAAGCTCATGCGTGCACTGCTCTAGCATATCTCTGCCAGGCGCCCCTGAATAGGAAGCGGCATTCTTGTCGAAAAGAAACCCCGTACGGAGTACTGGGCACCGCCGGGGATCCTTCGCACGCGTTGACTCGGGCATTTACCCTAGGCCGAGCCGCGTTGCGGGATTCGCCACAAAATCCGTGGCGGGATTCGCTACTCGTACAGATTCCGTAGCAGGCCCAGACCGTATAGCATATTGTCATATAGTGCTCCGTAGTACGGAGTAAGGTTCGCAGACTTGGCAGTGGCTGGGGGGGAGGGGGGGAGAAATCGATCAAATCGTCTCATAATTTTGTTCAGCATGCTCGATATCGACCTCCACTATTTCATCAAGGGGATGTGCACGCACGCTGTCGAATGTGCATTGAGTAGTTGCACCGAAAGTTGGCCCACAGGAGGGAGTTTGAGTGTGGCATCCAATGATCACCCGCGCGACAATATGATGAAGTCCATTCCTCTTATCCCTTGGCTTGACCAGTCATCCAATCACTCAAGACAATGCACTTGAACTACAGACCCAGCCTCTCCCGGCAATCTACACATATTCAGTCTTTCGTAGAAGCCTATGTTTCTTGACCACTTCTCGCACATTGCAGTCCCACTGGTGTCCAGCGCTGCATCACCTCACGCCGTGTTTGACCAACGGATCTAGCGCCCTGCACAAAGGGCACACATGTTCTGCAGCGATTGGTAAGTGGTTCTACGCTCGGCCTAGATTGCATTCCGGCCAAAATGCCCAAACTGGTGGTGCATGTTGTTACCTGGGAAACACTGCCAGCACCGGTTTAGTCTATTTCGAGGCACAATGTGATCTCCGCAACGTTGAGTAGGAAATCGGTGCGTAGATTTAGAGATAGAATAGTCGTAAAGGTATCTTCTAAAGATGATGCATTGGAGCGGAATTTCGAATTATTGGGGCTTGGCAAACTGGGCGGAGGACGGACGAAACCTGGCACTCGAGCTTATGCCTTGCGCCAACGCTCATTGAGCCATCACTCAATGAACCTATGCAACCTTTGAAGGTTACGGTGGAATTGATTATCTTCAGCACTAGAAGCAAAATGCAGGGTCGATGATACGCCACATCCAACGCCCTTGAACCCCGTAAAAATCAGCCACGTCAGTCATCTACGTTTCCGTTAGTTAGCTCGCCCTCTTACCACTTCGGTCACTCCCCAGCGCTGAATGGACTCGAAGGTGATTCTTGACCATTGCCCAGGCCTCAGGTAGACTTGCAATATTAAAGGCCGATGGAGGCCAAGCACGGCTGGTCGACGTGCCGTTTGACAAGGAAATTACCGGCATCGCCAAGTACTCCTGACTGCGGGGTAATCCCACGCATCTAGCGGGTTAATATTTCCGTCTTATCCGTTGCAGTTATGTAAAGGAATAGATCGGCAGGCAAGTGTTTGACTCATTTGATGTGGTGTGGAAGAGAGATAGATCGGGCGAGCGAGGAAAGAGAACTGTTCCCTCTTCCCGCTTTCACCGAATGATATCAAACCAAGCACGCAGATGATTTCGAAACACTACCAATGGAGGAAAATAGGTGACTGTTGATTTCTCACGATTGAACCGATTTCCCTGTAAACACGTAGTCCAGAGCACACGTATCTAGTAGACCTGACTATGCTGTTGCTGTGGCCCACTCCAGCGATCCTCGTCAAGTACGCACCGAATGTGTCAGTTGAACGAGAACGAGAACGGAAACGACGGGTTTACAGATTTCGGACATTTCCTTCACCCCCGCACGGCCATTACGCGTTTCTTTTGAAGAGGCGACTTGTGGGCAAAGTGTCAAATTGGATTCCACTCGGTAAGCTTCTTCCGTCTGTCACCACGAGCCGCTGCCAGTCAGAAGGCTCGACACTCATCTTGCAATGTAACAGCGAAAACGAGCGTGATGATATTCACGGAAAACCCTAACGGATAAGGATGGCATGACCTTCATTCCGTGCCAGCCCCCGTATCCGACTGGCAAACAATCCACTTCCCCGCACTCCACGGCCCGGATCTGGGGTTGTCTGGGGTTCCAGTAGCCGGGGTCGTCCAACGGGACCAACCACGTCCTCGCGGTCCGTGTTGTGAAGTTGGAATATATCATGGGCAGGTTCCTTGTTCGTTAAGGTTTGGAAACGAGTCATTGAGACCGAGGCGTCAAGAACCTCCTCCTCGCTTCATCCCCAGTGCAAGGGTTTCCTGCTCTCTTCCTCCCCTTTCGGCCGTTGTCTTGGGCGAAATAAACAAGCTACGCCAAAATGGCTACCTCAAGGCGCTCCATTGACAAGAACGAGGCCGACATCATCGGCCAGGGACGCCTGTCTACGGATGTCCATATTGAAAAGGTGCCCGAAGCCATTGATGTCAATGGCTTTCGTGTGTTTGGTTTGAGCACCGAGGGCGCCGACTTCTACACGAACTATCCGGCGGAGAAGAGAAAGAAGGTCTTCCACAAGGTATGGCCGTTTGGATTGCGTCGAATGCGGCTTGGTGTCTAATCCACCTGTTAGGTTGATATTCGCTTGGTTCCGATGCTTGCTGTTCTTTACTTGATCTGTCACATTGACCGCGCCAACATTGGCAATGCCAAGATCGAAGGAATGGTCGAAGACCTGGGCATGACGGGTGTGCAATATAACACCGTCCTGTCTATATGTGAGTACATCAGCAGACCCCAGACCCTTTCTCCCACGCCATTCATTGAACCTCAAAAGAGCAGATCTGACATGCCGGCGGTACAGTCTTCATTCCATATGTTCTGTTCGAGGTCCCCAGTAACATCTTGCTGAAGAAATTCAAGCGCCCATCCACTTACCTTGGTGGCCTCACTGTTGCATGGGGCATTGTCATGACCTGCACAGGGCTTGTGAGGAGCTATGCAGGCCTGATGGTCACTCGTGTGCTCCTCGGAATATTCGAGTAAGTTTCTGTGATGAACCGCAGCGTCTGGTCATTTGAGAGTAAAGTAGTTGTCCCATTAAGAAACTACGTATGAACCGGAGAAGCGGTAGAGATACCCTTCTCACATGGTCCGTGCAGGTGGTACGCCATGTCTGTGGCGGTGTCCAATAGCACCGGCCACACGAAGCTATTCCAGCTTCTTTTAACAAACTCCCTGCTTCTCCTTCGCTGCTATCACGAGTTCCTCTAATGGCCCACCTGCTTACACCTAAGACTCCCAGGGCTGGCTTCTTCCCCGGCGCCATCTATCTCACCTCCTTCTGGTACGAGCCAAAGGATCTCTCGACTCGCATCTCGTACTTTTACTGCGCAAGCGCCTTGTCCGGTGCCTTCTCCGGTCTCCTCGCCGCGGCCATCGCCGAGATGGATGGTATTGGTGGTCTTGAGGGGTGGAGGTGGCTATTTGTCATCGGTAAGAACCGTCTCTTGGGCGACAGAGCTTGCTGCCAGACTAACAGTAACCCCAGAGGGCCTGGCTACCGTTGTTATCGGATTCGCCAGTTTCTTTCTGCTGATCGACACCCCGTCGCTTTCGACACGCTGGCTCGAACCCGAAGAAATTCGGTACCTGGAGCTCTCGATTTTCATCAAGCAGGGAGGCGGATCCCGCGAAGAGAGCGGGGCCGGAGGACGTGTGAACTGGAAAGACCTCAAGATGATGTTCACCAACTGGAGGATTTACGTGCAGGCCTACTTCTTGTTGTGCCAATCGGCTCTGTCTTATGGCATCAAGTTCACACTTCCAACCATCACCAAGGCCATGGGTTTTGCCACGACTGAGGCCCAGCTCCTCTCGGCACCGCCGTACGTCGCTGCTGCGATATCGGCCGTCTCGTTCGCCAAGGTCTCGGATCGGTTCTTTTGGCGAATGCCGTTCCTGGTCACTCCTCTTGGAATCGTCGCGGTTGCGTACTCCATCATTATCTCGCTCAACGGGGAGCTTGAGGCCAAGAAGGGCGTGGCCTATTTCGCCGTGGTTCTCGCCGTCGTCGGTATCTACCCCATCCAGGCGGCGGCCGCCTCCTGGAACGCGAACAACATCGCCCCGGCCTCCCGGAGGGCCATCGGAATCGCTCTGATGAACTGCGTCGGCAACGTCGGCGGCATTGTGGGGAGTTTCATGTATCTGGAATCCGAGAAGCCCAAGTATCACACCGGGTTCGGTCTCAGCTTGGCGTTCGGTGGCAGTGGACTGATTGTTGCTCTCCTGCTCGAGTGGAGTTATAAGTCGGCGAACGCACGCAAGGCCAAGATAGCCGATGAGGCCAAAGCCAAGTACACCGAGCAGGAGTTGTTCGACATGGGAGACAGGTCCCCGCTGTTTAAGTATGTGCTTTAAATAAAGTACGCCTATCGTTATCTTTGATAGATAGCACACCTGCCGGGCGCCAGAGGGCGTTGGGCTCGCATTGTATGGGTTGTGAGTAATAAGCCGAATTAAAAAGTAGCCTGCACGCAGACTATCATCAATATTTTGAGAGACATGTTCTGCCCGAATCGTTACGCTTTTTCAAACTCTGAGAAGGTTGCTGAGTCAATAAAATTCCGCTTTGGGAAACCAATACCACTTCGAAAGATTACGGATACAAATTTGCGGATTCAAACTTGGCCCTCACCGCCGCGGACCCGAACCCTCCCCTAGGACATCAAATCGGCGGCTTTATATTGATTTATCTTACCAATGTAACACAACGCCCACAAATGCTGATTACTCATAGCCAAGAGACAGATATAACCCCGCCCTCCGTGGAGGCAGCTGCGTCAGTATGTCGTCTGGTTGAATATAAATTCCCACATCCATTTACCAATTGAGAGAAACTTTGACCCCAGTTTCCTCCACCTTGCCAACTACCTACATCGTATATCATAACCAGCTCATTCTAGGGGCTAGAAATAGACTCCACTCTATACGATGGCTCCGCCGATCCTCAATGAGAATCAATTCGCCCACAGCGGCGACAAGACCACCTTCTACTGGTCCGCCGGCCCTTCCCAGGGACCGCTAGTGATCTTTGTCCACGGCTGGCCTGCAAACGGCGAGACATGGACACCTCAACTCCTGGCCCTCGCATCTCTGGGCTTCCGGGTCATTGCGCCGGACACCCGCGGTTACGGACGGTCCAGCGTACCGCAAGGGCCAGGCGCCTACGCCCTGGAGCACCATGTGTCGGATTTGCTAGCGCTCCTGGTTCACCTTGGCCGCGATAAAGCCATCTGGGTCGGTCATGACTGGGGCGCTGGCCTTGTCTGGGGCTTCGCCTCCCACCACCCGGACAAGTGCATCGCGGTGTGCTGCATGGCCGTGCCGTACAACGTACTCGACCCGGAGACTCTTGTCAGCCTCTGCAACCGCGAGCTGTATCCCGAGGCCGAGTTCCCCTACGCGCAGTGGGACTACCAAATCTTCCACAATGAGCAGCCCGAAGCCAGCGCTGCGCAGCTGCGTTACAACGTGCCCAACACCATCAAATGCTTGTATACGCCCGGCGATCCGGGCAAGTATGGCAAGATCGCCTTTACCAGCGCAGTTCGGAAAGACGGCGGTTGGTTTGGCAGCGCCCCCGGTGCGCCAGACGTGCCGTTCGAGGTGACCCTGTTCAAGGAGGACAAGCCTGCCTTTGACCGCATCGTGGCCGAGTTCGAACGGAACGGCTTCGAAGGCCCCAACGATTATTACCGCAACTTCGAGGCTAATAAGGCCTACGACGCGAAGGCGCCCAACGGGCGTCGCCTCCGCTTCCCTGTCCTGTTCATCGAGGCTCAGTGGGACACCATCTGCGAGACGAAGAATTCCAGGCTGAGTGACCCCATGCGGGAGCTGTGCGAGGATCTTACCGAGGTGAGCATCCAGGCGGGACACTGGGTTGCCATGGAGAAGCCGGAGGAGACAAACGCGGCAATTATTAGGTGGATCGCCACGAAGGTGCCCACTTACTTTCCCGGGTACTGGAAGACGCCTTTTGTGTCTCGTGTATGATATGAAGGTTTCAGGAGCAGAATCTCTAAACCGCGCAACTTACATAGAGAATGTTGTTCTGAAATACCGCCGCATGCTCAGTCATTCTCAGCTAGTGATATCGGCGTGCGCTGCCTGAACCTTCCATCGACAACAGCCGTGCTGGTGGGCGTAAGATGATGCATGCCGTCGATCTTCTCCGCTGATCTTGGGGCTATAATTCCCTAGCGCAAGGCGCTAGCAAAACTACCAGTACACGCGTATGTTTCTGTTTTGCATAAGGACTAATCATGAAATAGGGAGTCGAGCCTCAATTAGGCACCTGGCAGGACGGGTGGCGGTCTAGTTGTCCTTATAATGGGAGATATTTCCTCTCAAGCCCCAGTCCACCTGTCTGTCTGCCTCTGTGGATACTCTTGGAGATGAAAGGGTCAAGGTTTCTTATTGAATTGTCATCGTAGGTGGTGTTTCGACGGAGCCCACCCGTTGTCCAGGGATGATCTTCATCTAATCTCGGTTGCTTGGGATCAATCTTCAATCACAACTCTAGCCTTGAGTCGGATTTTTAACCTTAATAGGGGCATGAACCCGTCCAACGTAAACAACAGTAGTCTCTGACTTGTCTTTTCTTGTTTGGTGCTGTATGTGTTTTACACGTCGCAACTCGTGACTTTGATGTCTAACCCACGACCAACGCACATCAACACCGACGCCTTTGAGCCGGTGTATGATAGACATAGATGGTAGCGTCGCAGTCACAAAGGAGCTGGGAGCTTGACGACCAGCCCATGTCACTCAACTTGGGGCAGTATCAGCAGGACATTGCGTCCAAAGATCCAACGCAACATACAGAGTCGACCGTCCGGTGGCCATTTCACGATGCCGACGATGACAAACAGCCTCCAACCCCTGCCCGGCCACCGCAGGAGGAATTTTCATACCAGTATCAACCCCCCATGCATGAGACGCCAGAACCGGGCCGAGACCGCCTCCGCTACATTCTCAGCTACTGGGGTCTCGAGATCTTCACAGTCTTCATGGCTTTCTGTCTCCTCGCTGCCATCATCGCGCTCCTTGCGTATTACGATGGCCACTACATGCCGGAGTGGCCGTTCGAGATCAACCTCAACTCCGCCATCGCACTCCTCTCGACCTTCTTACGGGCCGCCATCGTTGCTGCCGTTGCCGAGATCATCGGTCAAATCAAGTGGACTTGGTTCACCGAGCAAAGCCGCCCTCTGCAGCAGCTCCAGGATTTCGATGGGGCGAGTCGGTCTGTTCTCGGATCTATACATCTCCTGGCGACGTTGGTATGGAGTCTAGGCTTCACGTCCGCCGGCCTCCTCGCCATCGGCGCCGCATTGGTTACTATCGCCAGTCTGACCGTTGGCCCCGTCACACAACAGGCAGTCCGCACAACTCCCTGCTCCATGCTGTGGGATCACGCGCCCGCCACCATGCCTGCCGCTCACTACGTGCCCGGGTCATCAGCGTACTACCGGGTCGGCGCGGGCATGTACCAACCGGAGGTGGACATGAAGAGCGCCATGATCAAAGGCATAACAGACCCGGGCAGCCAGGATAACCAAGTCACAGTCGGCTGCCTCAGCGGGAACTGCACCTGGCCCGACTGGGGCACAGGTGTTACTCATTCGAGCATCGGCATGTGCAGCAGTTGCCTTGACACGACGAAATTCGTCAGCCCGCCCGACCGCGAGGGAAATCTAACGTTGCCAGACCAAGATTCATACATCAACATCCTGGGGGGTAACTACATGTGGATAGGCTACAGTAACCTGTCCGCGTACAATGAGCTATTCACCGAAGAATTCTCTGCGGGGGCTTTCGTCTCGATGGCTAATTTCAGCATGTTAATGGTATCGCAAGCGCCTTGTACTTCGGATAACTCGACCGGAATACCCAAGCTGCACTGTCCGCACCGGCTGTCGCAGGACACCAACAGCTATTTCGACGGACTTGGGGACTACATTGCCGCTTCGTGCATCTTGTACCCGTGCCTGAAAGAGTTCAATGGCTCGTACGATGGCAACGTGCTGAAAGAGAAGCTTGTTCGCACCACCCCGGCGGTATTCGACGATGCCGAGCAGAGTTTGGAGGGCGGGAATCGCTTCTCGGGCATCGGCAACTACACGGCCATCCAGAGCCCGTGTGTGCTTGATGACGGCACCTGGTACGATATCAACAATCAGAGCAAGGCCGAACACGTTCCGGGCCGCACATGGACTAATGTCAGCTTGCCGGACAGCGGCGGCATGGTCGCAAGCCTGCCCAATGCGTGCCTTTACAAAATGGACGGGATATTTTTTCGGGCCATGGCCAGATTTCTCAGTCAAGAACTACTGAGCGCATCCTGCAAATACGACTCCATGCAGAGCGGCCACCTCAACTGCTTCAGCTCCTGGTGGCTCACACCGTTATGGGCTGACATGAACGCGACGGTGTCGAGCGTGACAAAGGCCATCGACAGCTTCGCGTGGGCCGTAACTAACAAGTTCCGCATGACAGGACTCGGCCCGGACGTTCCGGAATCAGCTGGCGCCCTCACCCCCCGGGACGCCGTGGTCTTGGGCGATGTCTTGGCCAGCACCACGTGCACCTACTTTGACCAAAAGTACATGGTTCTGCCTACGGTTCTGGTGGTCATCTGCGCGGGTCTGCTCGCCTGGGTCATCCTCATTAACTACTACGACCCCGAACAACCCGTCTGGAAGGGCAGCGTCCTTCCGCTACTGTTTTTCGGCCTGCACTACAGCACAGACCCGGGCACACCGGGCACACCGGGCTTGGGAACGGGATCAGGCGCCGCCGGTGCGGGCGGAACGACAGGTATCGGCGGTGGTGGATCCAAAGACAGTGAGCGGTTGGCAAGGAACATGACGTTCTTTGGCAAGAGTAGACGCACAGCGCCAGAGCTTTATCGTATCCAACGGGAGTCGGGACGAATGTGGGTACGGTTCAAAGGCGGGATGGACCCGGGGTTCCTAGAGCTAGGGACGAAGCGAAGCGATCCGGACGCCGCCAGTGCAAGGTTATTACGAGAGTCCAGGACCGGAAGGGACATGATTGTAAGCACTACAGCGAGATAATGTGTATATGATAATGTGTAGATCTTTTTGAGTTGTCACCAAGCCTTGATATAACTGAGATCCCTTCTAAGCGATACTCATCAGGGGACCCCAATCCTCTTTGATATCCCGTCTTTGGTCGTGATCAAACGTCCAATATGCCTGTCTGGATGAAGAATGAAACCCAGCATCGTTCCAGCTCAGTGTAGATTATTTTGAAGACATGCAATGGTATGACGGCTATTGCTATTGCCTGGTCACCTGGCGAAGATGGTGTAGAAGACTAGAGAAGCATTGGGAGCACTTTTCACTATAGTACATCCGCGCCAGACGGGATGCAATTTCTGGGAACACTAAATTCTCCCAGTTATGCTTACTAGCCACGAGACCTATCATTTGAGAAGATGATGTCTGCCCCATGCCTTAACGTGTGACTTGATGTGTAGTATTAGACCACACATGGACTCAATTGCTAACCCAATATGCAGCTGTTGAACACACGCACCAGTCCAACAGCCTTCAATTCCGGAAGAAGTAGATTCATACAAGCCACGTCAGCTATGCATGCCTAACACTACTGACTTCAAGTGTTGATTCCATAGAGTACTGCTCCACTCTTCACCCACGACTTAAGCAAACTGGAGAATATAAGAAGCCGAGTCATAAGGCGATTAGTATGCCTAGGAAATAGCATGATAAAGGGAGGGCGAGTAAGACATGAGGCCATGTTACACTTGTTCCTCTCACCATTATCCCGTTTAGTGACGTACGCTTCTTAGAGGCACAACCCTCTGCCAAGTGGTAGACTTGTGGCACTGATGTCAACGTCTATCGCTATGAGACAACCATGCCTTCAGTCGATGAATAGAACCACTTGTTTGGACTGTAACGAACCAACTTTAAGCCATGTCATTGTTTAGTGGCACTTAAAACAGTGAACGCCAGTGTTATCATGATTGACGGGAGCTAGCGGGGTGTAGGAGATTGACGATGGAAGTGTTGGTGAGCGATAGTGCCTGAAACAACTTCAACCTAGAGCAAAGGGCAAGTGAAACATCAACCGCATTTTTGCATGTCCCAAAGCAGGGAACTAATCCCAACCCGCTTTCCAAGCCAGCAGGCAGATGCCAAAGGCCCGCTTGGAACTGTGCTAAGCTACATGTAGGCGAAATGTGTCTCGGGAACCGTTACAAGCATTACGGGAATCCAATCGACTGCATTTCTCGTTAAATGACGGCATTACGGTACTCATCGTTATCTATGAACCAGCGAAACATTCTTAGTGATCGATTTTCAGAAGTTTGGGCCAGTTTAGAAAGAAATCAGCATCTTGGCACTCGGAAAGAGACCGGTTGTCAACTTCAAGCCGTTTCCGGGAGACGTCCTCTACTCTGAACTATTACTCTCGTAAGTTTCATTACATGGTCTTATATGGAGGCGAAGCCATGGAGATGCAGGAACGATATCTGTACGGTCAGTCTTTGTAATATTGGAGGTATCATACCTTGCATCGTGGATGATTGCTGAACCGTGTTCCTCAACATTATCAACATACAAATTTCAAACTCGGTAACTCATTCGATTACACTTCAAAATGACGTCAACCTAACATCAAGCGTTACAAGAACTGCGGACGTCCAAGTAAAAGGACAAAAAGCCCTGGAGCACAGCTGCTGATACCATTCTCAGAGGACTTGCGGCTCAACACTTCCTTGCCCCGGACCTACTATTAAGCCGGTCATGTCCATGATCGAGCGGTGCCTGAACGATCTCTGTGCCGGTATTTTATACTGCGCGTAATTTCAACCTGAACACAATGGCATGAAGTCAAGCTCATGGATACGTCTGTTAAACCTCGACCCAAGTCTCTATTCCGACTGCCACCGTGCGCCACGAAACCGGAGATGAGGTTGCGAGTATCATCAAGCGTGCTCCGAATCACCATGTCAAAAGAGACAGGTGTCTCGGCTTCCCGCCACGAGAGAGTACCATCGCAGTCTAAACATGGCAGGTAGAATCAAGTGCAAGGGCCTTGACTGCACCCGTAATGGCCTGTTGTCCAAGACGGATGTTGTTGCCGTCCGTGTCCAAGGAGTTTGAGAAATGGCGTAAGGCCGCCAATGCATGATTTATCAAGTTCCAAGCGGTCGGTGTCGCCATCTCGGCGATGCCCGCCGCTAGCACAGCATTCAGTCTCCGAGACAAGGTCATGCGTTATTACCAGTCTTGCTCGGCCAACACTTCAAAGGCGGCCAAAAATCTCCTGGATACCTTCCAAGAGACGCTGTTGAAACAGCGCGCCCAGGACTTCTCGGGCGTATCCAGGTTTCGCAGACCAAGACCTCAGAGACGCGAAGTGCTCGTACTGGAGACCCAATCTTCCTGCCCTACAAGAGTTCGAGGCCGTGTAAGGTCCGGAAAGCATCTTCCACAACACTCAAAGCGGTGTTTCAGGAGATTATTGAACCAGAATACGGTGTGCCTATAACCGCTATCCTAGTCCAAGTGGTGAATGCCATTTTGGTACGCGTATCGTATGATACCCGGGGGCGCATTCTGGAATGAATCGTGGGCCTGGCGGTTGTGAACTGCCGAGTTTGTGGTTTGGAGATAGAATTGAACATCGTACGAACTTGGCTTCATGACTATGACAATGGGACTGTAAATTCACAACTGCCGAAAGGTATTTGTTTCAATCGCTCTCTCGCCTCATTGGGCGGTGCTTTGGTGAGGCTCGACACACATCCCACTCGGCGATCATCAGCAATGTAAGGGTTCCCACTGGTGACAGGCTAAAGTTGAGTCTCCTACTCGAGCAATCCTTCATGTTTGACATTAAAAGCTACCGGCAGAGCGCCGATCGATTGTGACCCTGTCACTGACAGAACAGCCTCGAGTGACGAGACAACCGGCTCAACCGATTGGGATTCTGGCATTGGCGCAATCTCGTACCTGCTCATCGCCAACGCCACTGACAGGCGATGCCAACGACGGGTGTCGATTCTTGCGTGAATGCAGACTGAGATAGAGCATGAAGGCACCGCACCGACTTTGCGGAAAAACGCAGCTAGGGAGGGGGCAGGGCCTACACTACTCTAAACGAACCATCACATACAACATGGCAGTTTGAAAGGTCCGGCTGGGGCCTGGCCAAGCGCGGGTCGAGGTCCCCCCCATGCTCCATGATGGCGAAAGCGATCTTGCATTAGCTGTGGCAGGCAGTCCGAGCGCCAACAATGGCAAGACGAATCCAGTACCAGACGGATATTAACTCACAGAGTAGTGTGCACGCTAAATCACCCGGAGTAACTCATTTGACGGAAACGGGCACATTTAGAAGGGGGGGGGGAGGGCAAGGGGTTACGCCCATCTCTCGCGACTAAAAAAGCGTGGCCAGTAAGAGCCGGCACGCCAGGCGAGGATATCGAATGCCAATTGAGGTGCTACCCGCACAGGGGACGGAGGGTCTGACGTCCCGGCCCCCTTGCGATATGCGGCGCGAGGTCCAGACTAGCACATTGACGTCCTAGTGGTTGCTTGCGCGCCCACACGGGATGGGTGTAACGGGGGCGGCAGGCGAGCTGTGACGGCGGGAAGGGGGACTAAGAGAAATGAGACGAAATAGAAGTGAAACCGGCCTGTTGTTGTTCTCCATCGTCTGGTTCGAGTGAGTGGCCCGAAGAAGATGGGATTTTGACAAATATCCCGCGCGATGCGTGCCGGTGATTGGCCCGGCGGCCCAGCGAGTAGCGCCGAAATGAGCCGTCCTCTCTCCGCCGCACTGAGCTGGACTGCGGCCATGCTATTTCTGCACGTATATCCGTATATCTCCAAGCCTAATCGCAGGGTGCCCTTTTTGTTTGGGCTGGGCTTCCCACGGACTGCGGGGGAGGTTTCCAATATCGAACGAGCCCCCCCTCTCCATTTGGTGCTTCAAAGAAACCTCCCCTGTTATCCTGCATGTGTGGGACTCGAGGCAGAGACACCCGATGCGCTGTACGGATAGTGACTGTTGGGTATCTGCCGTCTTCAAAGGCATTGTTTCAAGCTATGGAGTCGCGACTCAGACGAGCGCCTCCAAGCCACCAGTGCGCCCCCCCTACCCCCCTTACCCCCCACCCCCCAGTCACCCTGTCACTGAGCTTCGCTTCCGCACACATGCGCGCAAAGGACGTCCTAACTCTGGTTCGGGGTAAATGGGAAGTGGGCACGCGAGTGGGAGGGGGGCGGTGTTCGACGAGGAGCCCAGACTCCGATCCTATCCACCGCCAAAAGAAAACAATATGCAGGGCTGGCAGATGTGACGAAGAGGGTAGTGCAGTTGCGGTGAAGAGAGGGCTCATTACGGAACCCGGAGCGTCGGGGGTACACTGAGAGAGAGAAAGAGAGAGAAAGAGAGAGAGAGAGAGAGAGAGAGAGAGAGAGAGAGAGAGAGAGAGAGAGAGAGAGAGATCTGTGGTTTTGGCAGCCCGTATGGGGAGGTATGCGCCGCTCCTAGGCCGGTTTGGGCTGCTCTCCACGCCGGCTGTGAACTGTCAATTGCCTGATTTGATCAGTTGGGGTCCGCTTAGTGACGGCGTCTCGTGGTACGGCGGCGAATTTGGCGGCTCTAAAGCTCCATGCTCCACGCTCCATGCAGCCACTCCCGGTGTACGTTATCATTCACGGTGAAGCGATTCCTTCATGGGAACGTTGCTTGCTTGGAGATGTAGCATCATGACGTCCCTGCTTACCTGTCGTTGGCTGCTGAAGGGGGGGGGGCCGGTCTGGAGGGCCATCGGCTTGTATGTGTGAATTGTGAGACAAAAGGATGAGCTTACCTGTATGCTTGTTTCTGTGTCTCGCTAAAGCAGACCAAGCCCAAGAACAGATAATGTAGCCGCCCGTCGGCTGCACGGTATGGGAGGATGAGCGGTTGAGAGGCGTTGGGCCCCCCGTGGCGCATTTGCTGGCGGCGGCCGCGATTCTCTCCGCTCTCTCCCCCTTGGCATGAAGTACTCGATACTTGTCCCGTCGGTGGGCTGAGCTTGTACCGGTACTTGCGCCACAGCAACTTGGGTGTGTTTGGATCTCACCGGGGAGCCGGCAAAGCCCATGCCAGGACGTGCATCGGAAGATGGCGACAGGTCGATCATTCAAGGCGACTTGGACAGCTACGATCGCGCTGCGTGCCGGCCTAGGGTGGGAGGAAAGGAAAAAGAAAGCATACATGACGCGAGGGCGCGATGGCCTGGGAGTCGCGGCCAGGGGGGGAGGGGGGAGGGGGGTTGCCGGCGCGCCGAGCCAACGAACAAAAGGTGGATCTGGTTCTCTGAGATCAATTTGACCTCCTAGCTGCGACGAGATTCCACTGACGACGCAAAGGAGTACAGCAAGCTCAAGTCAGCGTCTTGGTGATATTCGGGCTCCAAGGCGGCGTGTATGTCAAGGACCAGAGGGCGACTGACTGCAGCTCAAGGTATGGGACCACAGGAACAGACTCGCTGTTTCGGCGGCGTGGGGGTGAGCTGTCGGGCGCACTATGTGCGCCCAATACCTAGTGTAAACATGACCGTGAGCCCCGTCCTTGTCTGAATGTTCTTTGCCGCGCAGTCGGAAATATCAGTACCGCCAGATCTGATCATAGTACAGCCACAAAGTGTCATCCTGGGTCTGGACGGCGAAAGACGGGACAAGATCAGGGTGAACCCAAGGCTCTCTTCACGGGTGGTGGTAGGATGACAAAGTGCTCCCGCATCGCAGTAGGCCTAGGTATCAGGGATGTGCGTAGCACACCATCAAGGATGCATTCGGCGGTTAGTATGTCCGTGGAGAGTGTCAAAGATTAAAAAAAAGCAAACATTGTCTCACGGCTGCCCATTGTGGGATGATTACCAAGACACTCGGGTTGTTTCGCGTGCAGAACGCCCGCCACGCGTCTTTTGTGTGTGCGTTTGTCTGTGTAATATTTCTCCAATTGCCGGCAGCGCCCCGCAAGGTGGGGCCGGAGATCCGTTCCGGATCGACCTGGCACCGGATCCGCAGGCAGCACTTCGCAGCCTAAAGCCACATCTAAAAGTTGACGTTCCTCCGTACATAGTCGCGGGCGGCGAGCGGATGCCGCCTGCGAGCCGTATGCTCTGTGAGAAGTGCTCCTGCCCCCTCCACCGAATCATCGACAGGAGAGATCCATACACTGCCAACAGTGGCAATCCTGCTTCCTTCCTTTGGGTAGATAATACACCCTGGAGCCCGGGACGAGCTGGGCCGACACCCACTACATTTCCGCACGCGGCGGGATAGGTGACGGCGGGCGTGTGGCGCGC
Source organism: Colletotrichum graminicola M1.001 (assembly GCF_000149035.1). NCBI lineage: Eukaryota > Fungi > Ascomycota > Sordariomycetes > Glomerellales > Glomerellaceae > Colletotrichum > Colletotrichum graminicola. Next base: position 256,754 of record NW_007361054.1, read on the forward strand.
CAAACGCGGCCTGCGCTGTCTGCTACAGGGTACGTAGCATCTCCATCTCGGCGTCAATGCCTCGTCCGGAACATTGCATCTTGGATCGCTGGATCAGCCTCCCTGCTCGAGTTGCTTTTATGAAACCATACCGGATCGACTTTCCCTGAAATGTCAGATACCATGGTCTGGGGCGGGCCCGAGCGTGCGAGTATTACATTTCGACCCGGCCCATCTTTCGCCTCTTATCGTGCCTGGATACCAGTAGGCACATATCGATACCGTCCCGTGATATTGCGAGTGCTACGGAAGATTCCCAGCCGAATCTTGGTTCGGAAAGGGACGCTATCTTGCCTATATGTCGAAAGAAAGAAAGAGAAAGACGTCATGGGTAAACATCCATGTCGGCCGTCTTATTGCTTGATGAGCCGATAAAAAACATGGTCAATGTCATTTTTCGGCTTGATTAGCACATGAATAAATTTGGTGGGCATGTTCAATGGAATCTCACGGTTGTTTGACGAGAGACATATTGTCTTGGCCGATGTGTAAGCCGGACGTCTCATTCCGTCCGCCACAGAATCCCACTCCCCGACCAGATTCAGCATGATGGTTCAATACGCATGGGCACGAGTGCGGCTTAGTTGGGATTGCGACGTGCGCGTGTGATCGTCTCTGGAATGATCAAAGCGTCGGCGAACAGAACGCACGTCATGAGCGCTCAAGGTCCATCCGTTCGCGGGAGATCAGACGGCGACGAAGGCGGCGTGCCGTAGAGACGGACAATACCTACATCGGATGAAGAGGGGGGAAGAGGGGGGAAGAGGGGCAAGTGTTTCCGTCCCTTAGTGCGTTCTGGGCCCCTTCCGACGTCTACACGCCCTTGGCTTGGCTTGTGAAAGGGAAAGGCCCGGCATTTGGATGTTCCGCCAGGGTCCTGCGTGATCGTCGTGATCCTCAACAGGGCTGCGGTGCCCAAAACGAGGCGCGCGCATGGACCGGGTGCCGGTCCGGGTTAAGTGGGGACGACAAACGGTGGGGCTAGGGGGTTTGAAGAGAGATTTGACCTGGAGTCCGAGCCGGAACATCGGCCGCGGCAGGACTGCCTGATCGATCCGAGTCCTTCCCCATCTCCTCTCCTCTCAACTCCCGCCGGCGCGGAGCCGGAAGGAAGCCGTTGAAGAATCGGGGTTGGAGAGACTGCAACGCTGAGGGGGGGGGGGGGGGGGCTGAGACGGAAGATACGACAAATAGAGGGCAGACGCAATAAGGGGCGAGGCCACGTGAATGCACACGAGATGACGGGTTACGAGACGCTAAGAGTTTAGTCGGGGAGAAAGCAGGCATGTGGGGATGGATGGAATGGAGTTTATTGACGTGGGCAAGAGTGATGATGGAGATGATGAGGAATCAAGGCCAGCGAGGTGCACCATGTGGAATAGCAGGTGTGTGTATAAAGTGTACATGTATATCCGTATATGGGGGTGTAAGTGAGTCTGTGAGTGAGTGACTAGTGAGTAATGAGTAAAGTGCCATGCCAGGTTCTTGACATAGTGCCTTTTTCCCACGAACAAGGACCCCGCGGCCTGTCAAGCTGTCAAACCGCACCTTAATTAATCCCCAGAAGCCAAGAGAATGAGCGCTTGCTCGCCGACTACCTTGCCCGACACCGCCGTTGTAAACTCTAATTCCATTCCGCGCGTCTTGTCTTCCGCGGACCCCCTATCTGTGCCACGAGAGGGAAACGTCGTGCCACCACCAGCCACGCCCCCCTTCCAAGCCGTCCCACCGTTACTACCCGTACCTACCGGCGAGCGTACCGATGTCTTCGTGAAGTCTCTCGCCGGCCTGGGTGTAATCTGGTACGCGAACGTCGGCCGCATCCACATTCTTGGTTGAGGAAACCACCTCGTCCCATGAAGACTTTCGCCTCGCATCAAAGGGGGGGGGGAGGGGGGGTGCGCGTGGCATGCCAGTAACGTGCGTAGCCCAGTTCGGGCCGATGACGCCCAATCAAAGGGAAAAGTCAAACCAAAAGACTAGATGGCTGAGTAACAACAAGACGTAAAGAAAAACCCCGGATTCTTACGGCCATCATGGTTTTTTGGCGGGAAAAAAAGGAGATCTGGGATACGGTGAGGGAAAAAAAAAATCAAGGCATAGAAAGCACTGCCACCCGTCAAGCTTGATGAGCTCCCCGCAGAGTCCCCCCCCCCCGGAACCGTAAGATACAAGCTTGCAACATCAAGGCGCCGGGGAAACTCGTTCATGCAAAGTGCGAGGGCAGCAGGATATTCCTCGCGTGCTAATGTCCCTCCGCCCTCCTGCAGGGCCGCTGACGGAGCCGCCCGTCCGCGTATGGGATGAGATGCAACTAGTTCATCTCGGCATACGGGGTTGGCTCGACCAGACTTCTGCCAAACCTTCTTCTGCTGACCCCCGGCGTCCTCCCCCGTTGCCTTAGGGTCGCCTTGCCTGGGAACAAAGGAAATAGGGAGGATGGGCTTCCAGAAGAGGAAGGGGGGAGAAGGCTTAAACGAGACGGAACCAGGACCGACGTTGCATCAACCCCGTCAGGTTGGGAATATTGCATGGAGAGAAATAACAAAATCGAACGACGCGCGCAAGGGGGGGTTGGCGACCCCATAGGCTGACCCGTTAGCCAGGTACTCGTCCTGGGGAAGACCATGAACACTAGAGGCTTTCATGGGATGGAAGGGAGCTGGGAGAGGGAATGGGACGGGGGACGTTTTCCATTAGTCTCAACTAGAAACCATGGAACCTTCCATCAAGGCATCCAGGGGGGGGGGGTTCCAACTATCATGTCGAAGACGTCTCAGACGCTCAGAATATCCCGCAATGCTTTCTGGGTGCATTTGGTGAAGGAAGGGGAAGAAGCAGGCAGGGGGGTAGCAGGGGCCGTGTCGTGGTTTGGCGGGCGTGGAGTTGAGCGGTTTGCGGCGGCGTCCCCCAACATTTGAGGATATCGCGGTGAGCTGGGCGGCTGTCCGGTGGACGATAATCAGGTTTGCGGACTGCCCTGACGGACGTGGTCTTGGTTGGGGAACCGGGGAGGGACACAGGGATAGGAGGCATCTTCATCTTTTTGCCTATTTCTTGGCTCCACTGTGCGCCATCGTCTACGTTGAGAGAAGGGGGAGGGGACCTTGAATACGTAGACGTTTCCGGATGGATCCGCACCAGCATGTTACGACAACTGGGTCATCGCGGTCGTCGGTGGCATTGCTAGGAGAGAGGGGGCAGAGATGGATACCAGGTGGGTTAGAGTTCGTAATGGCCGACTATCTGAGCAATGTAAGGTGAGGATGTGAGGAGTGACTACTTTCCCTCCCCCCCCCGGCCCCACGTCGTCGAGCGGTGGGTTGGGTTGGGGAGCAGCCGGTTCCATTTCGAGTCCAATGTTGGCGCAGCCCGAGCCTCCATATGCAGGCAGGCAGGCATAGCTGTCGTATTGGGGAGAGGACCTCTCGTTGCAGGTAAGTGTAGTATCAAAAACCATTACACGCGTTCGCGCAAAGCCTGACCCTTTTTTCCCCCTTCTGGGCACGTTTTTTTTTTCGGTCAAAAACCATTCAGCGAATCACAAGTCGTGCTTTGCTATGACCTTGTTACCCTAGGGGTTAGGGGTTAGGTAAAACAGGCGTTCTCATTCGTATTTGTTGCCCTTTACCTCCGTAAAGTTTGGCACGCTGTTAGACCCGAGAGCCTTCCTAGATGACGGGACCCCTGCAAACAAATAGTCCCATCAAAGGATGCGAGAAAAATTTTACAGACAGCAAAAAAAAAAAAAAAAAAAAAAAAAAAAAAAAAAAAAAGGGGGGGGCTCAAACGTGGTCAGTAAGTGAGAGACATGGGGAAAAGAGAAGGGGAGGAAAAAAAGAAAGGAAAGAAAGTAAGAAAAAAAAAAGGAAAACCCAAAGTCCCGGGGGTTTGGTCAGACACCCCCAGCCATAATACCGGTTTTTTCCCTTCCTGGTTTGATGTTGTTACTGTTACTGCCCAACTAAATCTCTCTCTCTCTCTCTCTCTCTCTCTCTCTGTCCCTCTCTGTCCCTCTCTGTCCCTCTCTGTCTCCTCCACATCGCCGGCTGGGAACCTGGCGAGGGTTTAATTCCACCGCGCCGGACCGCATACAACACCCCATTCTTGATACCTGGACAAGAGCACCCCTTTCTAGCAAGCAAGATTCCACCCCCCCCCTCCCCCCCTTTGTAAGGCCCCCATGACTCCTCTCCTCTCCCTAGACACTCTCCGCTCACATCCCGGCAACCCTTGTATCCATCCTCATCTTTCTGTCACTCTCGCCTAGCCTCCCCTACGCCGTTCATCTTGATCCGAGTACCATCAGCCTGCGTGGGGACAACAAAACATTGCCCGCAGTCAGGGTCGAAAAGCGCTCGGTTGTAGTGCAGCAGGGGTCCTGCGCCTGCAGAAATCGTCGAGTCGAACAAGCCGGAGAGAGACGGAGAAAAAGAGGTTGCCCGCGCCTGTGACTACATCCATCCATCCATCCATCCATCCCTTCATGTCCATTTCTCTATGCTGCGTTCTGAGCCACAAGTTTCAGATATACTAGACTAGACACGCATGGCGTGCCCTTTGGCCCATTTGATATCACTTCTTCGAGTAGCAATACGTGCGGATTAAGGGGCCCATGCATTCTTTCCATAATTACATAGGGTGGTTTGTTTTATATATATGTTTTTTTCTTCTAAAAAAGAATAACCATCATCGTTGGCACAGTTGGTTATCAAAACGATACCATAACGATACCAGGTGTCTCAACCTCGCGTTTGCCTCCATGCTCCCACTGCGCCGGTGTGCTGCCGTGTATTTTCCAGTGAAAAGACCCCAAGGGTATATGTCCTTTGCCGAAGCTTTGAAACCACCAACGCCGTTTTTTTGGCTCAAGAAACACTAATCAGAAGGTATGCCGCCCTGTCCGATACCACCACAAACTCGCGCACTTTGCTTCTTGTACACTCAGGCGAATGCCGCCGGAAAAAAAAAATAGAAAAGAAGAGAAAGAGAAAAAAAAAAAAAAAGGTCTTCATTAGTCTGCTCGAAACCATCTTTGGTATGATGCTTGTCAAAAACCTGGTTTCGGCAATCTGCCATCCTAGGCGCCAATATTGCCCGTCCCGTGGCCGGCCCTTCTACGCTCTTCCGTCATGGCCCAGAAACTATCTTTCGGGTAGTCTCTGGCAAATATTTCGTCAGGCAGTGCGTCTTCACCCTCGTACGTCGAAATATCCCCAGTAAAAATAAGAGACGAGTTGAGGCGGTAATAAGAGTTGGGGTGAACCATATCAGGAGGACTCTGAGTGGGCGAAGCCGAGGGCAACGAAGCAGCGGCTGACAGACCGGACGACGGTGTGGCTGGCCATTGCCCTATTGACTGTGTCCCCATGGACGTCGCCGGCAGGGTCGCCCCCATAGAAGCCGTCGTGAAGTTTGGTGCGATGGGCGCTGTCGTATAGCTGGAAAGGAGCGGTGCCGTCGTGTAGTTGGGCGTCACGGACATGGCCGGAGGAGCCAGTCTGTTTCCGCTCATTTGTCTGCTGCTGCTGAGCTGCCTGGAGCTCTGGTACGGGCTTTGGTACTGGTGCTGAGGGAATCCTCCCACGTATCCGCCGCTGCCTGCCGAGCTGGTCTGCAAAGCTGTGTGGGTCTGGATCCCGTCGTGAAGCACTTCGCCAGGGCCATCTGCACGATGCCGCTTGGGCGATGGGCCGGTCGTGCGGGCACGCTCCGCCTCTAGGCTGATCGTGAGTTGGCGCTTCCGGTTTGTGGCCTGGCGTGAATCCTTTCGAAGACGCAGCCGGCATCCTTGGTCGCTGAGATGGCGGGTCAGGTAGGTTGACTCGGCCATTCCTGGAAATGTTCTTTGGGTGTGCACTTGGAAAGCTGACGAAGTAGCAGTCGTGCACATAACGACTTCTGATCTTCGCATCTCGTACAGGGTAAACTTCAGCTTGAAGCATCCCTCGTACTTGACCGAGAGATCCCCAAACACAAAGTAGCCGGCATCGTGACTATTGGGGTCCTTGAACTTGTGTAAGGAGGAACAAGTCGTGCCGACTAGTGCTTTTTTAGTCACCTCGGGGTCTTGCTTGCTGTCTTGGTCGGCGTTGATCAAGTGGACGTACATAATCCAGAAGGGATCTGGGCCAAGGTCAGCGCGAATGCAACAAGATCTGATGATCTACTACTCACTAAAGAGGCAGTTGTCGGGGTTGCCATAGAAGCTGCGGTCAAAGTTTCTTGGTTCAACAATGAGCCTGACAATGGGAGGCGGATCGATCGGTTTGCGGTCTGTTGACGGATATTAGCCTACGAAGCAACTCCCGAGCTGGCGAGATACGGACCCTTTTCTTTTCCGGTGGCTACCTTTGCGTTGGTTGGCCCTTGAACGACGGTTAGAGAGATGCCGCTGTGGCTCGTTGGGAAACTGTCGCCCGTTAGTATCAGTCGCAACGGTAGGCGGCGTTGTTCTGTCCGAGACACGTACCGCTGGTGCGTCGGGACCGAGCCCCCGAGATGATTGTGAGAGTAAGACATTGATGTATTGGGTCTTGTAACAAACTGCTACGTGATGATAGGTGTGCCAATTGGGCCTTGTAAGAAATTGGTGTGCTGAAAGATGTGCCGAGAAGCGAAAAACCGAAGAATGGGAATTCTATTAGAGGCCCAGCATATATAGCTGCTTGGCTGGGGTTGAGGAGAAAAGTAGCGAGCCGAGGTATCGGAGAAACAGTGTGATTAAGTTTATTGTTGTATTGGACGACCAAGAATCCGAGGCGGCAAAATTGCGTGCGGTTGGCTTGCTGGGGCAGCTAGATTCATCCACCCAGAACTGACGAAGGGTATTTTCAAGTACCAGAAAGGGCTCGAACAATATGGTGTCCGCAAAGGTGACCAGTCCGCTGTTGCGTGACGTTTGATGATTGACGAGATGTAAAGACCGCAAAGGGACCAAGGACTGGGCAAGGCAGCACCGGCGATAGTCAATAGATGGCTTGTGTGCCAAAGAAGAGAAAAGAATTATAATGCGGCATCAACGGGAAGTGTATGGCTGACAAAGTTCGTCAAGGTGTCGATGGCCGGATACGGTAGGTCGGATGTCTTGTCAGACGACAACTGGAAGTGATGAAGGAAGTGTGACTGGTGGGAGGAGGAGATTTAATGCGAGGAAGTGGTTGACAGTAGGACCCCTGTCACGAGATGGAAACCGGAAGTGCCAGGCGTAGATCTTTCCGAGTGGGACGCAAGACAGCAACAGGGGAGGCGAATCGGGCAGCTGTTCCTGTATGGAGGGGCAGAGGGAGAGAGAGAGAGAGAGAGAGAGAGAAAGAGAGCAAGGAGGACGGGAGGCAACGGCAGTGGCAGCGCCTGTCAGTATATCTGGGAGGGAGCGAGTCTTCCTAATCCCTGAGTGGTCAGCAACGATGGCCATTTCCTGTGCATACTAAGTGTACCCACACGCACACCATGTTACTGGTACCGGCGTGTGTGTAGGCAGGGCAGTGTCATCCTACCTATGGAATGAGTGGCCAGTATCTCTCAATCCAGGCTTACAGCGGTACCTGAGCACCGAGACCAACCCGTGTGGTAGATCTAAAGCCTCAAGGAATGGGACTTGGGTCTCGTAGTGGGAGCACGGTAAGGTATGCGTGGAGAGTATCCGTATCGGGGTCTGGATGCGTCACTGGGCTGGCTCTTGTCAAGAAGTGACGGGACCGAGAGGATTATGTGGGCGTAGGATGGCGAATGGGCCAAGAGAAAAGTCGGCGTGAAGTGGTCGAGGTGACTGTAGGGGGAAACGTTTGTTGATAAAGTGATGATGTTGATATATGGTGAGCTCTCGGCTGATGTTGGCCCTCGAGCTGTCATCCAAATCCAAAAGGCGCGCGGAGAGTACCTTAAAGAGAAAGAGACGCCTCAGGGGTTCAGTGACATGAAGGGGGCGTGCGGTGAAGAATGGGGACATTTGGAGGAGATGGACGCGAACTCGATGCTTCGAGGGGGAAGGGGGGGGGGTTGCTGACAAAAGAAAGGGCAGGCAAGCTCTGGGTGTTATGGGGTAGGGGGTGGCCGGAGTAAAGCAGAGAGTCGAGAACCTGGAGTACTTTGTCAATGTATCCTGCTACGATAGTGGACTAGGTAAGATGCCTGCCACTGAGAGAGAGAGAGAGAGAGAGAGAGAGCCTTCGCCTCAAATATGGACTGCGTTTGAGGCACCTGTAGACAAACGATGTAGGGCGATGGCTAGCTAGGCTAGCACAAGTCCATGCACCGCGCACGAGGGGCTACTTAGAGCTGGATCTGAAAGATTCTAGCATCAAGCAATGGGAAACGCCACGGTGTCAGATGGTTCCCCACGCTCGTGAGCCTGGGAAATCTGACCTATTGGAGTGGCAGGGGCCCCCGAACCAACCACCGTGCACGTGCTAACTAGAACGTAAGTTACCGATATAGATCAGAAGTTACCAGAAAGCGCCCCAGCGCAAAATTCACCCAGATCCGCAAAAATTGAACATACTGCTGCGAAAGATCGCTTAACGGAAACGACTTTTACACCAACCGCGAGCGGCCCGCATGACTTCTGTTAAGGTTCGACAAAAGAAGGTGGATAACTCTCGAGACGTCTCTCTTTCAATGGGTCATGCGGGCGTATGGGCCTGCGGGCCAGCCAGGATTATGCTACAAAGTTATTACCGTTGGGTTTTTATACTGTACCCGTTTCCCCCACAGGGATGTGTTCCGAGTTCCGCCCATCTACGCCGAAAGTACCCGGAACATTCCCTAGTCGTTCCCCATAGTGGACAACGGCCCAGAGTTCCGCTACACACTGACTAGCTACAGACGAAGAACCTTGCGCCAGGAGGACTGGAGTTAATAATACGCAATCTGATCACGAGAGAGAGAGAGAGAGAGAGAGAGAGAGGAGAAGAGGGGCTCAGGTAGTATACAGATACATCATCGGGGCAGGGAGCGTGGCAAGGTAGGATAAGGTGGTGGTGTTGAGCCCATGAGCCCCTTCGAGGGGGGGGGGCCTCAGATTGGGTATCGGGGAATTCGACCACGATGAAATTGACCATGAGGATGCACCACAGGCCCATGTCTCCATGCCGGAAGGTCTATACCGAGAAGAGACGGCCATGACTGTGTTATGGACGAGGTTCGGGTTCGCCAAGACGGGATGAGGGGGGACACTCTCGGGGAAGACAACAAGCCGTTGATGGTTCGATTTGCCGTGGGTTGTGCTGGGCTTGGAGAGTATGTTTTGATGCATCAGGATACAAGATGTCAAATATTCGAGTGGGTGCGGCCCAGGCCCGCGCTCCGGAGGGGGGTCTCTGCCGGTGGGGCAGCACAGGTACATCGTAGTAGGTATCCGTACAAAGTAACAAGAGAAAGAACGGAGAAGGATAGATCCCTGCGTTGCTCTGGTCTGTGCTGTCAGAGGTCCGAGTCTGCTGGCGGAGCTGTCATCCCTGGTCCTGTTTGGGGGTGCTCAGTTGGCAACGCTCGGCAAGAAGCGACCGACCAGTGAAAGTGACGTGGGTTAAGGGCGGCGGTCAACGAAGTCAAGTTGGAAGGACTGGGACGCGCGCGGTCTGGTGAAGATAGACGCGGGCAGGCGGAACAGGGACGTACAGCATCGAGTGATTGACGCTGATGGTGGTGGTGGTGGGTGGTCTAGACGTCCGTCCGTCCCCCTTCGTCGTTACTCAACGCAGAGCCGACGACCGAAAGTGTTTGGTATGCCGGGCAGCAGTTCGTCCGGGTTCGCTAGCCGCTTGCCGTTTTTGGTATGCAGAGTGCTTAACATCCTGACCATATGAGGGAAATCCTACGGAAGAAATTCGTCCCAAGAGAGCGGTTAATCAACGAGCGGACTCGCAAACGCTCCGTGCATTTATGCATTGAACGATATTGACGAGAGGAACCGACAACAATGGATAAGAAGCGGACAAGCCCGAACGACCGGCACGTCAACGGCTCGTGAGACCGAAGGTTGATGCCCTGTGTGGTGGTTCGTGTTCAGATGGAGATGGAGCCTTTGGCCGGAGCACTCGAAGCCCCTTCGCCATTGTTGGGGCATCGAGTGGGTTGTTCGAGGTGGAGACTGTCTGTGTAAGGTTATGCCAGGGACGGCAAATCGAAAAGCGTAAATATTGCGATACGTAGTATGTGGCGCAGGGGGTACCCTTGGTATGCAATGCACAAAGCGTGATTGAAAGGAAGAAAAAGGAGATGAAGAGCGAGTAAGAGAAACGATAAGAGCGATGGAGAGAATGCGGATCAGTAGAGGATGGAATGAAGTGGATGCCGGCTTCAAACGGTGATGGTGGTGGTGGTGGTGATGGTGATGGTGATAGTGGAGGAGGAGTGGGAGAAGGATGGGAGTTCGCTACCTACTACAAGGCAAAAATTAGGTATGGGATGGGGGATAATCGTTCGTTCACCTGGTATCACGTTACGGCTACGCTACGTTGGGTCGTTCCTGACCGACGGCACGCCAGCCAGGTACTGTATGTCGACCAGATTGTGTTATAATGCCAACTAAGGAAGGGACGACGTGAGGGGCAGGTACCTTGAAACAAGTAAGGCCCGCCCTGCCGAACAGAGCAAAGCGGATAATTCGGGAAAGAGCGCGTTCGGATGGATCGAGCCGGGAACTTGCCGCGAAAAAGAAATGGGAAAGGGGGTATCTCTACATACCGAAGGTACGTGAGGAGGTAGGCAACGGTCAGATAAGTAAGGTACCTGTCTGTTGTATCCGTACTTCTTTCCCTTTCAGTCAGCACTGGGCAGTCGATTCGATGGCAACGGGAGCTGTGGCTGCACTGAGGTGGGGGCTACATGATACAATCGGGGAAAGTAGCGTACAAGATAGAGAGGGGGGATGGGTACCTAGGTATCTAGAGGTACCTAGGTACACAAAGTAAGTACGTGGGGACGAGGTACTAAGCGTTTTGTGTGAGGAAAGAGGTAAAGTAAAGTACGGAGTAGGCAGTACGTATCGTCGCTCCCGCGGTACGTTTGTCCTCCCCCCTCCGCTGGACGCCATATGCACACAGGTACGGATATCTACCTTTCTCTTGCCGTTCTTCGAAGCGGGCAGATTTGATGAAATAAGGGCCAGCCGCCATGGCAACGGCTCGAACATCGGCAAGGACTCGTGACAGAGAGCGGGGAAAGAGAGGGGATGAAGGAAGAGAGAGAAGGGGAATGGCTCTCCATTGGGAAGGATCGCGGTCCGTCCTTGTGCGGTGGTGGTGTCGAAAAGGTATCGACACGCTTACTATGCCGTGCAAAGGTACATGCACGCACAGTCGCAGGTCATGGCGTATCGGTCTTGTCTCTCGTCTTTCTACTACGCGTTAACATCGTTGCTCTGTTCTGCCCATCTGATTTCGAGCTAAGATGAGTCCAGGCAGACGAGGCAGCGAAGGGGCAGCAGTGAGGGAGAGAAAGATTTGGGGGGGGAGGGAGGGCAAGGTAGGCCTGGACAGTCTTCCGGATGGCAGGGCCTGCATACAAACATCGTCTCTCTCTGCGTTGCGTTGCTGGTGATTCGCCTTGCATCTGAGGGGACAAAAAGAAAAGACGCACCCCTGTCACCGGGGCGAGCTAGACTGCATAGCTACCCTGCTTGTTTTTTTTTTCCTTGCCTTGTGCAGAGTAAGCCAGCTACACTACACGGTAAAGCCCATTAATGCCATCTGCTATGCCATCTGGCATTAGCAGTTGTTGCATTTGGCAGCATTGGATCCAACCCTGGCCCCACCCATCGTACGGAGTATAGCCTCACATTTTCGTTACCTCTGCTTCTTGTTCTTCTCCCCCCCCCCCCCCCCTTCATGCCCACAGTTTCGTGGTCCCCCGCCGACCCTCAGTTCGGGCCTCGTCCATGCGATAGCAGCGATCTCTATTCGGTATTCGATTCGGCCATTCTGACATGCGCCAAACGCGGTCAAGCAACGGCAAGTAACGCAACCCAGTTTTATGACATTCTCCCCGGTGTACTCGACATACCGAGAGACTCATATCTTTCCGTTTTCGACCATCAACCCGACTGATGGTGCTGCAAGTCTCTGTGCTTTGGCCTTCTTTGGAGAAGCCATGGACCAGCCTCGGTCATTTATGTTTGGTTTGATTAGCTCCCTACGTCTTTCATGCCTGGCCCTGACTGCTCATCACCTCTCTCTCCCCGACATCATCCACTTCCATAACGATATGGCATAATGATATGGTACATATCCATCGCACATTCACTGCACTGCTTATAAGCTACCTATGTAGTGTAATCCCGCACCCCCCCCCCCCCCCCTCCCTCCGTCCCTTCCCCCTTCTGTCGCTCGCCCCCTCCCTTTCCTCTCCTTCCGACCTAGTGTACATCGTACCACCCCCTCCCCCCTGTTCCTTGACAGGCAAACAAGCGAGCAGAGACAGGCAATGCCATCAGCCACACACACACCCGTCCACATTGACAGGGATCAATCTTCTCGAAATCCCTGACCCTTGCCACAATGACCTCGTCCCCAGTGCCGTGCCCGGTCCGGAAGGCGACGTCCCCACCATCGCGTCTGTGCGGGGCGCAGAGAAGAAGTCAAGGAAGGAAGGCACCCAGGCATGGATGGAAGCTTCTGAGACAGAAGCTTGGACGACCGTTGGAATCGCCTTGGAATGACGCGTCGGTTGACTGCAAGGAGGGAGACGACGGTTGGCTCCTGCCCGCCTGCCTGCCTCTTGCGGTATCCCAAGAGATCTGCCGAGGGGCTGGCCTGGCGACAAATTACGCGCATGTAAACAGCACGACGCGCCCTGCCTCGGCCAACTCCGAGCGGTCCCCACCCCGGCGCTGGAGGAATTAGGAGACACGGGTCAAGCGCCATGAGATAGCTTATTTTCCCATACCGACTGGTAGGCTGGTAGCTACGCAACGTGGTAATGTGAATTGTTTTCTTGCAGAGAGGGAGGGAACAGACAGCCAGCCAGACTGGCAGACAGACGGACATAGAGTATCGTTAATCTAGCCATCGTCCGTGCTTCATGTTTACCGCGGTCCCAAGGATTCCTCCCCCTCCCTCCCTGCCTGCCGGCCAGGCTGCGACTCGATGCCCCGAAGGCCGATATGTGTGTACCTGGCGATTGCAGCGTACAGGCGGACATAGCACGCACAAGATTAGACTAGGCTAGTCTAGGTCCGGGTCATGACAGAAAACGGTTTTCCAGCGCTAGTTTCGGGGGCATTGAGGTTCCGAAGATGGCTAAGCGGGCAACTGTTAGTTATTATTCTCGAGGTGTGGTTTGCACTAGTGCGTCTACTACTTACCTACTTTTGGAAGTACCCAGGTATTCGTAAGGTACTGTAGGTAGGTAGGTAGGTTGGGTATGCAAGAGACCGGGGTGTTAACCACCTTTGCCTTACAGTGGTACGTATCCATCTGTGGCAAAAGGGATCCGCCCCAACAGCCCAGTTGGCGACGATGACAACGACAGGGTGAGGGAGAAGGGCGAGGGAGAGGGAGAGAGAGAAAGAGATGACCTTACTCCTTCTCCATGATGTTTCTTGCACTGTTCCAGGGCCGCCAAGGCAAGCCGCCGTCACAACTCAGAAAGTGTCTTATGGAGATGGGACGGACGAGATGCCTACTCACGGATGTAATTACGGGGTTTGTGGTCTGTTCCGTTCCCGCGCTTTGCTCCTGCTCTTTTCTCTATTCTGGTTCCTTGAGCCCCAACGAACGAACGACCTGGGCTCATTTTTCACGGGTTATGACACAATGCGTAGCGACAAACAGACGGTCAGAGCAGTCGCCCGCAACTTTCCAAAGTCTGCAACATCGCTTACAACCGGCAACAGCAGCAGGTCCCGTCGTCTCACTTCCGTCCATACCCAGGAACAGCTCCATTCTTTGCTTTGTTCATTTCCCAGTGGCAGCCCGCACTGCTCGCGACCAAGTGTTGAAGGTGAGTGCCGTTGACTCAGTATTGATTGGCATGGGCTCCTTTCCTCCTTCCTCCTCCGTCGATTGTTCGGGAAATGCGGCCTGTCACTTTGCCGACCATCGTCCTGCCACAACTGCCGGCCGCTTTGTCCGCCTTCTTTCCGAAGTTACCTCCCTTGAATGCCTTGGTACATCCTATACAGAAAGGACGACATGGTTGGCGAGGAAGGAAGCCCCGATGTTGGGGGCCTGTTTCGGCCGAGTCAAGATAAGGTACGTACCTATATGCTCGTGAGCCCCCCCCCCCCTCCCCCCACCTCGTACTGGACTAGTGAACAGACAGACACGTACGGCAGAAGTTTGTGGACCTGCGATGGAAGGAATGTACCTTCCTCGTCTAAGAGGGTAGGAGTGTATCTATCTACCTACCTACCGTAGCTGGTTCACTCTCCTATTCGGCCAGCAGCACCAGTCGGTCCTTCCTGTCCACCCAAGTGCCCGCCTACCTGCTCAGTGTACTGTACACACTATGACGCTCGCTTGCTCGATTTCTCCCTCTCTATATGACGAGATTTACCATCAGGGAACAAAATCCCATTCATTCACACCTTCAAAGAGGTACAACGCCATTCTATTATCGTGTAACCCCGCCCCAGGCCTCCCGGCACTGCGCCATCCTCAGTCTCTAACCTGCTGCCGGGCCTCCTCCTCCTCCTCCTCTTCCTCGTTTCCCTGCTGTGCGTTTCCGCTTGTTCGACTGTGTTAGAGCAGGTCAGTCGTTCGCCCTCTGGGCCCGGTTCCCTCCCGGATGATGCACCTCCACCATAATGCCTGCCGACTAACACCCTTTGAGACCATCAGAACCTAACATCCGATTGCCAATCGTGGCTGATCCAGAAAGATACTGATGTTGGGTGAGCTTCCCGGCAATATCCGACCTGCTTCCTTCGGGAGTCGCCCCCGTGCTCATGGCGGAGCACGCGCTCTGGACTTCCTCGACTATTGTGCCTCTGCGTGGGGGGCACTGAGTCTCACGTCGTCGTCATTTTCTTCGTCCCTACCGTCCACCAAGACCTACTCGTTTCGGTCTATTTTGCCGCCGTTGTGGAACCCCCTTGCCTATTCACGCAAGATACATAGGTACACAGACGTTCCTGATGGCCAAACGATGTGGTGCATGGCGACGCTGCGGGGCCGCAGCCTCCGTGACACAAAGGCGCGTCGAAGAACCGATGGATGCCCGCAGTGGTTTTCCTTGGGCTATCCAATATCGACTGGAGACGAAAGTGGTCAGCCAGGGGCCTGCCTCACTTTCGCCAAAGAAGGTTTTCGACGAGCCAGCATCCACTCGAATCCGACATGCACCCCTTCAAACGGGAGCCGCAAGGCTGTGCCGCCTCGGGATCCGTCCTGTGTTTCTACCCACCCAAAGACCCTGTCAATTCGCCCACTCTCTTCTTCTCCCCTTCCCCCCAAAACCAGGCCAGGGTTACGCCGCACCAAAGTCCGAGGAGGAGGCGCTGCACTGCGTCCGCTGCCATGCTTCTGACTGCATAACAAGGCCATCACGGCCTCCAAACCAAGTGCGATGTAGGCTAATATTTCGCCTTCGCCTGGAAATCATCCTGAGTGCGCCTTCTAGAAGATGAGCAGCTGCGTACCACTGTTTCCTGTTCCCAACAACCCCCTGCATGTCTTCCTCCACAGCCGGCGGGATGGCATCATCCCCCAGATTTTCACTGGCCTGCCTATGCGACGACACTTTGACGGCAAAGGCTTTATTGGCAAGCTTCTGGAATAATATGAAACCCCCTGCGGGATCCTGGGCCTCGCCCAAGAAAGATCCCTGCAACAAATCAGCGACAGTAAAGGCGTCGGGAAAGGCGTCGGGAAAGCTGCTCGGCCGAGCACTTCGTATCCTCAGCCGCCAGAATTATCCATCAGGTTTCTTTCAGCCCAAGAAGGCCTTTCCGTTGAAAAGAAAATTGCCAACCCGGGGTCGCGAACCCTCTTCATCATGACGTGAGACGGATGTAACGGCGGCAGATAGCGTCCCTGTAGGTATGACACCATGTTGGCGTTGTGCCTTCGGGCCTAAATCTTTGTCTTCGCTCCACCACCAAGCCTGAAATCAGAGCAAAGCCGCCGCGCCAACGTCTCGCCTGTCCTTGGTCCAGGGCTCTGCGAGTCTAGCCCTTCAGAAACTCGTTTCAGTGTCATCCCACGAGAAGAAAAGACACGAGTAGCAAGACCTCTATCGAACCGTTGTCTTTGCCGCCGCTCATAGTCCTATTACCATCCACGAGGACGTGTCGTACCCACCCACGGCTTTCACATGGGAATCGGCTCGACTGCTGTCTCGACCCCAAAGTCAGACAGCCGATTGGGTTGTTCGGTCGGCGCACTTTCGAGACATGTCAGGCGTATGGATACGTCACAGGCACACCGACCCTTACCATTATACCTCCATCGACAGGCGCAGTGTCTGCCGCCGTTTAGTCCCTCGAGTCTTGTTTGTGTCAGGCAGCCAGACGGCTCTTGGCTATCAACGTCTTGCGGGCAACGGCAGTAACGTGCCGTCCAATGATGAATACGCCCTGGACTACCCAAACACGTACTGTTGGTTGTGAGGCCAACCCGTGACTCTAGAGGCCAGCGGGATTGTGGCGTTTGCCCCCGTTTTCGACTCGCCAATCCCGGACCATTCTTCATGCGTAACTGACAGCTGTGGCGTTTGGGCCGGATATCGTCTTTTATTGGCCGGCACTCGCATTTATGTACCGCAAACCCCGGCCTGGGTCTTTCAAAAGACCCTTTACCCGGGCGGCAGGTAGGGATGAATACAGGCATTTCAGCCGCCGATGGCCTGCTCACAGACTTGCTTCGGCGTGTTGTCCGCGCATTCTTGACCCATAGTCTCATTTCAAGCCAGCCATCACTCACAGCCGGTCTCATGGCGTCAACTTGGCGTGAGACAGCGGGAAGGGCATAGACCGTGCATCGCGTCAGCATCTTGGATTTCTTGCCTCGCTGCAAAAACTGAATGCAAACAAACGCCTTGTCGCTAGGGACGTGGATCGAGCTGTCGGCAACTACAATTTCTCGATATACCCCCAACTCTCTGTTGTCTTTCAAATATCCCTACAGCTTGAGACGAAGGAAAAGGCATGAAAGAAAAACAAACCGTACCATCAGCTGAGTTGTGTTCCAAGTCAACAGAGCGTCTGCAGGAACCAATGGGCTCAACTTTATTTAGACGACTTTGACTCATGGGGATTTCCTGACCTGACTCAGTCTGTGGCGATAGCTGAGCGACCGTTACTCAGTAGCGAGAGGGGAATGCCAGCGCGCCTAGCTAGCGGATGGCGTTGTACATGGTATGCGACGCAAGACCGTGATTTGTTGCGCAAGACGAGGCTTCCTGGCAAACTCAATCTCGTTTCCAAGGTGTCGCCGAGGCGATCCAACGTCTAGCCACTGGAGGGGGAGGGGGACCCATTTCACGAGTCGTAGACCATCCGCCACACTAAAGAAGGGCCAGCTCGGCCTGTCAATCAGGGAATTGGGCGCCTGTCACAGGGTCCGCTGACGACATCCTGGAGCCTGTCATCCGCCATCAATATGATGAGCAGCAGTGCGACCCCCAATGTCACGTCAGGCCGTCGCTTACGGCTAGCCAACGCTGGATATTCGTACATGGTGGTCGGTCCAACGCTGCCGGCAAATCTTCCGACGGCGATGGATGGATAGCCTGGGGCATTGCCGGACGTCCTACCGTTTCTAGAGCCCTCGCCCTAGACAGAGATGATGACCCTTCGACCGTCGGTAGGCTTCAATGTTACGAGCCGCCTGACTGGAGGGACGGGGAAATGAGAGCTGGGTCGTGTGAAATTGTCTACCGGAGCTCACCAGTTCCGAGGAGACCCAACAGAGAGAGTGAGAGACAGACAGAGACCCAGGAGAGACTGAGCTCGCGCAAAGGCTGCTGGTATGGGTTCCAAGTCTTCCTGTTCAAGTGCTCGCCTACAAAAAAGGCGCTGCTCACTTACCGACACAGTCAGTTGCCAATGGGGTCGAATCTCCGAACCCAGGCCGCAACGCTGTTCGAGACTCCTGAGGCACCCCCTGTCGCTATTGTGCTTATGCGCGCCCCATGTTTCATGCATAAGTGCCCATGATTGTTTTGGCTATTTTGGTCTCCCGAGTCGATCGGTCGCCAACTGGTGGCCTCGCTATGCGGATGACAATTTCGCTACTCTACGCAAAGCCACAAAGTAGCTGCCTTCGCAAAAAGGCATCTTTCCCCCGGCAGAGCTTACAGCGCTATCTGTCGGAGGAGATCCTAGGGGACTCGAGGGCTACTATGTATACATCAAGGGCACCACTCGGCAGAGGTCGATATCCAATTGTGGATTGTGTCTAAGCCCCTTGGCTCGATAAATCGCTTGGACAGATGGCGACGGTGCGCCAGGACGTTCAGACGAATGGTTGAACCAAACATGCGCTCAATGCGGAGTGCATAACGGCGAAGCAGATGATGCTGTGCACACCACTCACAGAGGGCCCCAACTTTCTCCGTCACTGAGAGCGCCCCTCGACCGACAGAGCGTTTGGTTCTCGTCGTCTCTCTATCAAGGCTGGCTATCTTTCACCAGAAAGATGCACCTATCTTTGGTGTCCTTGAGTCCAATACCATTGGATGCAACCTGGCGTGGAGACGGCCGTCTTACAAGCCACCTAGTGCGGCCGCTGCTGTAACCCCGGAGTCGGTCGACCGGTGTCAAGCTTGCATACTGCACATGCATTATGTTCGATCGTATGCCCACAACAACTGTCGAATACATCAATCTCGCGGCCGGCTTTGCAACCCGCCTCGAAATTGCTCACGCCTTTTTGGCACTGTTCCCGAGTTTCCCCATCCCTTTCCTCAAGACGAAGGCAACTTGACCTCGGGGGCCAAAGTAGTTCGACAACGACTCACGACCATTCTCAGGGACTATCCTTGCTTTGACATCGGCACGTCGGGCGGGACGCGGATCTCCACCAGTTACCCCCCGGCTGACTGATGCGCGGATGCCCTGTTCAGACAATCCTGCCAATGTCATGTCCGCAGTTACCCAGGCCATCCTGGACCGGCGTTAAACACCGCACCCAATATTGCCAAATATCCCTTGACCTTCCCAGGTTTCTTTGCTCGGCTTCCAAGACAGAATGCCTGGAAACTATTGCATCCCAGGGAATCACCTCCCTCGCGGTGTGCATCCCCCAGACCCCATAACCTTGCACCTTGACATGATGCTTCGCCTACAGGCCATCCGCACGGCATACCCACCATGATCAATGATCCCCAGCGCGGCCATCGCCCCCATTGATCGATTCCGCAAGCGATGTGGTGACTTCCAGCCTTGTTGAGTAATCTTCTATATCCTGCAAATCTGAGTCTGCCGGATCTCTTTTTTTTTACACCCATTCGACAAATCCCACTGATGGATGGGACTCGGAGATTTATTTGTTTCGTTTCGATATACGCTGGCCTACTCTAGGGTCTCTATCCACCACAAATCTGAATTATCTTTTTCTTTGATCTTTTGCTCAAACGTCGTCATTGCCGGGCGTTAGTGGGACGAGACGTATCACCTTTTGGACTCCCAGCCAAGTTGATTCGAGCGTCCATTCCACTCTGAAGGGACTGTCGCATTCTTGCGGCGGTTCGTCCAATCGCGGTTACATCGTGCCGAGACTCAGTGGCCCAACATATCATTAATGTGCCAACAATCTTAGCGCTCCCATGTCATTGCCCGCAGAGTCAGGAAGCGAGCGGTGTCATTTTCTCGGCTACAGTGGGGAATCATACGCGACTTGACCAGAACAAGGTATCCGGTTTGGAATCATAGTGGTCCTCCCGCCTTATGAAATTTTTCACAGAGGCTTAGCATCGTGTGAACTGAGGCGTGCAAGGCCAAGTCTGGTATACACCATGCGGGGAAGTAGGATTCATCATGGCGATCAATCTGTTGCCCCCTTCGAGTCATAGCGTTGGTCCGCGGGAAGATCTTCCATGGTAGTGAGTATATGTGTTGCCGACTATTCGAGGTTCGGGACTGGCAATAGCGACAGAGCAATTAATGGTCGACTCCTTCATAGGCCGGCAAGAAGGGCCATGGTTCCGGCAGGCTCTGCCAGCGCGCGTTTGGCAGTTTGTTCGTTTGCTCGCTACCTGTTCATGTGGCAGAGGAGCTTACACCGGCGCTGCTTCATTACGAGCGCGGTTTTCTCGCTCTGCATAATGTTATGCCATGCTGTCATGCCGTCAAGGGGGGGGGGGGGGGGGTTCGGCCGCTTACTTTGGATAGGAATGCTCCAACGTGTGTGTCTATTCAGCAGGTTCCCACTCGGCCGTGCTGGTCGTCTGTCGGATATGCAGGGAGTTTCGTAAACTGTCTAGATCATTTGCTTTGCCAGGGGAGACCATGTTAGGAAGGGGCAAAAGCCGGCAGCCTAGGTAACCTTACACCCCTCCCCGCAAGAAAATGGGCTGATGGATATCCTCTTCAACTGCAACGTTGGCGGTACGATGAAGATGGGACAGATGGGGAACAGCAGTCAACTCATCAGACGAAGGCAGCTTATAGATGGTCAATGTGATGAGGACCCTCCTTGGAAGCTGACTTGAGTCTGAAGGATGGTGGCGGTGCACAGGCCCATATCATCCCGCCACGAACGCATCCCTCCGAGAAGCCGAAACTGAAGCCGCCACGCATGCTGTGCGTCGAGAGCACCCGAGTAAGTCTGTACCATGTCCGGGACACACTCTATTGTAAAGATGGTAAGCGTAAGGGCGGGACACCATGAGGCCCGTCTCGCCAGAGCCGTAGAAGCACTTTTGCTGGCTCTTGATTCTGTCAGGAATCACAAAACCCTTTGTGGCGCTTGGCTTTGGGTTCTTGGTTGGGTGTAGATCGCTACCGTGGGTCGAGCAATGCCTAAAGCTGGTTGATCGTTCATGCTACGCCCCGAATGGCTGGAGGAGACTAAGAGGCTCCAGACATGTCGACATGTTGGCCAGTGGGGGACGGCAATGCAATCGAAGAACCATAGTCTTTGTCTTTGTGGTGGCCGTTGTTAGTGGCAAGAGTCTAGATCGAGAGAGTCTAAAGTATACATATGATCCAGAGAGTCCTTCTCCCGTCCCTTGCCCGGCCCTTCTACTGTGATTTCGAGACCGTCCAGAGCGAGCCCGGCACGTCATGTTGCGAGTTTCGAGGGAAGTACCCAACTGGCAGATCATCATCTTCCCGTTTCGAAAAAGGCTCAGAACAGCAGCAGAGGCTTCGACAGCGCGCTCGGGAACTTTGCAACTCTAACGTCGATCATACTTTGTAAAGAGGGAAAGACGACGACAACTCCAGATGGGGGTTTCGGACGACGCCGGCTTCAGACGAGACGAAAAGGCCTAGGACAACGGACGAAAGAACAACGCTTGGACAGGCAGAAGAACGAGCACGACCGCGAAGCGACCCGAGCCGAGACGATACATACATGGCAATATAGGATAACAAGAGAGGGAGGTACAGAGAGGTTGAAAGAGGAGGTAACAGAATGGGTGTGCCTAGATTTACCAGTCCCCGTTGTGAACAGAGTTGCGTAGTTGGGCAAAAAGAAAAAAAAAGCCGCAACTGGTGGATAACTAGTCGAAAACACACGGAGCTCGCGAAACGAAAGACGAAGACGATGCCTACGACTCCTCCTCCTCCTGCCCCTAATGCCTACGGGTACAACCGATACGAACGAGAACGGCTATTCGACACTGCCAAAGAGATAAATAAGATCTAGAGTTTGCTATTGATACAGTCAGGCCCGCCTCTTCTTCTTCCCCCCTTTGTCAAGCAAGACAGACGGCCGTGGGGAGGGTTCGAAAGGAGTGGAGGGCCTCGAGACTTCGGAATTCGCCGCGCGTAATGCCATCGTCTTGGAGGCTTCTTTTTGCGCGGCCCTTCCGGGTCGAGAAAGTATCCGAGACGGGCGGTCCCGACGACGACATGTAAACCATTCCGTTTATTTGCATCTTCAGGTTCATTATACCGTCCTTTTATTGCCGTACTTTGTACGGCAGAGGAAACGGAGGCAGCCTTTTGGATGATGTCTGAAGATTCACGCATTTGCAGTCCGTTTCGATACAAGAAAATACAAATA
This sequence comes from Colletotrichum graminicola M1.001, assembly GCF_000149035.1. Classification (NCBI taxonomy): domain Eukaryota; kingdom Fungi; phylum Ascomycota; class Sordariomycetes; order Glomerellales; family Glomerellaceae; genus Colletotrichum; species Colletotrichum graminicola. The sequence continues at coordinate 278,908 of NW_007361054.1, forward strand.
ACGCCCCTGGCAAATCCGACGTTGGATATAGCAATAACAGCAACGACAACAACACGCTATAGTCCTCTGCTTCCGATGCGTTACCGCGGGACTCGGGCCGCTTGGTTTGATCTACGCAAGAGAGAAGGCGGACCTTTCCATACAATCATGGTATTTGGCTTCTGTCTCCTGGGCCCTTTTCTTTGGAAAACCGGAACGACTTTACAGACAAACCCCCCCCCCCCCCCCCCCCTGATTTGATATCTTGAGACGTCTTGGATCCGGGCGATGTTTGACTCGGCCGAGTTCTTGTCTTTCGATTTGCAGCTGAAAACCGAGGCTGACGTTTTGTTTTCCGCGCAGGCACAGGCACAGGGTCACAAAGTTCAAAACGAGGCCAGTCCACAACCCCCCACCCGTACGACCGACTTGTCCCGAAACGAAACGCCCTTCGCGACGTCTACATCCGAGAAGGGTTTTGTTTTCTTTTTCTTTGGTACTATAGCCTCAAGTGGTATTATACGTTATGCTGCCGCCGGGCGAAGCCGAGGGTGAGCGAATGGAAACCTCGTCACCGGCGCTCGAACCCCCTCCTCCTCGAGCCACGTCGCGCCCTTTTCCCTGACGATAAGGCATTCAAAGTGCGAAAACCACGACCCCCGATGACCCTGTCAAGATGAACTATATCAGACGACATATATCTATACACTAGTTGCTATTCGTTGCTTTTTGCTGGTTCGCCGTGGGGAGGGGGGGGGGGGCGGGCAGACCATGGTCTGTGTTAAGGGGTCAAAGCTGGAGGACAAAACAAAACGGCCACAGTCTCGATTTTTTTTTTCTTCGGCTCAACCGCCGGTTCGGTTTGGGACTTCTCGCAAGTGGAGAACAACAGCAGAAAAGAATGTTTCAGAGCCATCCAGAACGCCAGATTGAATGGTTCGTTCCCCCGACCTAGGCGACGCCCGAGTGTCGTTCGCCTCGGGGCCCGTTGTGTATCGCTGAGGGACCACCCGGCCGAGGCTGTACGCTCGCCAACCTTTGGTTCGACGCGGCGTGCGCGATGGATCACTGTTACACTTCTTCTTCTTTTCGTTCTGCCCGGACTGAGGCTGTTCCGCGAGCGCGAGTCTTGCAACGCGCCGATCCGTGGGAGTGACGCGCATGGCGCGGTGCGGAGAGGGGTGAACCCTGCGGCACACGGCGACGGTTTTCCCTCAGCGTACGTTTTTCTGTCGTTGTTGTTCCTATGGAAGCGAGGTCTGGCGGGTTAGTTATTCGGGTTTCACGTCTCCGGCCTCCTTGGTTCTTTTTCTTTTTTTGGCTCTATCCATCCTGGGAACGTCACCTACGGGAGTTTCCTGTCCGAGGAGGCAAGGCCTACTGGCCGGTGGAGACGAGAACGTCATATATCGTTGACAGCAGAGGCCCGCGGGCTCCTTGGACGGGTTTCAAAATCCCGCGAGTGTATAGCCGTCGTCCGCCGTCAATGGCTACGCTTGTCGTGCCCGTCATGCACGTATGCGGTTTACAGGCCCGCCTCCCACCCCTCCCCCTTGATGCTACGCTTTCGACACCTCGGATACCCATGTGTTCCTTCTTGGACCTCTCCACGTCCTGTCATCATGGTGGGAGAGGGCAGAAACACCACGGGCTGCTTCTTCCCCTCGGCCGGTCTGCCGGAGCGCAGGCGGCGAGCAAGGCTGGTCCATGTCTGAATACATGCGCAGCTGCGCCGACGGGGTGTGATTTTCTTGCTTTGTTATCTCTTCCATGGGTTCTATACCGCTCCCCGGCAAGGGCGTGAGTCTCTGGGTACGCATGCAGCCATCGCTCCCTTCTCGTTCCGTATTGCCGCGCCAGATGACTACCCTGGGGTTTCGGCATGTCTGGTTCAGGGTACGTTCGTACTGTTTCCACCGTGGCCAGATGTCGATTTCCAATAAACTGCGGCAGAGTACGAAAAGGCTAGGCGTACATTGCCGGCGCAGAACGCGGTCCAAGTATCGTAGTGACAAAGAAGGTCCTTGATGCCTTTTTGCGTGGTAGTGTACCTCCCGGTCGTTGACGTACAATACTTTCCACTCTACGTGTTGGGGTTGCTCTCGCTATTCTCCTCATCTTGTTTAGTAAAACCGGTGTCAGTGACTTGTATCCTTTGTGGATCGTCCAAACTTCGACTTCACCGTACTTGGTGGCAGCAGCGCGATAATGCTCGGTGAAATACCGCTGTTGTTCTTGGTTCATCAAGAAAGGGGGACTCAACCGTCTTCCAAGTCGACATGCTCTATGGTGCGGCACGCCATTCCGTGTTGCCATGCTTTTCAAGTGCGAAATCGATCGAACAGCAGGATGTATGCTGACCGCGTCGGTGCCCTTGCTCCACTGTCCACGTTCAGATTCCGAGATCCGAAGTCTACACACAGACAATGTACATCGTTGTTACTCGGGCATGGGCGCTGTGTGGCCTTTCCAACCTTGCTGGAAACACTATTCCTCCGCCTTTCGCTCACGATCGCTGGGGTCTCGATGCCAAGACTCGATTCCACCGCACGTGACAGCTAGCGAGCCTCTACATGATGATCATCGGCCCCTGTCGTCTACCGGATGTCGATGGGTTCCCAAAGGGTGCAAAAGGCGGAGAAGCGCCGACTCATGGAGTCAGTGCGACTAGCTAAGGGTTTTTGGATGTCTTGGCATAACCCACGTTGTTTTTACCAGTCCGGGTTTGTCTCGTTCCGAACAGAGAATCACATTACCCCACAAACGATGAGGCGCTACATCGCCATGCTCTAGATCTATCTACGAAGTTCTCGCGGGAACGAAGAGAACGATGTGAATCCTGTGAGGCGTCAGCTGGCTGTGCTAGACTGCGGAAGCTATGGATACTCGAGACCGTAGTAGCCAAGACCAAGTGAGGGCGATGAAATACATTACTCGTTTCAAGTCATGGGGATCTGTGATACTACATCGCTCTTGAACCGAGGAGTATCCGTATATAATGTGGGAGAACGGTTCACGCATGATTTGGATCCGAAAATGATCTGGTTGATATGCTGAACAGGGTAAAACATTGCCTGTTTCGGAAAACGTACAGCATTCTTTTTTTACATCGGGGCAACTAGTAAATGTATGCTCAAGGAAACGTCTCTCTTAGCCCAACTAGCCAAAAGCCGATTCAAACCCCTAGAGAAGAACCGGGATAGAGGCCGTCACAAGATCGAGACGAGTTTTCTTCGGAATAATGAACTGCATATGAGCAGATTTGATGATTTAGCAATGTTCGAGTATGGGAACAGCTATCTTGTGAATTTACGGCTTTTGATAGCTGCGTATAACCCATCTCTAGCTCGGGCACCTCCTTCTGCTGGATATTTCAATCGTGAAATTGTTGCTTCATGATCGGGAGACGCAGTACGATCAATGATGCACCTAGAAGATTACACTGCTAGACAAAATGTACCCCTTTTCAAAGCCCAGAACGAAATTTATTTGCCTTCTCACGAAGTATATTACGCACCTTAACGTGTCGACGATGTCAGATGCAAGTCATAATGAAAACATGCCCCTTGCTGATAGGAGTGCTGTCGTCTTCACCTGCTTCGGCATCGAAATTGAAATGGTCTTATTTCGTCCCTGTATACTATGACAGAATGAGATTACTGCCTACAAGTCTGCAAAGCGGATGGATATCATCATTTTTAAATGACGTGTTGCTGATTCTCCTAGTCCTGAGTTGTGTCTGATAGTCATATACGTAACTTATAACGACGATATTCTGTGGGAATTCGCTGCTCAACATGGAAACTATAATAGAATCTTTCTAGGTTATTCAGTAATGAAGCATTGGTAGGATTGATCAGCTGACGTGCCTCTACAGATAACAAATTTCGCAGTCAATCCGACACTATTACATTCCCGGTTCGGATGACAAGCGTTGCTCAACGTAGGGGGCCAAAATCCGCAGAGAAGATATTAACAGAATCAATAAGAAGTCGCTGTCTAGGGTTACGGTGCGCATCCCGCGGCGTTACGTCCGTAGTATAAGATACCCAGCCTGGTGGTTATGGGCTAGGGGGATATCCCTGACCATACGACGGAGTCATAGTAGGCTTATGAGACCACGAATAAGCAGCTGGGAGGCGTTGTGGTCACACTGTAAACAAAATACGAGAAAGTTTAATTCAAGACTGTAGTGACTGCGAGATAGTATCACATATCAGATCGTAGTGGCCTGACAGCAAAATTCTGAGTAGGGGCCCGTTCAGGTAGCGAGCGATTGAGTTGTTTGATGGAAATTGATCAAAAGCTCAAAATCCATCCATGGGTGCCACTTCGCTTACAGTGCCCCATTGAGGCGCGGGAATCCGCTCTTGCCATGGACAGGCCGAGTATAGACTGACTGACAAGTCTACCTGAAATTAGGGACGACCATCACTGAACTTCACGCCCTTCCATGAGATGAGTTTGTGGAAATTCCATGTTTTGTGTATGGGGGTTGCTGGGTTGGCGATAATAGTTAATCAAAGTGAGACGGCCTATAAGCACATGAGTAGATACCAGATAGCTGGGATAGTGCGCAGTTGGTTATTTTCTTGAGTCAGTGCTGGGCTGTGCATCGTTAATGAAGTTATCAGTGGGGTCATAACGTTCCAGCGGAATATTTGTCACCTTCACGGCCTGCCATGCTCCACTGGCAGAACACCATGGCGCAGAGAACCAGTACCAATTCAAACTCAAATGCCTTCATACTGTGTGCTATTTCTCGATATTTCAAGGGTCCAAATTTATTGCATTTGTTGAGCTTGTAGAGTTGTCCCAGTGGGATGTTACTAGATCGAATGTAAGGGCCATTTGAGGAACACAGCACCATATCCCAGATCACTTTCACTGTGTTCCGTTTCTAAGTTTTGAAAGACTTCGAAGATCAAGACATAGTATGCTCCCTATGTCCTATCTGTTTCCCAAGCTCAGCACTGTTGCCCATCTGACCACATCATAACCACTTTCATCGTATGTTGCGATTAATAGCTTGGTGACGGACGATATTCACGAACTTCGCCTTAATAGTTTCGGAGTAAATTCTGACATGCACTTACTTTTTACTCTCGGTTATTAACCCCGTGTGTCGGTGGTGGTATGGGAACTTTTTGAGAAAAACATTGCCCGTTTCGTGATATGATTTTAGAAAAAACGCTCCTACCAACTTGCCCTGTTGGCACATGAATACTTGCTATGGATCGTCACCTTCATTCTCAAAAGAACTAATACGAACTTGCGCAATCTCTAGTGCAAATTAACCAAAGAACGTGGCTAACCAACCCGTTAATTTCGCGAATAGCTTCACTTCAACCAACCGAGCCAAAGTTGGGCTGGCTGATTAACTCAAGTGGAGACGGATAATCACAGTTTCCGGCTAACCGATCATGGTTCAGATGACCCTTGCAGGCTTCACACAACAAGGACTCGGCTCGCACGCTTTGTCATCAGGAGAATTCAGTCATTGCGTTGAATGATAAAACTTTACAGATGTAAATAGCTTCAAATCAACCAACCAACTTTAAAGCTAAAGGTGGCTTCATCAAAGGGTGGCTTGATCAATATGTAATTAGTTCTGATGTTAATAAAGGTCAGATGTATATGCATAAAACGCAGTTGTTAAGGTTCAAGCTCGTGTTTAGAGTCTTCCGATACTAGTTATTCAGGCGGGCGACACAAAACCGAACGGACAGGCGTTCCTACACTCTGAGCGGAACGACTGGCACCATAGCCTTTTTGAGTGGAAGAAAGCTTTTTCAATCCTTGCCCAACGTGTGTTTGTTGATATTTGATGACCCTTCCAACGGCTCAAGGCAATATTCATAGGCGATGCATGGAAGTGGTCAGAACCCGTCGCTTGTATCTGAAGAGTGCAGCTGATGTTTAGGAGTTTTGGATAGCAAGTGATTTAGAGATGGGAATTCGTCCTCTGAAATGAACTCGACGGCGAAGAGTGGTTCTCCATTACAGCGGAGGCACACAATCGTGCTATCATATGACCTGGTAGAAGAGAAAACGGTACAGTATGAGATTCCGGTACTATACTGCATCCATGAGCTTGGACTGAAGGCGCGAAGACTAAAAGTCTCAACTCATAACAAAACCATCTTCGTAGTCAGCCCTAGTCTCTACCAGCAGCCCATTTCGTGGCATCTTTGAGCCAAGCAAATACCATATCGGTCCCTTTGGAAACGTTCCTTGCCACTAACCCATTCTTGGGGTCTCTATCTGGACCGGGATCGTTGAACGCCTCAACTATGCGCGTGCAATTCTTTCCGACCTCCAGGATAGATCCTCCGACAAGGGAATCTTCCTCAACACATCGTAACATGGCCTCTGCTACCTCTTGAGGGGTGACCCAGCCGTCTTGATTTATGTCCAAATTGACGAGCTTCTCCGGATTCTCAGTCCATAATGGTGTGCGGACGACGCCAGGTGCGACGGCGTTGACGCGGATTCCATCTGTTTCTTCTAATCGTGCTAGACTCCGTACGAAACCTGTAACAGCAAATTTGGAGGCTGCATACAAAGGAGCGTTTATGTTCGGCACCTGGCCCGCGACAGAAGAGATGTGAACGACCCTTTTGGGATTATTGGGAGAAGCTTTAATGGCAGAGGTCACAGTAGTACTTGCGGCGGTTTTCGAATGCAGCCAGTACGAGATCGCTAGCTGTGTTGAGCGAATAGGGTGCGTGATGTTGATATCAAACAGCGAATAATGTCCTCCATCTACGCTGTCCTTGCTCTCCGACGACCCTGGAGGATGCCAGAAGCTTGACCAATGTGGCTCGTAAACGCCAGCGCCAGGACAAAGTACATCAAAGCCGCCAAACTCCGAAACAGCAACCTTGAACATGTTGGAGAGCGCCGGCCATGAGGTGACGTCAGTTTCGACAAATACAGCTCTAGGCTTGGTTTCGGCGTCTTGGTATTTCGCCACAAGAATCTCTGCTTCAGGTCTCAGAGAGAGGTCAGCAATAAGGACATTGCAACCTTGAGCGAGTAGAAGCTCCGCGAAGCAGAGATTGATGCCTTGTCACGGGTCAGCCCTTCAAGAACTTGCTGGCATTTTGATGAGTAAAGCAAAGGGTCCTACCAGAGCCAGCACCGGTGATAATGGCAGTTTTGCCAGATACGCTGAAGGAAGCGGTGGGTTTCTTGACATCCGCCGTCATTTCACAGAGCATTTGAGAACTCAAAATTAACTCGTGAATCCTTTTGAACTTGGTCAAAGACAATAGTAGTGTCTCAGTAGTCGGGTTAGCTGCAATTACCAGGTGAAAGACTTTGCAGGCTTGTTGGAGTGGAAGCCCAACGCATCTGTAACTACTGCTGACGACGCATGGCCTTTTAAGCAACAGCAGCGGAGGAATGTCCAACCATTGGATCCCTTACACCTAATCGACTAAGGGGAACCACTGAGACATGCAGGTGGAGTGTACAGCATGGTGTCACGATTACCCCGCAGAGGAATTGAGCGGCACAGCCGCACAGGTAGCTCATTGGAGGATTCATGGCTAGTCTTGACTACCTCGGCGCTTAGAGTTGCCCGATATTTTCTTTGGGATGGAAAAGGGTGGGCAACCATTGACTGGTTCTTGACAGTTTCTCATGATATTTGAAAATATCAGTATTCATTAGTAGCTTCTTACATTCTTTATGTATCTATTGATCGCTTGCATTTTGTAGCTATAAGAGTCATCAAGTCCAGAAGCTCGTAACTGACAGTAAAACTGATTGAAGGAGAATTTAAGAACCCTGATTTCCCATCATTAATCCGAATAGAATATCTTTGTTCATTGTTACTATCGGAACAAATGCGGATGATCATAAGTTCACTCGATCAAACATCGCCGAGCTTTGTGGCGAAGTGACAGACTCTTCCAAAGACTCAGGGGCAGAAGGCTTGCCGACATGCACAAGTCAGCAACAGCAACGAGGCCAAGGGGGCCACATTCGTTGAACAGAGTGCCAACTTTCATGCGAATAAAGAAGACTATGAAAAGAAGTGGTACAGACTGAAAATCAGGCCGATCTGAAATTCGGAACATGAGAGACATGATCTTGAGGGCTCAGTTGTCTTATGATGTTTCAAGAAGGGATCAATCAGGAGAGAAAACACTCCCCAAGACAACTCTCTTGCTGCGCGTTAATGACATCAGTATCCGTGATATCGATCATGCTTTTTGCGTTATACACGGGGCTATAACATAGTTCTCCCCACTATTATCTAGCCCCGTCAACCTAAATAAGAAAGTGCAACATCAAATGAGATTTTCTGTTGGCCAATAATAACATACCAATTGACTTCTCCAAACACGATCCAGAACGGGGCCCATAAACTGCCACCGTAAGGCACCGATGATAAGTCAATTACTAGGTAGCATCATTGGCCCTAACAAAATTATGCTTCAAGTCTCGTCCTGGAATGAAGGTGATAGATAGATCACTGCAGCAAAGCTATAGAGAGATACTTATTTGTCATCGGTACAGAAGATTGTTATCTATGAGGACCATGGGATTTGGGATCATATAGCTGGAAGATAGATAGTTTGATAAGCTTAGGCACGCCGACTCGGAGCCAAGTCATGTCTTGGCATCGGCTCGGAATAATGGCTACAAGGCGGCCAGAAACCTTAATCCTAAAACCCGCCTATTGAGATGGTTTTAATTGGAGCGCCGTGAAGACGGAACCTTGCTTTACTTGAAGATGATAGTGACAAGAAACAGCAAGTTTTCACCCCTGGTGAAGCCATCGACGGGCGAATTTCTGGCGACGCAACCAGAGGCCTCAGGCCCCTCAGCAAAATAACTTCTGATCTTTTCAAGATGATGATGAAACAGGGTAGCTAACATCCATGGTAATTTAGGTTTTAGTGTGTTCAGAAGCTCCCGTATTGGAAGGACTGTTCTTCCACTAATAACGGTTGATATAGTGCGAGACATGATTGCTACCTGGACTTGCGTAGTTACAACAAGCAACCACACGGTAAGAATAAATGCTATTATACTGATGGGCCGGCGGAACGGCCGTCCACAAGACCGAGTCGGTGGAACGGCGGTTGACATGACCGATGCTGCATAGTCTTCCATGCACAACAAACCGACCCGAACCGAACCGAGGGATCCAAGGGTGGAACACTGTGCCTCCCGCTAACCCGTCAATGATTCCGGCCCAAAAAATGTGAATGCTCGCCAACAGGTGCGGATGATTTTGCACTGTGTTCTCACGATCAAAGGGATGGTTCAAAAACAAATGGAAACTTGAACGTACGCATCTTCTTGCACCTCGAGATTTAACGTCCTCGCCCTCAATCATGACTACCGCCTCTGCGAGAACACCGAACGAGAAAGAAGAAGGAAACAAACAGACCGGACTCCATGATGGTGAGGCCCTCGGCCAGCTTGCCACCATCTCGACCAATGCGTCTTACCGGCCACCCGAGATGAGCCCGGCGCGCCGGCGCGCCGTCATGTTCACCCTCTGTATGACCCTCCTCCTCAGCGCGCTGGACATCACAATCATTGCGACGGCCTTGCCGACAATCGCCTCGACTCTCCATGCCACATCGTCTGAGTACGCGTGGGTGGGCAGCGCCTACACTCTTTCTAGCACAGCGTCCACACCAGTTTGGGCCAAGATGTCGGACATATTCGGTCGCAAACTGACCATCATGGTCGCGACGGCGGTGTTCATGGCGGGGAGTCTCATCGCCGCACTCGCCCAAACGATCTATGTCCTCATCGCCGGACGGACCGTTCAGGGCCTTGGAGGAGGTGGTTCCTTGGTACTAGTCACTATTGTGATCGGAGACATCTTCAAGCTGGAGGACCGCGCCAAGTACTATGGCATGACTGGCATCGTTTGGGGACTTGCAGGCGCAGTTGGGCCGATTTTGGGCGGTGTCTTCACAGAGACTATCGGTTGGAGATGGTGTTGTAAGTGGAATCTGTGCCCCAACGCATGTCGAGTTCCGGCACTGATGCATCACAGTCTTCATCAACCTTCCCTTTGATGGCGTGGCCCTGTTGGTCTTGTTCTTCGCCCTGAAGTTGGAAACGCCAAAAGAAGCATTCTCGAAGGGCCTTAGAGAATTGGACTGGGTAGGATTTGTACTCATTATCGGCGGCACCATCTGCTTCCTCTACGGCCTTGAAACCGGTGCCGGGGGCGTGGTGCCGTGGGGCTCTGCGCAAGTGATCTGCCTCATCCTCTTCGGTGTCATCACTCTGGCACTCTTCGTTTTCTGGGAGGCCCGTTTCGCCAGAAACCCCGTCATTCCCTTCCGAATCTTCAAGAAAGGCAGCAACATCGCGGCCTTTGTCGTTGCCTGTCTGCACGCCTTCGTCTTCATATCGTACGACTACTTCTTACCTCTCTACTTCCAGGTCGTTCTCGGGTTCAGACCCATCATCTCCGGCGTCTCTATTTTCCCGCTGCTGATACCGCTGACGATGATGACGATGCTCGGCGGACTGTTTACCAGGAAGACAGGAAACTACATTATTCCAATCTTCTTTGGATCGGCAATGATGACGCTTGGAAACGGTTTGTTCATCAGCTTCCAGGCGAATACGCAGTGGGCCAAGATCGTCATCTTCCAGATCATCACTGGATTCGGGGCCGGCGTCCTTTTCCAAAGCCCCATGATATCCATCCAGACCCATACTCACCAGAGGGATATGGCTGCTGCGATGTCGGCTTTCAGTTTCCTGCGCTCGTTGTTCACTTCCATGTCCGTCGTCATCGGCACGGTTCTGCTGCAGCATAACCTTGGCGGCGGCGGGCTGACTGGTGGCAACCTGCATGCTGGCGACCAGGCAAGCACAGCACCCCCCGTAGATAAAGAAAACTACATATCTGCGTTGCACATTATGTGGGCTTTCTTCACTGGTGTCTCCGGCTGTATGCTGTTTACGGCGGTGTTCATCAAGCAGAAGCCTAAAAAGCTCGCCTCCGAAACCGGAGTCGAGCAGGACTCTGTGACGGAATGACCTTGCCTGAGTTATCTTGGATACATAGCATTGTTTGTTGTTTGATTTAAACTTGATATATCGAAGATAAATTCACAATGGTCACCGTACGAAGACTCCTTTTTCGCTTTCACCCTCACTATATTGTATATGGTTCAGCCTCGCCTTACCTGCAACAATGGCCTCACAATGTTTTGACCGATCTGAAACAGCTGTTTCCCAAGATCCTCTCGGTTCCATTACATAGCGGTGCAAGCATGTTAAGTCGAGTTGTCAATACAGCACTCACAAGAATATATTTAAATCAGTAAAGCAAGATTTCTAATCAGTCAAACTACCTACTTTCTGCTCCCCCCCTGCATTCTGCCTACCTTTTCCTACTAAAAATAGCTAAAAATAGCTATTTATATCTAAGGACTTATATAGATATTATAATCTAGGAAATTTTGCTAAGTAAATAGTATAAGTATAAAGCTATAAAAAAAGTTTAAAGCTTTTTTATATAGTAAATATAAAGAAATAATATTAAGTATATAAGTATTAAGGTCTACTAGTAGTATACTAGTAAGTACTAACTTTTTTATATTTTATATAACTTTTTTATTTATAAACTGAAAATAAAAATTAGAGTATTTTTATATACTTTATACTTAAAAGATTATATATATATTACTATATGTCAGAGGCCTGACTGGGGCCTAGCAGGGGATCACCGGTGGAGCCCTACTAGTTATCTAGATGAGGGATAAAACCCCTATCTTAGCCCACGATAGTTACAGTGGCCAGATTCGAATGTGAACAACAACAACAACCCACCTTTGACTATCAGCTAAGTGACCCCTATTGCCGACTTCATCACTTAGATCCAGACACCTCTGACACTATATAAAAGATATTTAAAGCTTATTATTAAGTTATTTGTAATATTAAACTTTATTAGTAAAGTCTTTTTAGTAATAAGTTTACTTTCTAAATAACTAAGTATATAAAATACTTAAAAAGTCTAAGTAAAAGTATTTAAAGCTAAGTTATTTTAAATTCGTTTACTACTATTTTATTATACTTATAACTCTTTTTTATTAGCTATATTCTTATATACTATAAACTTTTAAAGCCTTTATTTTATAGCTATTTACTGAAAGATACTATATTTTCTAAAGCTTATAGTAATAGTCTACTATCTAAGAGCTTATATAGAGAGATCTAAAATTATTAGTCTAATAGGTGTGTAGATATAGGCTACTGTTTTTAGCTGTTTTTAGTAGGGAAAGGTAGGTGGAATCCAGGGGGGGGCAGAAAGTAGGTAGTTTAACTTATATATTAGTTGACACCTAATAATGGACAAATCTTCCACGAGCTTCAGGTCGAATAAAATCAATACAGCAGCTCACAAACGTTTCGCCAATGACAGTGTTGGATTTCCAGAGAACTTGGCTGATGGCTACAGCTCGACGCGAAGAGGGACAGGCTTTATCGAATGCTCACTCAAGTCCTCTCGAACCAGCTCCATATTATGACTTTAACGATTAACGAGCATCCCCTTATGATGGTGATGCACAATCTAAAAATGCGACGTCGGTACGCAGATTTACAGTTTCAATGATGTGTGCTTGGAAACAAGGCATCAAGGATCGAGAAATTGACAAATCCTTGGAGGTCATATACATCGGAGACGGCTTGAGAAAATGGGCGACAGTATATATGAGAATATTCAATTAAATACAAGAAAAGCGGCCTACACCAATGACCCCCACATAAAAACCATATATGCTTAATTATTTCTGCAGGTCGAAGCGGTCAAGGTTCATGACCTTGGTCCAGGCCGCGACGAAGTCGTTGACAAACTTCTCGTTGGCGTCAGAGCTGGCGTAGACCTCGGAGATGGCACGGAGCTCGGCGTGGGAACCGAAGACGAGGTCGGCGCGGGTGGCGGTCCACTTTTCGGTCTTGGTCTTGCGGTCGACTCCCTTCCACGTCTCCCCGTCGGTGTCGCTCTGGGACCAGACGGTGGAGATGTCGAGGAGGTTCTTGAAGTAGTCGTTGGTCAGCTGGCCCTTCTTTTCGGTGAGCACGCCGGTGTTGGAGCCATCGAAGACGGCGCCGAGGGCGCGGAGGCCGCCGACAAGGACAGTCATCTCAGGGGGGCTGAGGGTCAGCTGGGCGGCCTTGTCGACGAGGAACTCCTCGGTGCGGGCGCGAGCGGTGCCGCGGCCGTAGTTGCGGAAGCCATCGGCCTGGGGCTCAAGGTAGCCGAAGGATTCGATGTCGGTTTGATCCTGGGTAGCATCGACGCGGCCGGGGGCAAACGGAACGGTGACTTTGACGCCAGCGTCCGCGGCAGCCTTCTCGACGGCGGCTGTACCACCGAGAACGATCAGGTCGGCGAGGGAAACCTTCTTGGAGCCGGTGTTAAAGTCGGCCTGAACTTTCTTCAGGGCGTCGAGGACCGCGGAGAGCTGCGTGGGGTTGTTGGCAACCCAGTTGACCTGGGGCTCAAGGGCAATGCGGGCGCCGTTGGCTCCACCGCGCTTGTCGGAGCCACGGAAGGTCGAGGCAGAGGCCCAGGCGACGGAGGCGAGCTTGGAGACGTCCAAGCCGGGGACCGCAAGGATGGTGGACTTCAGAGTGGCGACATCGGCATCATCCATCAGGTCACCCTCCCTGGCGGGAAGAGGGTCCTGCCAGATGAAGGTCTCCTGGGGGACTTCGGGGCCGAGGTAGCGAGCCCGAGGGCCCATGTCACGGTGGAGGAGCTTGAACCAAGCCTTGGCGAACGCATCAGCGAGCTCATCGGGGTGGTCCACCCATCGAGTGGTGATGTTGAGATAGGAAGGATCGTTGATGAGGGCCAAGTCGCTAGTGAGCATAGTCGCCTTGCGGAACTTGGTGGCATCAAAGGGGTCGGGGTAGTCGAGGGTGCCGTTGACAGCCTCCCATTGGTGATGACCTGCAGGGCTGGTGACTAGGGTCCATTTGTTGTGCAGAAGCGACTCCAAGTAGTCGTTGCTCCATCTACAGGGACAAGGATTAGCCTTACTGTTTCACTGCATAATCACACAGCTGATATAAATAGCTGAGGTCTTCATCGGTTTTGCCTCATTGGTCCTGTCCCATGAGGCGAATACCTACAGCACGTGGCGGATAAAAAGCATCGGAGGCGAAAGGGGTTTAAGGAGATGCAGGGAGTGGGGGAGTGCGTGGTAAGACGAAGCCTGAAGGAGTTCATCACAATCACTTACTTGGTAGGGGTCTTGGTCCAGATCACTTCCAGACCACTGGTCATCTGGTTGACGCCATTGCCGTCGCCAACGCTGTTGTGCCATCCTAGGCCCATCTCGCCGATACTAGCAGCCTCAGGCTCAGGTCCGATGTTGTCTGCAAAATGCGTGCGTTAGTCTGCGTGTTCTCTCTCGACTGGCGACGCGAGACAAGGGGTGGGGAGGGGATTTGAAGGGTCGGAGCATTTCCACGCTGCCAAGAACTAGATACAGCCCCCATCCGAATAATGCTTGCTAGACTCACCAGCAGAAACGGCACCGTGGGTCTTGCCAAAGGCGTGTCCACCGGCGATGAGAGCGACAGTCTCTGAATCGTTCATTCCCATGCGATGGAATGCAGTGCGGATGTCGTTCGCCGAGGCGGCGGGGTTGGAACTACCGTCAGGGCCTTCCGGGTTGACATAGATGAGGCCCATGTTTGTAGAGGCCAGAGGCTTCTCCAGCTTGTCAGCGCGCTCGAAGATGTCGGTGCTGCCATTATAGCGGACGTCGTTTCCCTTGGGCACGAAGGTCGTCTCGCCGCCCCAGTAGATGGATTCGTCGGCCTGCCACGTGTCGGGGCGGCCTGCGGCGAAGCCAAGAGTCTTGAAGCCCATATCATCGAGGGCAGTGTTTCCAGCCAGGAGGATTAGGTCCGCCCACGAGATCTTGTTGCCATACTTCTGCTTGATTGGCCCTACGGGATAGCATGGATCAGCATACTGCAGGTAGTTTTCTTACTCCCCTCCCACAAGGCCCCCTTAGCATCTTGGACTGTCGCCATTACCTAGCCACTGGGGGAGTGGATGCGTGGCGAGCGAACCGAAGAGGCAGTTGACATGGGGTCCTTGATGGAGGGAGGGAGGAGTGGGGGCTAGCTTACATAGGAGGCGACGAGCCTTGTCAAGGTTCTGATTGTCCGGCCAGCTGTTGAGTGGAGCGAACCGTTGTTGACCCTGCAATATACCAATATTAGTTAATGCCAGTCCTCAAAATGATAGAAGTGATGCTGCAAAGTGATAAGGTGAAGACACCTGCCCGCCCATAATTCGATGGGCAGCAAGTGTGGAGAAAAGAAATGCGTGTGCACCACTTGGCACGAGGACGGGATAGGCCAGAAACCCTCCGGTAAACCCCGCCCCTCATTTGATGTTCGTTTGTGAGACGAATGAGATCAGTGATGGAGGGTCAAAAGTGCCAAGTGTACCTCTGTCGTGAGGCAAAAGAAATGCGCCGAGAGATGCTGCGAGCGAGCAAGGAAGAAGCAAAGGGGGGTTACCGGGGATAACCGGGGGCCGGACAGAAGAGGCTAGACGACGAAACAAGAAACAAGAAACGAGGGGGTGTGGTGGGAAGGAGGCTCACCATGCCACCGCCACCGCGGCCGTCAATGGCGCGGTACGTGCCGGCGCTATGCCAGCAAAGACGGATGAACAGGCCTCCATAGTGGCCAAAGTCGGCGGGCCACCAATCCTGAGATTCGGTGAGGAGAGCGCGCAAGTCCGCCTTGAGGGCATCGTCTGTCCCGTGTTAGTAAAGCCGCGGCAGTTGACAACGGGTGCTATCCACCCGCAGGTCAGGACTCACAGTCGAGAGAGCTGAAGGCCTTGACATAGTCGAAGTCGCCTCCGTACGGGTTGGTCGAGGGCTGGAATTGACGGAGAACGTCGAGTCTAAGCTGGCATGGCCACCAGTCGCGGCTGCGAGTGCCGCCGCCAGCCTCGTTGCTGATGGTGGGACATCGACCAAAGGTCGCGGCTGTGTCCCTCTTGGGAAGCTCGCTGCTCACTGAGCCGTCTCGTTTGGCAAAGGGACAACCCTGGGCAGAGACGCTGGGCAGGATAGCAGAGGCCGCCAGAAGGCAGTTTGACAGTTTGGCGTGCATGATGGGGCCAGGAGGAGGAGAGGAACCAGAGAAGATGGACTTATAGAAGAGGAAGTTGACAGTGCAACCAGGGATGCTCAAGGGGCGAGGATGAGTTGTTCCTGGAGAGTGCGGGCTAAAAAAGATCGAAAACGGAACGAACCAAGGAACATTTTGTACGAAAATCGTTGTCGAGACGGCCTAATGGAGAGACTGCTCTTGACAACTCACGTGAGAATTCTTTCCTTCCTTTGTCCAAGATTAGTAACAGTGCATTACCAAGGCTGCAGATGCCATCCTGGTAAATGCATAGTACGATGTACATTGTATGAGGCGCCATGTATTGCCTACTGCGGACAAGACGGGCCCCCAAGATCATCCTCCCTGATGACGACTAGGGTAATAAGCTTCCTACAACGGCTGCGACTTCATTCAGTCTGACGGCAACTTTCTCGGCCCAAGCCTAAGCGACGTTGCAATCCATAATTGCTTAAGATCAAATCTCTTTTGATTGGGATGAGCGTGGGCATACGGCTTGGCTTGGCCCGCTTTATGGCCCGCTTTTCACACTTTGACGGTGAAAAGCGACGGCCATCTCTGTGAAACCCACGGCTACTCCATTGGGGATGACATGGGTCGAGAGGCTGGGATATGCTAGCGTCGAGCCCATCATCCTGGCTCAGTCGTGGCCCTGGCAGTACATTCTGGATTCTCAATGTTAGCTTACTACAAGCCCCAGGTACACACGTAGTATGAAAAGACACACTCTGGCCCTACTAAATATCTAGCAAGAGTAAGTACTTTCACATCCCAATGGCGTCAATCTAGAGATATACTTAGGAGGCTAAGTAGCTCCATTGAGGTATACGTTCTCTAAAATCTGGACGAAGGCAACCTTTTGCAGTTATTCAGGTTCAATCCTCCACTAAGCTTATATTCAAACCCCCAGCGGGGGTATGTATAAGCTAGGAAATCCGGGGACTGAGTAGCAGTTGTTGGTACCCGCGAAGCCTGCGAGTCAGACCAAGCGACCGGAAGAGTAAGGTGGCCATCGCTTGCAGCCAGTTCTCCGATACAGATTTTCATGCGGTCCGGGGCGGAGCCATCATGAACACCACGTCGCGGGGAGCGCGGCGGGGCTACCCGCGCGCAACGGGGGAATTGATGCCCCGTCAGCTGTTCATCTAGACTACGAACACCAAAGTACGGTGACGGATATCCACGGACTAGTGAATTATAACCCAAGGCTGGCTGGATCGATGGCCGTGGGGGGGCAGAAAAGAAAGTGTCTGTCACCGCCGGGCGGCGGGGTTGGGTCCTGGCTTTGAGTTGCGGACGAGTCACGACATGGGACGATGTGAGGAATGTTTACTTGATTTTTATTGTAGTTGACTCTTACAAATATCTCATCAATCGTGCGTTGGCTCCGCCCTATTCTCTCTCTGCGTAAAGCAACAACACTTTGGGAGTTTCGTGGCAGAGGCAAGGGAGCTCGCCACCGGCCTTCGGTGGCGGTGTTGAAAGGCTATGACTGGCACACCGTCCGGGCGGTACAGAAACACGCATGCGCACTTACACAGTCTCGGATAGTGACTCAGATGCCGGTGCAGATGGTGTGTGAAACGAACAAACAAACAAACATCCACACATCATTTTCACACAACCCACGCCACGCGCACGCGGCCAGGCGGGTAGCCAGATCAACATGCAAGCTGCAGGCACAATCACCTTGGTACAGGTACTCAACAGTCGCCGGGCCAGCCACCAACACGTCCACCACCCAACTACCCTGAAAAGGAAGCTGAGAAAACTTGGAGTTGTCGGCCGACATATCCCTCAACCCCCGGCTGTGTCTGGCGAGGGGGGAAACCGCCCCAAGATATGTCTCTACATGGTCGTAAAGTAGACTAACTACCTTGGGCATACGGTGACTACCCCCTGTCACACACCTACAGTGGGAGGAGTGCTCTCCAACCCCTGCGTGGGAGCAGAAAGACCATGGCACAGATGACACGATATTTGGCGCCAATAAGCTCGTCACCTGCGCAGACTTGGGATTCACTCATCCATCCCTGCACTGTAACCGCGAAAGACACAATGATCTCGGTCGATTGTCCATTTACTGACAGAACAAGCCGAAATCCGGACCATAAAGTAAGAAAGGGATCTCTAGCGTCCGGAAAATTGCGCCATTTTGTCCGGCAAGCCCCGCCATGTGCTGCATCAGGTTCGTCGTTGCACTTAGTTCGATAGATGTAGGCTTGGGAAGAAGACGACTTAGAGTTTGTACTAATATACAAATGGCATTGAGGCACCTCGGCAAATACGGAGGAGCGCTAAGTTAACATAGTCAACTTTAAAATATACCCGCCGCAAACCGCATGATCAGCCTTGACAATCGCCATCTTTACTGGGCCTCGTCCCATCGATTACCTGAACCATCCTGGGCTGGCCCCCCCATCTCGTGACTAAAGACGAATGGGGTTTCTCTCCAGGCCCATGACAGCTATACTTGCCACTGGCGATGTCGCCCATTGCACTGCCTACACAAGATGATGTGCGATCTAGAGAGACTGTTCACGTACTGACCCGGCACCACCCTTGCCAACGTACAGCGCAAAGCCCTTGTCTCGCCAATGTTTATCCTTCCAGTAAGCTTAGGGGCATGCTATGTATACAGGATACGCGCTGCGCGTCGTTAGCCGGCCGCAATCTCTCAGCTACTGCCGCGACATCATCCGAAGAAGCCGTCAGCCACTGATCCGCCATCTGTGAAAAGGAAAAAGAAACGAGAAGGGTAAAAAAGAAAGAAAAAAAAAAGAAACAGAAAGGCAGGATGTTGACCAGTCACCTCCAATAGGCTATGCTTTCGGGCGTCCAAGAGAAAGGTTCCTGCATCGCCGGTTCAAACGGCTGCTTTTGTCTGGGGCCTGTGATATTTCTGGTATCAATCCTACGCTCCTCACGCCACCCTGCAGGAATCTGATGTCTTGGTTGAACGGTGTACTCCGTATGGCAAGGCCACAAGAGCCAAGTCTTTCACACTGCATAAGCGCGTGGTGCTCTCTTCTATTTTCGGCTGCCAATCGAAAAGGCTCACATGGCACCGTTTCAATGCTACTTTGTCCATGGTTACACAAACTTATGTTAGTCTACAGCAACAGTTTGGAGGCAACAAGTGGTGCGATATGTTCACTCCCTAGCTAGCTCATTTCGCCAAACCAGAAGATGACCCCTGTGGCCGGATACCGGTGTGCGCAGCCCATGCTCGAGGCACGGTGAGAGGCGGGAGCAGTGGAAGGATTCCTGATGACCAGAATACGCCCGGGCTATCCCGCGGCGTTCGGAATAGCTGTTGGGGATGCACCGGCCTTGTAGCGCAGCGTGGCTGACTCAACAGAGAATGTCTCAGACTTACACGCTCACCGACTCCTTCGAGGCGTTTAGCTGAGCTGACAACTGTATCTCAGCGGCTGGGGCGATTTTTCATGATCCTCCCGTGGAGCACCGCCTGGTCGAACGTGCTCGACTACAAATCACTATTCAAACCATACCTTTTTGCCAAGCAAGCCGATATTCTCTCTCGAATAATGCCCCGACAATGCCTTTCCCAAGTTTTGGACTATTCTAGGACGATTCCCTTATTTCGTCCCGAGTACATGGCAACTTCATTATTGCGAAACGCGCAAGCATAGGGGTGACACGGGCTTCATGGACCCATCCTTAGGGATATAAGGCCAAGGGCACAGATTCGCCGATCAGCCCAAATTTCCTTTGGCCCATGTGCGCAGTTACATTTGCCAAGATATTATAACCCATGTTTAGCGACTGGTGCAGCGTTTATACGAAGACATATAACGGCATTGATCCTGATGACGCTGCGTTTCTGATACAATAGGCCATGGAAATCCGCGACAAGCGGGGTTGTATCAACTTGACTGCGCCTGTGAGCCCAAGCCTCGTTCCAGACCATCGATTAATCTCCTGGCCATGCGCGCGGGTTCTCCTGTCCGGCCCCTGCTCGCCTCTTCCTCGAAACTGCAGCGACCCGTCCACCAGTCGAGCCACGTGTCGGCCCTGGCACCCTCCGGGGCGCGGAGCAGGCCGACACTGACATCAATGACATCCGGCCGCCAGATGTCGTGCCAGAAGACCGTGGCCCCGCAGCCGCCGCAGAACTCGCGCAGCACCCCCGGCGACGACTCGTAGGTCCGCAGCACGCCCGGTGGTAGCGCCGCGAAGTCGAGCGGGAGCACAGCGCGTCGCTCATCGGGGCCCGGTGTATGGAGGAAGATGTTCTCGCGGGGCACAAACGCCCAGGTCTGGATCTCGAACCCCGAGGCAAGGTGGCATGGGCGGCAGGCGCAGGTCCCGGCGAGGTATTTGGTCCCGTCGGCGCGGATCCACCATTTCACGCTGTCCGGACTCTTAATGATGTGCTCGGAATGCTTGCAGGCGGGGTAGAGCAGATCGGAGAAGCCGGAGTGCGGGAGGTAGCTTCGCTCGTCAGGGCGGGTAATGTGGAAGCTCACGGCTCCGCAGGCACACGATGCCGGCAGCGAGTCCGCCGGAACAAGCGGAGATGTTAGCGGCAGCAGGGACGAGCTCTCTTGCAGCTCCACGGAGAAGTCCGGATTTCGGGCTGCGTCCAGCGTGTGGCCGTCTATCTGGGGTAACCATACGGAGATGCCGCCGTCTTTGGTGTCGGAAACTGATGTGTGCACCGTGAAGCGCGCGTCATGCTCGGCGTTGTCACGGGTGCTATCGATCAAGACTCCAGTCGCTGCCTCCCACTCCGTCTGTTCTCCCACCGCCTTGCGTCGAAAAATGTGACAGCCGCACATGCGACAGAAGCATCTCGTGTATCCATCGGCGCCGATATGTTCTCAAGTATTTCCGCAGAGGTCAGGCTCCTCAATTGGGCAATACGATGCGCACAGAGTACCGGTCGCGCGTCTGTCAGTGTCGCTGTGAGTGATGGATATCTCGGTGACTTTCGAGTCGGTGCGACGCGGACTGACTCGCTGGGCGATGGTTCCACAAAGGCAAGAAACGCCCATGGATGTCGGCGTCATAGTGATAGATTTATGAGTAAAATCAATGGGCAAGGTTCAGAGACGAAGAAAGAGCTTGAGATGAAATTCATGTCGAGTTGTTTGACCCATGGTCGCCTCGATAAACCCTCGTAGCTTCGCCGTACCGGTTGAGCGAACCATCTGTCCTAAGCTGATTGAATGTCCTGCTATAGCCCCTCCTTTGCCCGAGCTTCAACGAGCATCTCTTAGGGCGTCCTGTCAGCCCGATCAACATAGTGTCCAGAGAATCGAGGAGACTATCCAGTAGCCAATTCAAAGCCCGAAGAGAACGAAATGGTTCCACAGCTGATGCCGGTTACGCGCCTTTTGTTGAACTCTTGGCAAGGTATGACGACTCAATGCGGTAGGCGTGCGTCGAAGATGCCCAGGTTTCAAGGTTCGCCTTGATAGGGATGGAGAGATGAATTGAGTGAATGTGCAATCTGTCCACAATCGAAATATCGCCCCGAATTCTCTTACAGAGATTGAGACCGGACGTGAGGAACCTCTGATCTAAGGTTAAACTGGCTTTCGTTTTGTTACACTCTCACCTCGCGCGTATTTACTAATTATGTACACAAAGTCACAAGGGTAGGAGACAAGTTAGGTATTGTAGAGGCAGGACTCAGTTGCATGTGTCTGATTAGCCTTCCCGCGGAGGTGCAGCCTCTAATTGCCAATTTGCTGATTGTTTGGGCCATCTGACATGGACCGAAATGCGTGTGTATAGTTATACTTTCCAGACATCGGACCGTGGCCTCTCGCGGGCCGACACCAAGAGAAAGTGAATGTCGGAACCCGACGTGTGAGACTGAAACCGTACCCCCTAATTGTATGGAACACTGCTCGCTAACATGCGTCTGGGTATGTGGTATCAAGCCTTTAATATCACACAGTTGCTCTGGCCGTTGTTTCTAAACTAAGAAGCCGAGCGGACTTTGATAGCGGGCGGGTGCGTTAGACGGGCCAATGGAAACGGCGAGGCAACTCCTAGTAACAGCATAGCGAACCAGATGCAGCAAATAACAGGTAAAGACAAATCAGGCTAATAGTAGGTATCCATAGTTTACCTTGTCTATTTGGAGGCTCGTCGGTTCGTGGGGCTACACACACTGTATGCGCGTGTAATCTCACAAGATCCCTGAAGGCAGATGATTAGATGCTACTAACCTCGAAATCTTTCTTGAGGGCTATTGGGCTGTGCTGCTTCAATGGTGACGTATACGGCAAACGAGTATAGGGTCAAATCACTCAGCGGCATCATGTTCTAGTATAGTCGAAGACGGCTTTCACAAGAGCTGTGTAGGTAGAGCAAAGCACGGCCTCGTTGACCGAGTACACACATCAGGAGCAATGGGAGGTGCAAGTCAGCATAAGCAGGTCCTGATCAGCAATGCCTACAGGGTCGTCTCTACCCTCCTCTCAAATTAGCCAGCCTAACTATGCTCGCGCTTCTGCCATTGCGGATGCTTGTAGGGCTGACACATCTCCGGTGTTTTATACCAAAGGGCTATCTATGGGCCATAGTACGCAGCGGCCAGCGGTACAGTCTACCACACCGAGGTTGTCGTTCTAGGATTTCGGAGTGCCCCGGTACGCATCTCGACTGATGTCAGATTAACGTCTCCGTATCTCAGCCGCAGGTGCAGCGGTAACTTCATCGTTGATGCGGAAGGAACAGGATAGCGAGGCAGGATCTGCAACTGTCAGTCTCATGGATAAGCCCTTCCACAAATTGCTTCCCTTGATACAGAGCGGTCTGTACCGGCCCTGATCGTGTTTTGCCTCATGAGGTGGCCCATTGGGGGTATCACATAAATAAGCAAAGCCCGTAGAGCCTGGCTTTTCCCGTTCTATCCCTAGTGCTGCCTCAATGAAAAGTCGAAGTGGCTCTTCTTTGCGCCAGTCGGTGTTCCTCTTTGCGTTAGAATCTGTGGACCGCTAGCGATGACCCGACGATACCCTTTTGAGCAGCCTTGCCGTAAACGATGAAACAGGCATACACCTGATTTTTCCACTAGACCTGACAGCCAGTAGTTGAGATGGATCTTGTCAAAGCCTTGGCTATATGGCCGAGAATCAATAACATTCAATCACGAATTCCGACGACTTGGTGTGGTTATTAACGGCCAATAGTTGTTTTCCTATTCCATGACTTGATCCCACTTAGAGACGACCTGGTTCTCTCACCCGGGCAGCAGGCCGAGGATGTGGAGCCAAGCGGCTAAAAGAGGCAATTTTGAAAGAGTCGCACCATCGACGAGACGATGACGTGCTCAGCGAAAGACGAGAATCGCCAGATCCCTCCCCTGATACGTCGGCCACGAGTGGAGGTGCCGTCTCTTATCAGTATCGCGTGGGTTTAGTCAATGAAAACTTTTAGGAATTGCGCCTTGCGTAGGGAATTGTCCGACCAGGGGCTCGGAGAGACTGCTGATGAGGTGCTCGCACGAGGGACCCATGGTGCCGTTGATGAGATTGATAAGAATGAAATCCTTACCCTTCACTTCTTTTGTCCGCATCCAAGACTCCGTCTACTTTCCGTGCTCATTGGTACTTCCACTGAACCGCCCAGTATCAGCCTTGACAAGACGATTCGGAGCGCCCACGTCTAGGCTAGCATCATGGCTGAAATCGACAACACAAAGCCGACGGAGCTGCATCCGACCGAGGCCGTTTCTAGCTCGGAAAAGCGATCCAACTCAATCACATCTGCCCTATCTCCGGCGGAGGCAGAGTCGACAGCTGATACTGCAAAGCCACAACGACCAAAGACCGGCGGTGACGCTGCTCTTGACCTACTCAACGAGACGGGACGTCTGAGCCAGACAGCCGATCCGGAGCTTAACCAAAGGCTGAAGCGCCGTATCGATACCCACATCATGCCTCTGATCTGCATCGTGTACTTCCTGCAGTATATTGACAAAACATCCATTTCTTACGCCAGCGTGACTGGCATTCAGCAATCTACCGGTCTTCACGGCAACCAGTTCAACTGGGTTGCCTCCATCTTCTTCTTCGGCCAGCTCGCGTTCGAGTTTCCCACCATCCGGCTCATTCAGATGTTCCCTCTGGCAAAATACACCTCCATAAACGTTACTCTGTGGGGCCTCGTCCTGGCTTGTCTTGCGGCTTGCAAGAACTATGCCAGTCTTCTAGTCTGCCGTTTTCTCCTCGGCGTCCTCGAAGCTGCTATCGTTCCGGCCTGGGTTCTCTTCACTTCGCAGTGGTACACCAAACAAGAGCAGGCATTCCGCGTCGGCATCTGGTTCTCGGTCTGTGGTGCAGCCCAGATGTTTGGGGGCTTTTTCGCATACGGTGTTGCAGTCCATGTCGGAAAGGACCCCGACGCCGCCCTCCGTGGGTGGCAGATAATCTTCCTGTTCCTCGGCCTACTGACAGCTGCCGTCGGAGTTGCCTTTTGGTTCATCATGCCAGACTCGCCAGCTTCCGCAAAGTTCCTTTCCCATCAAGAAAAGGCAGCTCATCTCGAGCGCATTCGTGACAATGAGCAGGGCATTGGCTCGCAGCAGTTTAAGTGGAAGCACGTCAAGGAGGCTCTTCTCGACACGATGACCTGGCTTTACGCCTTCTGGATCTTCGCGGCCAACATCCCCAACTCCATCGCGACTAGCTTCGGCAATATCCTTGTGAAGGGCATGGGCTACACGGGTGAGGAATCGTTGCTCCTCGTGACCCCGCTCGGCGCCTATGAGATTGTTGCATTGCTTGGTCTGACGTGGTTGGCGATGAAGACACGACAGCGGCTTTACTGGTGCATTGCTGGTCACATTCCTGCCATCATCGGCGCCATTCTGATGGCGACTACGTCAAAGGTGCCCGCCCTCATCGGATACTACACTTCGGGAGGTATCCCGATCGGATGGACGACGATCTTGGGCCTCCAGAGCTCCAACGTAGCCGGTTCTACCAAGAAGATTACCGTTGCTTGCATTGGTACAATCGCATACACCGTTGGTAATATCATCTCACCCCAGACTTTCCAAGCCCGTGATGCGCCAAGGTATCTGCCCGCCAAGATCTCAATCTGTATCATCTACTTTCTGGTCACGGTGGACTTGTTTGTGATGCGTTGGGTACTGGATCGAAGAAACAAGAAGCGTGATGCGGAAAAGGCTGCGCTTGGGGATGCATACAAGGTGGAAGAAAATCATGAGTTCTGGGATCTCACCGATCTCGAGAACAAAGAATTCAGGTATGAGCTTTGATGAAAACGATCAGAGAGATGCGTTTAAGTCAAAGCACCCACTTATGGCCCCCCCCTGCATTTGGCCCACCAGAAAAACAATACTATCATAACACCACTACTTTATTTAATTAACTATTAACAACCTCTTAATGCTATAATAATACAGCTTTTAGCCTTACTAGGTAATTACAATACGCTAGATTTATCTAGCTCACTTTTAGTATTACTAGCTGTAATCTAGGCTTACTGCACCTCCTTAATTATTATAAACTTTATATTTAGATCTAGTATAACAGCCTTCTGTTTTCTAGTTATACTATTAGTAACCTAGGCTTCTAGAAGGCTTATTTTTTACTAGGTAGTAGCTAGTGTATATAACTACTCTTAGAAGCCTTTTTTAACCTTTCTAAAAAGCTAGCGTTATATAGTAATGTTTTACTTTAGTTAGCTAAATAGTTAAAGTTAATCCCTAAGGTCCTTTACCTTCCTTAGTATAGACTACTTTATACTAAATAGCTAGCTATTTATACTACTAGTATCTTAGGCCTTATAGCTATTTCTAGTAGCTAGATTAAGTAGTATTAATAGTGTTAATAGTATTATTATTACTTTTTAAACTAGTAGCTTATTTATAAGTAGCTTTACTATACTAATAGGCTATAACTTAGTGTATTTCTAGCTACTTTTAATATTACTTATAGTTAATCTAGCTAGGTAAGCCTTATAGTAGTAAGAAATAAAGTTTTTTTTACTTATAATAATAGAATTAATTTACTAACTTAGATATCTTAGCTCCTTTTTATATACTACCTTAATAAGGCTAAAGACTAACTAGTTAAGTAGCTAGAGGATATAAGAGGTATATAAAGGTAAGAATAATAAATAGATATTATTTATATAGTATAGCTATATAAAATCTATTATTATATAGCTCTTATACTTATTTAGGATAAGTAGTCTAGCCTAATTAGGCTAAGATAGCTTAGTCTAAAAGAGAAAGACCTTTTCTAACTATTTAATAATAGTATTATCTATAGTCTATTTATTCTTTATTACTATAAATTCCTATTTATAATATAAATTAAGATTAAGAGGGAACGACTACTACTAGACCTTTTTACCTTTATATATAACTAAAGGATAAAGAGTATTACCTTTAGTAGATATACATTTAATAATAAATACCTAGGCTTTTAATCTAGGCTACTTTTTCCTTACTGCCTGCGTTATAGCCCTGCCTAGCACTAGCCTATTATTACCTTTACCCTTAAGGATACTAGTTTTATTTATATTATATTTATTAGCTAGGTTAATAGCCTAGATATAAGGTATAGTAAGATATTTAAACTAGTCCTTAATAACCTTAGTAGATACCTTATTAACACACCTTAAATTAATAGATTAACTTCTCTAGACCTTAATAGATAGGTTCCTTCTAATAAAGCTATCTACCTATCTCTTGCCTATAGGTTAGGTATCCCTTATAGCATAAAGGATGTAATAAGTAAAGTCCTTAAGTTGTTAATAGGTTAGTGGTGTTAAAGCGCGTAATTAGTAGTAATACCCTATATTAATTAATTGCTCTGTTATGTATATATCTACTACTATGTTATGCAGCTATTACTAATTAGCCCTTTAGTAAGGGGCAAATACCTAGATTATTATTTTCCCTTAATTTAAGTAGAGAAATCTATCTAGGAAATAACTAGTGTATTTATAGCTAATTACCCCACAAGCGACTGTGTATTTCTAGCTAATTAGCCTACTTTAACACGCCCTCTTAGATTAAGGCTATTTAGAGCTATTAATCTAGCCTTTAATTAATAATATCTATAGTTATAATCTATTATAACAGTTACTATAACTATAAATTACCTCTATCTACTTATTTAGTTACCTAGGTAACTAACTAAAACTAAAGTATATATAGTTAAGTAGTATTACTTACTACTTAATAATATAATATAAAATAGTAACTTATATTAGAGCTCTTAGGTTTAATTCTAGGTAGAGGTAGAAAGACTTAATTATAGTAACGTCTATAAAGCCTACTAACCTTATAATTAGTTAGTTATTAGATATCTACTTAGAGCTATAGATAGCGTAAAATATAGTAAATTACCTAAAGCTATAAATAGCGTAAAATATAGTAAATTACCTAGAGCTATAATAGTGTAAAATATAGTAAAAGTAGGTGTTAATTTACCTAGTAAGCTAATCCCTTTATTTTATTAAATATAGATTACTAGGTGTAAGGTTTAATTACCTTAAAATTACTATTCTCTTTAAATATATCTACTAATATAGCTAGTCCCCTAGTAAATAAAGTTTTTACTATTTTAGATTATGTTATTTAACTATTTCTAGTTAGCCTTTTAATAAGTTTATAGCCCTAATTAAGGTAAATCTAACTATATAATTTATAACTATAAAATCCTCTTTGTTATAGAGGTATTATAGTTTAAACTTTTTAGTATTTATTTATAGTATTCTTAATAATGTTATAGAGAAAAGTGGCCCTACTTATCTAGTAAATACAGCCTTATATGTTAACTATCCTAGTTATAACTATACCTACTAAAGCCTATTCTTCTGTTATACCTAGCCTCTAATAGTATTATTAATTACCTTATTAATTACCTTTTATTAATTACTCTTCTTTATTATATAATTTAGCTTTATAGCTTTCTTATATCTATTTACTTTAGTTAAATAGTCCTAGTTATTAAATAAATAATTACTACTTTTACTATAGTAAGGCCTTTATTAATCTATCTGCTATTAACTTAGCTAATAGTATATAAATAACGTTAATTTATTCTTTAGTAATCTCTTACTATAGCTAATAATAGTAAATATTAATATACTATAGTTATGTCTGTAATTAAATAAGCTTTTTCTTAACTAATCTAATTATCTATTAGTTATTATATTAGATTATAATAGGTATATTAGTTAATTAATTTTAAATTATTAGTTCTTTAAGTAGTTAGTTAGTAAAGATTAACTCCTTAGCTGCTTATAATAGTACTAGTAATTTAGCCTTAGTTATTAACGTTATTATAGTCTGTTACTTATTTACTTTCTATCTAATAAGGCTACTAAATATCTTAATTATATATACTTATAAGCTTTTATAGTTAATTAAATTATTAGTAAAGCTTATATTAGAGGTAACTATAGTTAGATATTAATTGCCCTTATAAGTGTGTAACCATTTAATTGCAGTAACAAAACAGGTGACCTGCGTACTCTTTTGTACGGTCGCATTTCTTAGTGGTTATGAGCCCAGCTCCTAGTTAATCTTAATTGACTGAGTTAGCCTTATTATTACTACTATATATAGGATTAAACTAACTTTACGTTAGTAATTAGTAATCTTAAAGGTTATAGTAGTCTGCTTTAATAGTAGTAGCTCTTTATTACTTATTAGCGTATAGTCTAGTAGTAGCTAGACTTTATTATTAATTAACTTTAAGATCTTATTAATATATATTACTTATAAAAGCTATATCTTATACTACTTATAGTTATAAATAACCTCTATACTAAGAAACTATTATATTTTATTACTACCCTCTAAGTAGTACTTTTTTTTTATTCCCTTTATTAATTTATTAGCCTTACTTTAGGCAGACTTTAGGAACATAAAGACATAATTATTAATATAAAAGAAGAAGGTAATAGCGCCCTTTTGCTAATAGTATAGCTTACTAGTAACTAGTGTAAATCTAAGATTATAGAGTCCCTTTTTAAGGTGCTTTTACTATAGTAGTAGTAATCTTTATAGACTATATAAGGCTTTTAATAGCTTAGTAATTCTTATACTACTATAATTTAAATACCCTAGGGGTAATTATATAAATACTGTTTTATTTATATTAGTATATATAAATATATTTACTATATTAAATTAAATTAGCTCTAGATTAAACTTAGCTAATATTATAATAAGCGCTCTAAATAATAATCTAGCTAACGTTACTATATAGGTATCTTAGATTATATCTTTTACTTACTAGTCTCCTTATATAATAAGTCTTACTTTATACTTAATAAGGTATTTATACTTATTTAACTTATAGGTATATACCTATTAGTAATTAAGTATTTAGTTATTACTAGCCTTATTAATACTAACTTTATACTAGCTGCTTATTACTTTATAACTTTATAAGTAATCTCTTTTAGCTTAGTAAAACTTATCTATAAATAGGTAATATTATAAATTAGTATATATATTAGGCAGACTTAGTAGATCTCTTATATAGATCTTACGCTTTACTAAATTAGCCTTATAAGGGCTTCCCTTTCATATTATCTCTACTTTATCTTTAGAGCCTTTAGAGGTTACCTCTTCTACTAATTAACCCTTTTACCTAACGTCTTAAGGGGGCTAGCCTATAAGCCTATTAGGTAAGTTAATCTGCCTTAAGGATATCTTTATATTACTTTAATATTAAAGAGTGCTAGCTATAAAGGCAGCTTACTATACTTCTTATAGGTATATCTTTCTTTAGATAATATAGTTAGTATAGTAAATCTTATTACTTTTACTATTATTTTCCTACCCTCTTACGTTAAGAGTATAATCTAATTATATAAAAAAGGCTAATTATAGTAAATCTAGTAGAGTAATTAATATAAAGTGTAACTTTATATATTTATAGGTATTTATATCTTTAGTCGTAAGGAAATTTACTAGCTAGCTTTTAGCCTTATTAATAGTAGTATTTATAGCTTCTTTACTATTAGTAATATCTATAGAACTTTACTATATTACCTTTATAATCTATTTATTAATAGTAGCCTTATTAGTATTCCTTAGCTTATTAACCTATTTATTTTTCTTACTTAAGAAATAACTATCTTTATTAAAGATTATATTACGCGTTATAACTACTTTATTTTTTACTAGTATATATATATAATATTAGTTAGTTAATATATATCTAATAAGGTAACTAATATACGCTTTTACTTTAAATTATAGTAATTAGTTATAGTTAAGTTATATATTTATAGTTATTATATATACTTAGTATTTAAATACTTATAAATAGCTAATATATAGTAGTAATAGTTACCTTCTTATAGTATATTATATTTTATATAGTAATTACTATCTATACACCTCTAAAGGTGTATAGTTATATAGATATACTACAGCCTTAAGGATCTCTAGCTATAAGTAGTATAGTAGCTTAGATTAAAGCCTTATTACTATTACTTTCTCCTTAATTACTATAGTAATCCTCTTAGTACTGCTGTTCTACGCCTGCGTGTTAGGCGCTAATAATTTAAATAGGATTTCTAGACTTTTTATAGCTTCTTTTACCTATAGATAAGACGTAGTAATCTTATTATTATACTTAATTACTATAACCTCTATAGCCTTATATACTTTAATTATCTTTATAAAGTTAAGAAGTATATACTTAATATTATTAAAGCTATATTATTAGAGGTAATAGTCCTATATAAATCCTAACTTATAGTTACTAAGCAGTAAGGCTAACTTAAATTTACTATAGCCTTACTTAAATAAGTAAGAATCTAGTGTAATCTTATTACTTACTACTATATATTTAATTAACTTTTATAGCTAGTAAGATATTTACTAATTAATCTTACTTATTATATATACTTTATATTAGTAAGTAAAGATCTTTAGTATATTACTTTTAATCCTTACTCTTTTAGCCTTACTAGTAATATAGTAAAGTACGTGTAATCTAGGGTAGCTAAGCTAGTTATACTAGTGTATAGCCTTTACTAGCTAGGATTACTAGTAGTAATCTAGCTTATCTACTTTATTAATTACTATTACTATAAGGTAAGCTATATATATAGCCTTTAATTTCTTACTAGCCTTAATAACTTATTAGCCTATAAATTTATTTATATTAAATACTATAAAGTAATTATTAGCTTTTTATATATAATTATTAAATAGGCTGTTATCTTACTACTACTTATTTTATAACTTAAGTACTATATATAATGTAAGGTTATAAGATAGTAATAGGTAATACGCTACGTTATATAAGGTAATTTTAATATTATAGCTATTTACTTTTACCTTAATAACTACGTTACCTTAACCTTTAATTAGGATTATTACTTTACTTATATAGATAAAGTTATTTAGGCTTACTAGTAATATACTAGTAAAATAATAATATAAATAGAAAACGTAAAGGGTTACCCTTAAATTAAGAATAATATAGTCTTTAAGTAAATATCTAGCTGCTATTAATATAGCTAACTACTATAATAGTACCCCTCTTTTTTATACTTTTTTACCTATTACTTATTAATTAGTTACTTTATTACCTAATTACTTTATCTTTAGTATACTAAGATTATTTATCCTTTTTAATATACTAGTAATAAGTATATTTACCTTCTTTAATTAATCCCTTATATATTAATCTATAAGTGCTTTTTATACTTACTTAATTATATACTTATATAGCTTCTAATTACCTTTTAGCTATACTTTACTAGTGTAGTAGTAATCTAGGATCTTATAGCCTATTAAGCTATATAAGTTATATTTACTGTTATATTAAATTTAGGCTATAGGCTCCTTTTTTACTTAATCTTTATTATTATTATTAGGCGCTATAGTCACTATAGTAACTAGGCTAAATACTCTACATAAGGCTTTTACTTAAGGCTGCTTTAGCTTTACTATAATCCTTACCTATATAGTAAAGATTATATTATATTAAAGTAACTTTTTTTTCTTTACTTATATTTAAAAAAGGCGTTTATTTAATTTAACCTATATTAATAATAAGGTATATCTTAGCACTTTTATTAATAGTAAGATCTATTTACTAAGTAAATCTACTAAATACTACTAAACTTAAATACCTTTAGAGATAGCCTCTTCTTATTTAGTTATTTACTTCTCTAACTCCTTTATATCTATAACCTTATAGTTTATTACTCTTTTTATAACTTTATTATACTTAGTAATAGTAATATCTTTTACTTTATAAAGTAGTATACTTACTTTAGCCTTAAGATTCTTTACTTACTTATATAGTAGCTTACTACTACTATAGCACTCTACTTTAAGCTTTAAATTAATAGTTAAATATATATAGTTAATAAGGTTATTAATATTCTTTTTAGCCTTTTTTTACTTATATAAGTAGTAGATATAGATCTTCTTATTATATTTAAGTTACTTAATACCTATATTAGTAAGATAGGCTAGCTTAGTTACCTAGGTAGTAGAGGCTACTTATAAAGTCTAAGACTAGGTCTAGGCCGCTAAGTTACTCTAGGCCTATTAGTTAATTACCTCTTAAGTTATTAGATAGTTAGTAATATTTAGCTCCTCTAGCCTCTTGTTAATAATATCCTCTATAGTTTTATAGTCTTTATTATTAGCGTTAGGGTTAATTACAGCCTATAGCTTATATCTATAGGCCTTTTACTTAAGCTCTATAATCTATAGGCACTAATTAGCTAGGCTGTTAAGGATAACGTACTAGGTAGTTAATTTATTAGTTATTATAAATAATAAGGTATATATTACATATATACTATATAACACTTTAAATAATATTAATTAGTAACTTATAGATTAAACTATTAATTATTAAAGCGCGTAATTAGTAGTAATACCTTATATTAATTAATTACTTTATTATATATATATCTACTA
This sequence comes from Colletotrichum graminicola M1.001, assembly GCF_000149035.1. Taxonomy (NCBI): domain Eukaryota; kingdom Fungi; phylum Ascomycota; class Sordariomycetes; order Glomerellales; family Glomerellaceae; genus Colletotrichum; species Colletotrichum graminicola. The sequence continues at coordinate 311,987 of NW_007361054.1, forward strand.
CTATGTTATGTAGCTATTACTAATTAGCACTTTAGTAAGGGGTAAATGCCTAAATCATTATTTTCCCTTAATTTCAGTGGAGAAATCCATCCGGGAAATAACTAGTGCATTTGCGGCTAATTGCCCCACAAGCGACCGTGCATTTCTGGCCAATTGGCCCACTTTGACAGGTGGCAGCCTAAGGTCAGCCTGGGCAGTCACCTAAGTGGCCAGGCTGGCCTCCTGGGTAGCTGATAGTCGCTAGAGGTCTTTAAAGGCAACTGATTACTGCTAGCGACTATTTATGTAATACTAAAGTGTTAATTACGGTACACCCTATTACTTAGAGGCAACCTAATAAGATACACTACTTATAATGTTAGTAATTGCCCTCTTGACCTTATCTTTAGTATATTAGACTATAGGGTACTAAAGAAGATATTCTAAAAAAAAAAAGTGATTTAATAAAAAATTAAAAATGTTGTGATAGTTTGAATTTAGAGGTTATCTAGAAAGTCGGTGGCTGGGAGGCATTTTTAGGGTGGGCTAAATGCAGGGGGGGGCCATAAGTGGGTGCTTTAACTTATATGCAGTGGAGCCGTGGCTTATAACGCTAAATGACGAGCAAGTACCTTTAAGGTTGACCAAGCTTCAATTATAGATAACTCTACTTTTCATTGAGTTGATTGCCATTCATGCCCTACAAACTTATATAGATTATAACTGATATCCTTCTTTGTAAGACTAGAGCTGGTGTATGTTATTAAATGTGGAAGTGGGTCACAGACCTCACGGCTTACTTGGTCAAACCCCCCGTGTGTATTCCAGCAAGTTGTATGGCCATGACAAGTTTAACTTCCTAGGTTTCACATAATCTTGATTATAGGACAGACAGCTTAAAGCTAATTTGGGCGATCGCACGTTTCTTGTTTATTGGATTGATGCAATAGTGGTCACCTAAATTAGACTAAGCAGTTGTAGTACTTCGAGGCCAAGCAGCTATAAGTTTTCCATGACCATCGTCTTGAAGTCACATAACTAGACACCTTTCACGATGTGATGTAAGGCGTTGATTGCTGCCCGCAATTAACAGCTTCGTTTTTGTGCAACAACTCCATAGTAGAATTGTTTTCGTCATGAGATTGTATTATCATGTACGACATGACTATCTTCAAGCAACGGTCTCCTCCGACTCATGGTATCGTGTCTGCCTGCGTGGTGTCGTTTGCAGTCGTTTTGACTCTAGTTTCAGTGATTTCCTCCAGGTGATGACAGTCGCAAGACTTCATTTTCGTGAACGCCAAAAGCTTTTGCAAAACTGCAAACTCCACTTTCAGCTTGATGCTATATACGATAGGTTTGCTCGAAGTCTGGAATACAAAAAAACCTCTGTATTCCAGAACGACTAGACCGACGTCGAGGGCAAGAACGAGCGCGAACATGGCGACGAGGAAGCTCAGTAGCATTCGTGCTTCTCTAGCTTTGAATTCGAAAAGGCCCTTGAGGTTTCTAAATCCCGCCCTGACAAAGATGCCGGTTATGGTGGTTTCCTGTATGGTGAAAACCATTAAGGAAATCTTTTCCATTACCTTGAATCGTCCAGTCCATACCGGGTCGTTGGTAGACCACACCTTAGCGAACAAAACCGTCTGCGGAAGATGGACCAACAAGACGGAGCCCATGATCATTGCTAGAACGAGTCGAATGGTGGCGCGGTTATAGACGACGAGGTTTAGACGTGACCATAGTACAATAGACTGACCCGTTACCATGCAATACCAGCCCACGTGGGCAAATACCCCTGGTATGGGTGTCTTCGTCGGTTGCAAAAACCGACTTAAACTGCCGCAAGCGTGGAATAGAATGCCAGTGTTGGCTACTAGCATACTCCAGAAGTATCGACCCGATCGGCGTCGGAATGTCGTGAAGATGAGGACGTAGATTTCGAGGACGTTGTACATGCCGGCTGTGGCCAAGCATGTAATAGCAATCGTCTCTGCCTCGGTCAAGTCCTTGCTGATTGCCCCCTGGACCTGCGCCATTGCTGGAGGCAAGGTTAACAGAGAGGCCGGCTACTTCATTCGTGGTCGTCAGTCGTTTTGGCACTGTTGTCTCCAGTTCACCATGCACGCGACCTTCGTCAACGCATCATCTTGCCGAGTAGTAGAACTAAGAGCTGGGCCGCGTACTACGAAGTGAATGGCTGGATAGCAGTGGCTTTCATAGGTTTCCAGAGTCAAGGGCTATAATAAGGTTTGTGAAGCCGAGTCATTGAAACAGTCTTTTGTTTGTTTGCCTTGGCACCGCGCAACCATAGCTCTGAACGGTCTCATTTCGCCCTGCTGTGTATGCAGACCATCACTCGCCACAAGAGAGATCCAGCCAGAATGCATCATCTTATTTCCTGGAGTCTTTCGCTGCTGCAATGACACAAGTTTCTTGGTATTCGAGAAATAGAGCTTGACGAAATGAATGGTTCATATGTACACGGAGTTGCTTGACGTACCGGTTCGGTGAAGTCAAACCTTGTCAGGCATCCTCTAAAGGAAACACCGGCCAATAGGCTTTTCCGAAAATAATGGAAGACGTAATTAGGGGAGCTCAGAACGGATGTTCGAAAGGTATTAAAGGCCCTGCCTGATCAGTTTCGTACGAAAACAACGTTTTCAGGTCGAATGATTCAGGATGAATTGGCCACTTATGTTGTCTCCTATTACCCGGCCCGGCGCCCTCCTAAACTTCTTCGCTTTGCGCTTTGCCGTCCTCTTTTGCCGCGATTTCAACCACAACATAGACTGCAGCGGCGGAGAAGAAGACAAAAACAGCAGTGATCGTGCTGAACCATCCAAGTCCAATACTCTCTATAGCTGGCAAGCACACAGAAGTACCTATTGCTGCAATAGCATACCGAAAGAAGTAGTTTCCGGCTGTGTTGAGCCGATGTCAGTCGCTGGAATGGTAAGCCTAGCGGGGATTCGAACACGTACCTATCACTTCTGCACCCCTTCCTTTGATCACATCCAGGCAATAGGTGTTCAAGCAAGGGAAGGCAATGACTTGGGCGAATCCCTGGACAAACATGCAGACCACGGGAAGTGGGATACCTCCCTTCTCCTTCTCGATAGCCCAGCCGTAGATGATGATGCAGACAGGGATCACAGCTCCCATGGCTACAAATGAGCTGCGGAGACGATCTTCAGGTATGCGTTTACCCCGACGCTTGATCCAAAGTTTAACAGTGTGGTCAGCCCATCGGCCTCCGGCGTATGTGCCAAAGAAAAACCCACATCCCGGGGCAAGGAAAAATAGCCCTGATTGGAGGGGTGATGTAAGATCAAACCTAGGATTGATGACATATCGGATCGGGGTGAGTAAAGCCTGCATGTTCCAAACTAAAGACGCAGCAGCGATTGCCTGTGTCGACACAGTTAAACTTCAAATATGAACCTCGGCATTAGTACTGGGAGAGTCTTACCACTACTAAGAGTTTCGGGACGAGTAAAAGAGCGAGTACGCGGAAAGGATTAGCCCATTGCCACACCTGCGCAACCTTAGCCCTGGTGCCAAGGCCTGTCAACTCATCTGCTCGTCTGCGATGGCTAGTTTCTGGTAGAAACAACACCGCAAGAATCGCAGTGAGGCCACCGAGGGCCGCTGTGAACCAGAACAGTGCTCGCCAGCTGTGAAAGGTCACAATGACGCCGCCTATGAAAGGGCCGAAAGACTGCCCAATCAAAGTGCCGTTAAGGAACCATGCTAAGGCAGTTCCTCGTTCAGTAGGCTTGTAGATATCACTGATACAACTGGAGCCAAGGACGAGGTAGGCTGTCCCGCTGAAAGCTGATAGCAGACGAAATACGAAGAACGCTCCAAGGTTTGGAGACAGGGCAGTTCCCACACAAAAGGCAAAGAAGGTGGATGCTGAGATAATGCATGGCTAATGAGGTTCGGTTAGACGGCAGTCTCCAGTATCCTGCGGGACGAGCGAGGTTTGGAAAAATACCCATTTTCTGCCATACACTTGACTGATTGGACCCCAGAACAGCGTGCTGAGACCCATGAATAGAATGTAGACGGCGTTGCTGACATTGATGATGCTTCCGGTTGTATTCAGGTCTGCTGCAATCTCAGGTATGGCGGCCAAAAGCAGCAACGACGAGACGGTGGAGGCAATGCCACCGCACGCAACAACAACAGTGACGAGTCTTTTTCGAGCTGGAGCGAACCTGCTGTAGATGGCATCGGTGTCGTGCCGGCTTAGACCCGCGTCGTCATCGACCGCCGGCACGATGCTAATGTTTTTCTCCGCGTTGGATGTCGTCAATACCAAGTCTGGGGGAACGGTACGGTCCCCACCGGTGGGTTCAAGCTTCTCGGTCTGTTCCTGGGACATAGTGGAGGCCTGAGTTGGTAGGGCAAAAGGCTTGATGAATCAAGAATTTTTGCCAGGTTCCCTCGGGATAGCGATCGGGACGCTCGGGTTTTTCACAGTTTAACTGATCAGATTTTCGGCAGGGACATCATGTTGACCGACGGCATATCCACTTATTTCCCCGTCGAAAAACGCCTAGAGCCAGCGATCTTCTTGAGCTTGCTTATCCGACGTCGGTGACTGGCCCAAAGACAACCCCGGGAGCAGTACACCAGTATCCATGCCCCAGGGTTATTGAGTTGCCCGAAACAGAGATCGACTGCGAGTTCCCTGCGAATGACAAGCGGCCTTTATGGAGGCCGCGACCGAATCTTCCGGGTCGGACATCTTCCCGAAGACTCGGCGTGGACAAGTACGAATAAGTGCAGTCATACCCGGCGCGGCAGGGGGCTAACTATGGGTCACGGTGCACCCAGGGTTCCGAGATCGGCCGGATCCGAAGCATGACCCGTTCGATTACCGAAAGACAGATGCCGAGATCGGTGGTTTTGGGGCTCGCCGGCCTGCGGCCCTGCTAGACCCGGTTCCGAGAGTCCCTGTCATCTGCTGGTGAGACGTGTAGGAAGATTAGGGCTCCAGTGAAGTCAGTCCAATATCAGTAAGAGTTATTTCTCTGGCGGATTTGTTGCTGACGCTCTTTCAAACCGGGGAGTGTAGCCACATACGGATATATGCTCGGTCTAACGATGTCCCGCAGTCGTATGAGTCGGGCACCGGGTGAGAAGTGGGGGGGTTGTCTTCCAGGACTCTTTGTTGAGGAGACTAAACACGGCAGCACGGCAACGATTCGGGGAAACATTCATCCTGTCGTTGCTAGTCGATCACTAACAGCCGTAGTCTCACCTGGGCTGGCGAGCTGCATCTCTTAGGCACTTACAACTAACACAACCTGCACAACGATGGACAAGGGTACGGGTGTAGCCAATGGAACGCAAGCACTTGGCTTTGACGACCTCACCGCCACGTTCGGACTCGATTTCATCACGTCCGACTTTACCAACAACCATCATATTGATGATATAACCTCCTGTGACAGCCAGGGCAGGGATAATGTCGACAGTCAGCATACAGAACACACAGACCTTTTTGGTGTTAACCTTGATCTCGAGTCATCCCATCAAGACGATGGGTTCGGTTATGGTGCCCTCGAGGCTGGAAACTTCAACCAGGAAGCCAATATGGATTTCGACAACATGCAAACCGGTGATGGGCCTTTTGATGAACCCGGTATCTTCATGTTTTCAGAAGCCTTAGGAGATGTCGAACCCATAAGTCATTTGTTCCACCACGACCAAATTATCGCCGCCCAAGCCCCCCAACCGTCTGAGTCGGCAACACCTAGCAAGGTCGGGACTCGTTTCTCGTCAAAGTCATTGAGAATCCTAAAATCATGGCTAGCGAACAACAATAATTACCCTTATCCGACGACTGAGGATATGGAATTACTACAACGTCAGACAGCTCTCAGCAATCAACAGATCACCAATTGGCTTGCCAACACACGAAGAAGAACGAGGTTCAAGGTACCGCCCAAGCGGCCGCCATCCCCGGCCATCACATCGGCAAAGACGCTACCCATCAACATTCCCCAGGGCGATGGACTGCCGGAAACCCTGCAAAATCTGAACCCTCTTCAGCGCTGGCAAGTCTCACCCCCTGAACACGAGCCCGCGTCAGTGTCTGCGATCGCGCACGCCGTATCGGGGTTTTCCTCGGACGGCGATGATTTCCCCGACAGGTCTTTGACCGACAGTGTGCCAGCGAGGTCCTTGTACGGTCCATCATCGGCGAGCAGTGCAGGTACATCGCATTCAAGCAGAAGCTCTGCCAACTCAGCGTACTCACACAACTCCCACACTTCGACGAGGTCGTTTGATCCTCTAGGGAAGGCCGCTATAAAACGGAGGAGACGAAGAGCCCTAGCTAAACGGCCAGAGTCAAAAGGGACCGGTACACTCTGGCAAACTTCGAATACCTACCAATGCACATTTTGTACAGAGACTTTCAAGACGAAGCACAACTGGCAGCGCCATGAGAAGTCGTTGCATTTGTCCCTCGAACGGTGGGAGTGTGCACCGACGGGCCCTGCGGTACTCGACGCTAGTGGGTGCTTGGTATGCGTCTTCTGCGGCGAATCCAACCCCGACAAGCAGCACCTCGAGAGGCACAACTATCAGGCCTGCCGAGACCGGTTGCAAGAGGATCGCACGTTCTACCGGAAAGATCACCTCCAGCAGCACTTGAAACTAGTACATGATGCCAGGTTTCTACGCTGGCCTATGGGAGAATGGAAATACGAAAGCGAGGTGATCCGGTCTCGATGCGGCTTTTGCGGCTGGTCTATAACCACTTGGAATGACCGTATAGATCACCTGGCGGAACATTTTAAAGATGGCAAGACCATGGCGGATTGGCACGGAGATTGGGGGTTTGATGACAACGTGCTCAAGATGGTCGAGAACTCGATGGCTCCTTGTAAGTGTCGCTCAGAGCAGCGGAGAATAGACAGCTGACAACTCTTTTTTATGTAGACATGATTCACATGGAACGGTACTCGCCGTGGCCATTCACGACCAAGCAGGGGGTGCCGGAGACGCCGCCAAATGCCTTCGAGCTGATCAAGCTCGAGCTCGAGCACTTCTCCGCCGAGCACCAGGTCGCCAAGGATCAGATGCCTACTGATGCGGAACTGCTTTATGAAGGCTGCTGCGTGATATTTGGGTGCGACTCGATATCTTTTTCGAAAAAACCTGTAACCTCAACGCAGTCGTGGTTGCGCGACTTGTTCATGTCATCCGAGGCGATCGTGCAGCAAGCACGTATCCGGCCCATGAAGGATAACTCAAAGTCCAGGTTCACGTACCTCAGCATTAACGGGAAAGCAAACATATTCGAAGCGTGTAGCTTGGAAGAACAGCTTCTGAATTATGTGGAGATTTCCAAGATGATCGACACTCGAGTGCTAGACGAGGACTTGCAAAGGGAAGCCTGTAACATCGTACAAGGCATGGAAGCGTCATCTCCGCATCCATCAGAGACTTTTGCAAACTTCTTGACCAGTCTTATCAACGGCTCGGGGCACTGGCTAGCAGCCTTCCGCCGCCGCGCCAACCTCCCTCCCTCGCGGCCGTCCAGCACGCTACAGATTAGAACGCATAGTCATGAAGTAAAGTCCACTAGGGTTAGCCCCGATACCGACCTCGAAGGCTCCTCGGTGAGCACATCGGATCTGTTACAGCCTGCGACCGGTTCGAGCTCTGTTGCTTTTGTGCCAAGTTCCGGTACAAAAGATGGACATGCCGCAGCTCCGTCCACCTTCTTCGTTAACGAGGACAATTGTTACAGAAAATTAGTTAGGGAGCTGACCCGGTTTGTTACCATCACAACATCGCCGCGGAATCCCAACCGGCGCATCCCTACCGATGCTGAACTTCAACATCAGGCGCGCTGGATTTCGTTTGAGGAGTAAGTATTCGACCCAGTTTCGGCGGTACCCCGACCATGGCGTCGTGTGATCGGATACTGATGCGCATTTCCTTACTTAGTGATGATCCGTGGAACCAAACCCCGGCTGATAATCCAGATTGGCTTCGGGACTTTAAGCGTGAAATGGGTATTCTGGATGAGAGACAAAGCTAATGCAGGGGATGAGCTTTGGTCTTAATTAGAGTAGTGGTTATCTGATCAGCGGCGGCGAACAGCGGCGGCGAAGGTTGCGGATATTGAAAGAAACAGGCAACGTAGGGGAAGCAGTATTATTGAACTACGCAGAAGAAAATCGCTCAGACGACTGGTGCGTGTTTCAGAACTAATAGGCGATGCGATCGGGACCGGCCATTCGGTCGTCTCCGCCCGGTGACGATTATACGACTAGCCGCTGTTATGATATAAGACTTACTGGGTCATAGACTGTCATAGTTATCTATGCTCAAATGATCGGCCGACCTAGTCAATACTTCGGGCTTTGGTTGCTCGGTTTTGATGCCTCTGAGCATCTGTCTCGGATCGCAGCTGACAAGTCTGGCGGCAGGAAAATGGATCGAGAGATTCGCAGTTGCCATGCGTTCTTAGGTGTTTTGACCCGCCAGAAGTGCTGCACATCGAGTTGTACGTATGGTGATATTCTGGCACTGCGTGGACTTGGAAAAACCGCATATGGGGGTTTGAAAATATCATGTTCCTAAATATCGAGAGACACTCTGGCTACTAATAAGTTAGCTTGTCCACATTGCCCTATCAACGCTATTCGGGGCACCCAGACCAAATGTGCGGTGTTTCAACCGCCCCGATTTTGTTCTTCATCCATTCGCTGAGTTGCCGTTTCCAGCTCTCATCCTCCGTGCCAGCCATTACACCGTGTATGTTTGGGGTATCTGTATGTTTCCTTCCGTCGAAAATCGCGTCAATCTCTTCCAGGGTTTTGCCCTTGACCTCCACCCAGTAGCAGAGAATGAAGATAAAAAACATTATGTTCCACACGCCGTTAGCTATGAATAACCAGTGCCTGATAGCATCCAACGCTGGTGGGAAGCCAAAGTTGCCTGCAATACCGATTGTGCAAACTATAAAGCTAAACATGCTCATGCCCTGGGCTCTTATGCGGAAGTATAGCATTTGTGCAGGTACAAGAAAGAGGATCGGAACCCATCCAAAAGCATACGAAATCGAGAATAAGAAAATGCCACCAACTGTTGCCCAAATCCCGGGGGCGTAGGTGGTATCTCCGTAGAACTTTGTCAGAGCGCCGATGGTTAACAGTCCGATCGTGACTCCGGCAGTACTGACGAGTGCAGCGACTTTGGTTCCCCATCTGTCTGTAAAATAACTACCGATAATCGAGACAATCAGCGAGCTTGCGTTGAGCCCCACGTTCTGCATTGTCAGGTCCAGGTCTCGTTCTCTGCATTGGTCACGGGGACACTCACCAGAAGCAACTGTGAACTCTTGCTGTTCACCCCGGCGTTAGTGAGCATTTTACCGATATTATACATGACGAAAATGTTCCCGGTAAGCATGGAAAACACGGCGCAGGTAGCGGTAATGATGAGCCTCTTTCTCGCCCCTCGGTTCCGGAGTGCCTCCTTGCGTGACATCGGGTCCCGCTCGTATTCGATCGTTTCGCAGATTTGCCTGAACTGGAGACGCACAACATCGTCCCTCGTGTCTCCGCCCGAATTAACCTGAGCCAACACTACCAAGGCTTCTTGGGCGCGTCCCTGATCAATTAACCAACGGGGACTCTCGGGCATCAAGGGCAGTAAAGAAACACACCACAGCCCCCAGACGCCCTGCACAAGGGTTGGCAGTCGCCACGCCCAGGTACTGTCGATCCTGAAGGCTGAATACGTCACGCCCGCGGCGGAGAGAGCGCCCACGTAAAAGAAGTCATTGAAAAGAGCCAGCCCCCATGCGCGTTGCTCCCACGGTAACGTCTCGGCGAGGTAGGCGGACCCGGAGATGACGGAAGCCGTCGTACCGAATCCGATCAAAACTCGGGCCACACAGAACATGGCGATGTGTTGTGCAGCACACTGCAAGATAGCCGCAAACACTGTGATCATGGCTGCCCAGAACAGCCCAAAACGGCGGCTATACATGTCCGTTACCCAGCCCCAACATAAACACTGCGAATGTATCAGCTCTATGTCATTCCGTCGCAGATGTTATTAAGTGAGGAGGTCGCTGTACGAGTTGATGGAATGTGAGCAAGAGGCAGCCACAGGATAACCCACGGAGAGAGCCCCGCCAAAGTAATTGGCGGAAATGTTGAGAGAAGTAGTCACCGTCGATAGCTTGAAATATTCGGTATACTGCGGCAAGATGTTCATGCCTCCCATCATTGCTCCGTCATAACCCTGCATCTGATGGACATAGAGTAAGCACTGTTTGAAAAGAGAATTACTCAAGGGGCCCTTACAGCTGCCGTGATCAACGTGCAAGCCAACAGCAACACTACGTTGCCTCTCTTGGATTTCGGTTGCCATGTGGGTAATTTGAAGGGAAGAATATCTCCCTTGGGCCTGCCATGGAAGCATGACAGCCCCATGTCTGTTCCTAATAACAGGCCACTCCTCTAAACACACGAAGCTATCGCGGCAAGTGGTATGACTATCAGGACTCTGCCAAGCCTTTCTTTGTGTGCAAGAATGAGCTGGTGCTCGGAGGGGTTTCGAGCGGGGATGGTAGTTCTATAGCAATCACAAAGACAGTGTCGCGCCCCCACTCTTTACACTCTGCAAACTCCTCATAGGTAAGTTTGAAACCTTATCGGGAGGGGAAGCGGGCGGATCAACAAGTCCTTGAAAAGAGAGGGCAAGGTGATATTTACGTTCTTTGTGGCCACGATACAGTGGGTGCCATAGACTGTCACTTGGTAGACCTGATGCAGAGTTAGAGTGCATGTTGTTGGCTGACTAAAAAGGGAAACGGAGAGAATCACGTTACATTGCTCAAAGTTACTTATGGACATCAACGTCCCTGGACAGGGTAGCAGACTCAGCTATGCATTGCTCTTCTCTCCTCATATCATTTCTCCTCGGAGCCTCGGAGTTGAGCACATCACCTGTCGTTGTACACGATGCAGACAAAGCACTCTCCTCCTGTCGCCGTGTCCTGATGCTAGGTTCTGCGTTGAATCGATATCATGCTGTATATCTCATGAATATCGATGGTTAAATTGAGAACAAACTCGAATGAAAAGGCAACTTCTGGTTCATTGACATGCAGCTGCCTGTCAAAACTCTCCGAGCTTTGGAAAGTTTTGATGCTATGTCGAAATCCACCTGAAACCGGAGGTTCGGTTGCGAAGCACAGAAAAAGTGACATAACGCAAGTCGCTTGATCCTTGCATGCAGAACTATTGGGTATCAAACAGGACAAAATCATCTTGGGGGCTAGATCATGGTCGAACGCGCGTCATGATGCTAGAAGGGGCCTTTGTTTTGCTCCAAGCTTTCAACCAACTACGATGTACAGTGTACTACGTAGTAATACCAAAGTGTTTGGCGGGAAATACCAAGTCAACTAACAAGTGGAAAGAGGCCCTGGTCCAAGGATGAATCAAATGAATGGATCGAGAATCCCGATTCGAGCAGGCCAAAACCTAGATGAAGCGTGCTGACAGAGGCCGGGTGTGCCTTATCCATAGTAGGTTTTGGGTATAGCGGCAATCGCGGAACCTACGTCTTGTTCTCCCGGGCTGGTGCTTGACGGCTTTTACTGGCTCGTGAAAAGATCTATCCGTAAGTTATGGATAGCATCCCATCCGGCAAACGAGGCCCGAGACCGCAATCAGGTTTAGGTAGTCCGAGCATTGGCTGGAAGAAAAATCCATGCAGGAAATTGGAGATCCTGAAATTCATCCACGTTGACCCGCAGGTGCTCTTACAACGCATTCGGTCTTGCCATTGCCCCTTTTTCGTGTTCTATACTATGTAAATTATGAGATACCACTCGTCTAAAACTCACAACCTTTGGGAAAAGAACAAAGGTGCAGTAGCATCTCCCTCTTGCATGCAGTAGAGAACATCTGGACTATGAAAGGTATCGTAATGATCGCCCCCAGCCAGGTACACCGACCACTCGGTGTTAATGGTCCAACAGGCTATAACCCAGAGCTAGCCTTTTAGCCTTTTAAGGCGATGCCACCCAGAAAGTTTGCGCTTGCCGTGGCGCTAATGGAAGGTTTCGAGCTAGTACCGAGTTGCCAGATACGCACCCCAAGGCTGGGGAGCGAAAACTCGGGGATCCAAACGTCATTACACCATCATGTCCCGTGACGACCGCTCGCATTTGCGAAGAACATATCTGTAGGATGTGGGGTATTTGTACACACCACTGCTAGTAACCTATAGCTCTTTCTTTCGTAATATCCCGGAAGACATGAACATGGTCTCCGGAGGCTTCTATCAAGGGTTTGGTGTGCCCGCACCGGTGGCGGCACGGTCCGAATACAGGCCACCATGGAACTCGGTAAGCACCTGGCGTTATCCTTAATTATCGGCCACGGCACATCGGCACCGGATACCATACAATCCCAGGGGGGAGACGTTGGGGAAAGTCACTCAAACTGTAGAGTAGCTTTAGACTTTTCATTGGACTCCGGGGAATGCGATAAGAGCGAGCTGTTGGTTTCACAGTCCACAGCACCACCTCTATTATGGACCATGGACGATTTGCTTTTTGCAGATAATTGGTTATAGCCGGGGAAGCCAAGCGGTCGTTATGGAAAGGGACAGGGGCGTTGCCAGGCTCTCTCTCAGACTCGAGGACACCAAAACGGGAATGTCTCCGCGCCGACAGAGGCGCGCTTGTTCCTAAAACGATTGGCATGAGGATTAAGTTGTGGGCTACCCTAAATAAATGCAGCTACCCAGGTCCATGTTGTTGAGAGTCTGCCTAGACCAGCTAACCTAAGGTCTAAAATATGCTACTTTAGTAATGGAATCCGAACTTGTCATATGTTCATGCCACCCCATCGGCGTAGCCGGGCTGCGCGAAGCCTGGCCTTTCAATATTTGCAGTTATTGTTTGATGCACCCCGAAATCCAATACCGTCGCTATTGTAGCACCAGACTCATTCGGCCCAATACTAACCAGAGAAGGCCACGGGACTCGGTGATCATCCCGCCTCAATGAGGTCTTAAGGCACTGGGTCGACGAAGGTTTACCAACGGACCATCATGGTGATTTGTCTTGCTCAAGGACCATGAAGAGGATTGACAGAGTCATGCTGTCAGTGGCGAAGTTCATCGGCATGTCGACGAAGGACATAAACATTGTCATCGACCATCACTATATGTCCAAGGTCTACACTTGCGGCTCCACCGTTTCTGGCCATGTTGAAATCAACCCACGAACGGATATTCCGTTCAGTTTAGTTCAAATAAGTCTTCTTGAAAAAGCCAGCATCAGACAAGAGGACGCCTACGTCTTTACGCACTCGACTCACCTTTTTCTTCAGTTGTATATGCCTGTGCCTGAATCCGCATTACCGACGTCGAGACTGTTCAAGGTCGGGCACTCTTTCACTATCCCGTTCCAATTCGTCATTCCCCACAATCTCCCCGAAGGCTCGTGCCGCCACCGAGTGGAATCGAGTTTGATACGCAGGCGTCACCTTCAACTCCCGTCCACCTTGACTGGGTGGGATAAGGACGATTTGTCTCCAGAAACCATGGAGGTCCGGTACTGCGTCAAAGCCGTGGTATCAGAAAAGGCTACAAATGTCGCAAAGCAACCATCGCTGAAGATGGAGGCAGAACAGTTCATCAACCTCCTTGCAACTTCGCCCGAGGACCTCCCGATCACCATCAACAAGAAAGACCTTAACTTCGCGTTGAAAAACACAAGGCATCTACGAAAATGCAAACGCGCAGGCTCTACTGGTTACATTACCGCTAAATCAGCCCAACCAGAAGCCGTACGTCTCAGCGTAGATGGACATGGAGCAAGCGACTCCTCTGCCCAGATCCAATTCACATTTGACCCCTCATTGGCTGAAATGCCACCTCCGAGGATCACAGTAAAGTCTGTGAAGATTTTGGCACATACTTGGGGCTTTCCGCGGCCAAAGTCAATGTTGCCAGATATAGGAAGCGATGGGGAGTCACTCGTGGTTTCCACGCGAGTTATTGTAGACTCATTTTTAAGTACACCTTGGACAGAGCATGCCACCTCACCAGTTCAATGGACATCCAGAAGTAACTGCAACACTGTTTCTTCCGTTATACGTACATGCGCCATAGATATCAGCTTCAGATTGCCGACCTCAACCAAAAACTTTCCCCCGACATTTCATTCTTGTATTATTTCTCGGACATATTGTCTTAAGATCGACATAAGTACTCAAGTTTGTCACCTCAGGTTGGCACTACCGATCCAAATCGTTATGGAACCATATGAACCGCGAATAAAACCATATCCACAGAGCACGTTGCCGGATTAGCAGAAGGGTTGTGGGGAGGCTGTTTATACATGTTTGCGGGAACAGTGTCATTTGATCTAATATAGAAGGTAGCCTAGTGCTGTGGTAGAGCTTGTGTTTTGTCTTCCAAATTTCGACCCAAATTTGTCTCGCGAGGTGAGCTTCCATTTACTTAACCCACCATCTTTCATTGTTTGACCTCTTGTGAAACCCGTCTGTGTTGCGGTCGCTGTTTGCCATGATAGGCCGGCTAACACCCTTCTGAGTTCAGGACATCTGCCCACTTTATTAAATCAAGATTTCCGGAATATGCCTCGCCGCTTGTATCTAACGTGTAGAGCTACTCGTGCACCAGGTACTCCGATCACTCTGACGCTACATTCTGGGATATCGGGCGAAAACATATCACTAGGCTTCCCCGTCGGATCCTGATGACGAAAAGCCATGGTGTTGTGGTTCCATAAGAAGTCTCCCGGGATCCAAGGCCTTAAAAGCAGAATGACTAATATCGCTCCCATGGGTATCATGAACTCTGAAGTGAATATACTATAGACTATATCATGCATTTGATATATCAAATTCGGAGTATCGGACTTCGTCCCTCTTACATAGTTTACTTGAGATTACATCTAGCGGGAAGGTTGAACCTTGGCAATAGACACTTCTGGAAGAGCACCTCCCTTTGACTCTGGACACCGATCAGCTGAATAGTATGAAATGCCTATGCCCTCGCTTGTAGGTCTAGGAGTTTTCCCTGTTGAATTTTCGGGGATGCCGTTAGTTTCAAGAACGCCCCTGCTGGGTTGGGATTGAATTGAGGGACTGGCCTAAACCTTACTCGCCGTACTGCCAGGAATTATGCTTCCGGAAGTGCCCGTTACTTTCTTGCACATCATACATGCTCCCAGGTAGGTATTCACCTCGTTAACATTCGACGGTGGACAAATTACCATTACCCATGTAGTATTAAGTTCAGACGCGGCTTGACTCGACACTCCTGAGCATATTTTGATATGAACAGCTTACTGTCAAACCTGGGGCTGACAAATCTTATTCTAGCGAAAGACGATTTGGGGCAACCATCGCGGTGACCTAACAAGCGCCGGTCAATCACTCAGCGTCAGTCTGCCCCAACCAAGGGGCTCAATTTGACCTTTGAAGTCAGAACGGGCAAGGTTCTGGGGTAAAGACTGGAGCCGTTTCCCCCCAGTTTCGCTCCGTTGCAGTGCTCGGCTTTAATAGTAAAGATATGTTTGAAGATGGAGACGATACCGGATCTCTAAGACCTCCCCTTAGACTAACGCCCCTAAACCAAAAGTGTTTATACTCATGCGGAAATATTATTGCTGTTATGATTCTGTCCTCTATCAGAGGCTTTTACATGTCTATTCCTCACTTGCGCGCCGCTTTCTGCTAGGGGTCTCGTCGAAAATTACCCCGGAGTCGCTTGCGATTGTCAGAATGGGACATGTCAATGAACCAGCCATCAGCTTGACTCGAGACGAATACATTTGAATCTTGGACATAATCGACGGCACAATGACGACTTATATATCACCAACAACAGCGGCACAATCAGATAGGGGGAGATAACGAGATGTCAAAAGCGAATCATGCGGCATAGATCTAACTGCATCAAGACACAAGTCAGCGCACATATGGTTTTCGTAGTCAAGGGCAGGTTTGGTGGCTGAGCCTGAATTTTGATAAGCTTAAAGACGGCTTTTGACTAGTTAACCACGCATTTTGATAGTACGGTGCATCTTCGGAATCTCTTCTTCATTTTCGCCAGGGTCGTCTCGAATGATGCAGTTGGCATCAACCTAAATATCTTCCAATCCGAGAGAGTGGGCGACCGTGAAACCACGTTGAATTGAGAGCTGAAGTTTTTGAGATATCAAAACCAGTCCTCAACTGGTCAAGGTTCTGGTGCTATGAGACAAAGGTTTGAATCATTTCCTAACCATGGCTGAGGGCCGTATACTTGCCCTTATCCACCCCCTCGGCAAGGCTTAGATCCATTTCGTTGAGAATTTCGGTTAACCTCTTTGGGAGCTTTGCCAAGGCAGGCTTCCTACTCATACAACCATTGTGATTCTGTAGGCAATCCTCCAACCACAGTCAAATATTTGCAAGGTGTGGCGACAAAAGCGGAACCACAGTTGCCACTGCTACAACTGCACTTAAGTACCTCCACGCCACAAGTCTAGAGGTTGAGCCAGTATTCACGTCTCTTGACGAATAATATTTGAGATATCATGACATTAGATCACGTACAACGACCGCATGGGATTATTGTCGACAATAAACAAGGGGATTCCAGTAGCGTTGCGTAATAGGAGTTGCGTAGACCTCCAGGGTAACCTGCCTCCGATGTCGAGGGAATCGCGGGTAGCCGATATTTTTGGCATAGGCCAAGCTGAGGCGAAGAAGACCATGCTTCTTTGCTGCCCTATCATAATCGACTGGGTCGCAGGCGAAGGTGAAGGCTACACCTGGAGACGACTCTTCATGCCCTAAAGGTTGACAGAGCTTATAAGACAAACTTTCCAGCAGGAGGCACCTTTCCACAGCTTGTTGCAAAGTCATCGGTGTGCTGCACGTAACACCCGTTTGACATAGCAATGATAGCATTACCGATGGAGACTTTGCTGAAGAAACATGCCGCAAAGTATGCGCAGAATGGACGCCATTTTGTGTGACATCTGAATTGCTTCGGGTGAACTCGCACTTGATGTAACCCTTACTCTTCCAATCCATGGCGAAGCCAATCAGACCCCGGAAAAGCTCAATGCAAACACTGCAAACAAGTTCTGGTCCACCCCAAGCCTATACGGCGTTTTCCAGAGACGGCGATCCGAGGTTGAAGAATTTGTAGGTGAGACGCGGCCGATGCGAGCGTTGTCTCGATCACCTCAGGCGTGACCTCTTCTTTGCGCCTGTAGATGTGTCTCGATGATGGACCTCCTGTCGACTGATTCTTTCGACCATGGCACCTGTGATTTCGAAATTTTCGGGCGATAATGAGATACTGAATCCCTTAACAAACCAACGTCTCGTCGCAATGTTGTCAAATGTTTCAGGGTGGCACGTATCCCTTTCGTGAAATGGGTGGCTGTGGTAATGTCAGACTTGACAGAAGCAGTGCGATGAGAAAGTAGCGAGGGTCAATCCTGGGTGTCTAGCCACTGCAACCTCTTGTATTGCTGTTAATTCATGCCAAAGTGCCGGTCCGGTTAGCCAATGGAAACTAAAGTTGCGTTAGATGCTAGTTTAATCAAGAAAAGTGTCACGATGACGAGGAGGGGAGATATCTAAAGCGAACCAGTGCCAGCAGTTCTGCTATCCGAGGCATCCATGTATAGCAGTGCATGAAAAACACGACTCTTGCATTCGAATATTGAGACGGGCTATTGTCATCAAAGTATAGGCAATGCTAGCTGATGGTTGTGTCTAGAGCGTCCTTGACTCTCCCCAACCTGATTCCCACCCGGATACCTTTTCCTCACCTCTACGCCACATTACTGTATTCCTTATCGTCCCATCTAAACTGTGCCTTTCCTCCGCTTCAGCTCGATTTTCGCATCCACCGGCGGTATTACTGTCACGCCTATCCACTGCGGTTTCGGCCGTTCGGATATCGGCTTCAAGTCGTAGTTGAGAAGCAGATTAGCTACCACCATCTTCAACTCGTGGGCGACGAAAAAGCGACCTGGGCTGTGGACGGACGAGTTAGTCTCAGGAGTTCGATTGAGAAGCGAAGGCTCGGTACAGGTGATCGATGAGCTTACCATGCGTGTCGCCCATGCCCGAAAGGAAGATGGGCGTCACTTGTCGTGACCATTCCGAGGTTCTTCAACCTCAGCCCCTCCTCGAGGGACCTCTCCGACTGCGGTTTCGCTTCGTACTCTTCCCTCTGCCGGCTTGTGCGGAATGCGTCGTATTCGCGTGCGTTGGGGTTGAGATCATCGTCGTGGTGCAGACCTTCCAGGTTGACGGTCAGGAACGTCCCTTTGGGCAGATGCCAGCCCTCCTCTTCGTTTGTAATACCCTCCTCGGCGATGACTTTGCGCTCCATCAGAGTACAGCTGAAGTTGCTCAGCCTCTGGCTCTCGCGGATGGCGCTGTCGAGGCGGTAGAGCCGCGACAAGCCGTTCTTGGTCCAGCGGCCGCCCTCTTCCTCCAGCACGCGGGCCGCTTCTTCCCTGATACCCTCGACATACCCCTTGGCGGGATCCGAGCTTAGCAAATCAAGAACAATACCGTGGCCGGTGATGACAGTGGTATGGATTGCTGCAAACTGTATTGGCAAGAGTCGTTTCGAAATGACGTAGGGGTCGAGCTCGAAGTAGTTCTTCTCGGCTTTGGCCATGCGAATGTCCCACGTGATGAAGTCTTCGGGCGCAACCCAGTTGTCGTAGGCCGGATCTCCCGCCTCTTTCTTGGCCATGTCGTCGAGACGCTTCCTTATGACAGGCAAGCTGTGCTTGGCTGCCTTGCGCCACATCCACCAGTTTGGCAGCGTGATGAGAGGCCCAAATATGGGAAGCATAATCTGCGGCACCATGTGAAGCGCGAAGCAGTTAAGGATGACTTGGTCGACGAATGAAACCATGGCCTTGCAAAAGTCCATGTTTCGGCATACGCCCTCGCCGACCAGCATGCGGTTTGTCACCGGCGGCACGATGGCCAGCCATGCCTCCCAAAGGCTCAAGGCCTTCCAGTTCTCGGTGTCTGTGCCGAAGGCCTTGTCCACAGCCACGGCGACTTCCTCCTCGATCCCCGGGACCAAAGAGTTGAGGTGACGGGCAAGGCTCTTGTGGATCACCCGCGTGTGCCAGACGTCATCGGCGTAGACCTTGCCTAGGAAGTTGTAGTCGCTGTACAGCACATCGTTGTGCGCTTCGTGCGCGGAGACGACGGAATCGGGGTGCTCGAGCAGCCACTTCGTGAGAGATCGCGGGATGATGATGTCGGGGGCGCGGCTTGCGGCAGCGGGGACGACGAAGGCGCGGTTCTGCTTGTTGTACTACGTTGTCGCATTGCGTGTTAACAAAAGCCCCGATGTCCCCAATGGCGGGGTATCGTGCGAACGAACCTTTTGGTAACCCTCGATGACCCAATCGCGGTAGCGGAAGACATAGTAGCAAAAGTTCTGTAGGCTCGCGAGAGTGCCCTTCCCGTAGCCGACAACGGGGATGTTTTCCGGGTACGTCGGCTTCCATATGTGGTCGAGGACGAGCAGGCCGACAAAGACGAAGAAGAGCGAGCCAAAGACGCGCCCAGGCGTCAATGACTCGATGATTTGGCCGTGGAGGCTCTCGGCCATTGTCACGAATGGCCGTCGCAAAGTGGTTTGTGAAGAAAGAGAGGCGACCCTGGGGCTTCTAACTACAGGTCTCAGACATCGCCGGCGCTGGTATGAAGAGCAGGGCACGTATGTAAGGGTCTTATGGGGAGAAACGGAGTTGCATGGTGGAAACTGGGTGTCTCGATTCCACTACCCCGTATCCGTATGTAGTTTGGTACCGGTCAGGGTAGTAGCTGGTCAAGGCTGCACGGCCATGACGCCTGGCTTGCATACCCTCTCTAAGCTGAGCATGTTAGTCACCTGTCAACCTGTTTGCATTATGTGATCTATCGCACTACTCAGAGACACGTAGCCGAGGTGATAAGTAGTCGTACGATGGCACATGTACGCGATAACAAAGGAACGCTGGTATCATGCACAATACCCAACAGAACAACAGATGGTTTTTTGTTTTGGAAGGGACACAGAGAGTACAGCAGAATCAAATAACTCAACCTTATCAACCAGGGTCTTAATGGGCAAGGTGGGATGTTAGCTCTCCCCGCGCGAGTTGTTGATTGGAAGTGAGCGCAAACGAGGCACGCCTGGATCCGTTTCAGGTACGTGCAACGTCTCGGAGTCCCCTGGCGGTAAGCTGCATTAACCAGCCCTCACAGTGTTTCTTTGCTGTATTGTTAGTGCAGAAACATGTCAGGGGTCATGGAAACGCAGTATATCGCTTTGCTGTGTCGAACCTTGCTGAAACGGGCTAGACACATCGGGGCCTTCTCCACCAATGGATTAACTGGTTCAAGCTCTGAATGGCCAGCTTGGTCCTGAGAACATTTAGGCAGTCAGCATATTTGTTTACAGCTAGGTAGTCATTGCCAAGAATATGAAAACCCAACGAGTCTCGCGCTATGCGAAAGATTTCTTTGGTGATTGGTCTTAACTTGTTGTTCTCGCTGAAGAAGTTTGACCTGACTCGTCATGAAATACGATCGTTGTTCCCCCCTTACTTCAGCGTAAGCTTTCCGACTCTTCCGGCGGACCCGGAGGCCCAGCAAACCCGACTTGAGAGACACTCGACGCTATCAAACGAGCCCGTGTCGAACGTTTTCCATGTCCGCCCGCCGTCGAAAGTGATATCGGAGCCGGAGGGACCGACGGCGACGGCTACTCCGCACAACCCCGGAGCCCATGACGCTCCTGACCGGTAGCCGCCCGGGAACACCTCCGACGCCGTCCATGTCTCTCCGCCGTTGTCTGGCCATGCTGATGTGTGGGCGGAGCCATTTGCTACGTTGAAGTCACCGCCAGTCGCGATGCCTTGATATGCATCTCTGAATCGTACGGAGAACACGCCAGCCGACGCGCCGCCTGCGATCACACTGGCCGATGCTTCCCAGTGGTGTCCGTCCGGACTCCGGAGGACTCGTCCTGGGTCAACGCCGCCAGAAGCCACATACCATCGTCCCGCCGCCGTGGACATGCAGGTCCCGCTGGCAGCAAAACCGAACTCTCCCTGCAACGCAGGCGCCATGCCGCTGAGGTCCACGGCATGCCACGAATCACCCCCATCAACAGTCTCGATCAGCCTGAATTTGCCGTCAACGGGATCGCTGACTGCGATCCCCCTTTCCTCGTTCTCGAAATCGACACAGTTGTAGAATGCGGTGGGCTCGGCGTTGGAGAATGTCTGCGTCCATGATCCGCCGCCATTGGTGGTGATGTATATGCGTGAATCCGCCCCTTCGCCGATGGATAGAATGATGGCTTTTTCTGCGGAAAAGGCCTGGACGTCGCGGAATTGCAACTCGATATCAGCGCCAGTGAGCTCAGGGCCGACTGATTCCCAAGGAGCGCCGCCATCAACGGTACGTAGAACAGTGCCTCCTGTCCCGGAGACCCAGGCAATCTTGTCCGACACCGGCGAGAGACCTCTGAATTGCTGGGCACTTCCGGTGGGCAAGATCTCCCAGGTCTGATTTAGGTTTCGAGACGCGATGAGCTTCTTGGCCGTGAGAGGCGAGGCGCCGACAAGCGCTGCCAGACTGGAGATGAGCAGATGGACCAACATGGCTGCAGCGTTCGTGAGAGCAACTCGAGACTCGGGAGCGACGAGACAATGAACGCAAAGGCGAAGATACTCTGACATTTACATAGCAAGACTTCTTCCTCGGTCCACAAGGCAGAAGGGGGGGGGGGCGTAGACCAGCCACCCTCATTTTTCAGATAAACATTGTCCAGCATTCTCTCTGCAGATCATCAACGACCTTCCGTTTCGGGCCAGCATCGGTCGACTCCACCTCCAATGCCGTGATCCTGGGTTTGAGATACGGGTATCGTCACCTTTCCATCTTTAACGTGACTAATCTCAACAGATAACACGATGGCTTATGCCGTTTCCCAACATTGAAATCAACAGTTTCGAGACGGGGAAATACCGCAATGCAAAAAGAGGTTGAAATGTTCTCAACCCCACACAAGCTCCTTTGCTCTCCGTGGCCATAATTGTAAGAAGAGTTGTCAGATCCTTGTCCTTCAGTCCGCATCACCACCAGACCCCCAAAACCAGAGCTTCGAACTGCCTGCAATTGCCGTTAATTAATGTTCTAAAAGTGATAGAAAAATTGCTAAGAGCTTCACAAGGCTCTAGTTTATCGTCGGCTGAGTATAAAGTACTAGTACTGATGATTATGTTACACATGACGTCTATCTCTCTAGGTACTGCTTTAGACTCTAGTTAACTCCCCCACCCTACTTACAAGACATCCCCACATCCAAGACGTTATCATCACCATTATCACCACCACTATTACCACTTATTTCACTATCTCTACTGCCTACCTATATATAACTTTTAGCCTTACTAGGTAATTTAGATACCCTAGATTTATCTACACTATCTATATTACTAGTATTTAGACTTAACGACTAGATTATATTTATTAAATTATAAGAATTATAATAGTTAATTAATTCTCTTATATGTTTTATAAGTATAGTAAAATCTTATAGGAATCAGGAAATCCCCTTATTTCTTAGTTAGGAAATCTTAACATAAAGGTATATAGCTAAGTGTCTTAACTAGAAAGGGTATAAAAGGTAGGTCTATTTTATTAACTAGACTTTTAGCTAGAGAGTCTAGGATTTTTCCCCTCTAGCCTAGAAGAAATAGGTAAGTAGTTACTAACGTATTACTAAGGTTTTACTATAGTTTCTATATAACCTTTGTCTTAACAACCTTATAATTATATCTTTTCCTAAGGCCTTAGTCCTTAAGGCCTTCTAAGGTTTTACTATTTATAGTGTGTTATTATAGCTATATATTTTATATTTTTTAGTAGTCTTACTTTAGTAACTTATTACTAACTAATTATTAACTTAGTTAGTTAAGGCCTTTTTTTTAAATATTATAAATACTTTTATACTTAGTATTATTTTACTAAGTAGCTACTTATTATTATGATTATTATTTATTAAAGTCTTTTTTATGTTATTATTACTATTTATAAGTTTCTCTTAAACTTACTTTTTAGATTTAGTAAGCTCTTTTTTTATATAATACTTTTATTGTTATTATAATTATTTCTTTATATATACCTTACTTTTACTTATTTTCTTTATTATTTTCTTATTTAAGTAACTATTTATTATATAGTTATATAAGTACTTTCTTTTAATATAAATACTTCATAAGTTCTTTCTTATATAAGAACCTTTTTTATTATTCTTTTTTATTATAGTTTTACTAAGTATTTATTATTCTTTTTGAATATTTCTTACTTCTTTTTATTTATACTTCTATTATTAAGTCTTTACTACTTTCTTACTAATATTCTTTTTATTTTAGAAAATCTTTTACTTTTGCTTTAGTATTTCTATTTTTTATTATTTATATTATAAACGTTTTATAATTATAAGTATTATTAATTATATTTTAAATATTCTTAAGCTTTTTTATAATATAGAAGAGGGCTTTAATAGTCTTAAAGATAGTATATTTTATATTAATTACCTTAAGTAGCTTTATTAGAATATTAACTACTTTCTTTATTACTAAGGGGCTTATAATACTATATAAATAACTTATATTATTAATAAAAAGAAATACCTTATAGTATGTTCTTACTAACTTCTTACTATTTCTTACTATAATTAACACTTTCTTAAATTATTAATAAGCTTTTAAAAGTAGCTTAAGAGACCTAGAATTATTTAATATATTTATTCTTAGTTATTACAAACTATAAGCTAACTAACCTTTAATATTAGTATATTTAAAATATTATTATTAGAATAATAATATTATATAATTATATAATATATATAATAAGTAAGCGCGCTAGATAAGTAAGCGTGCTACTAAACTATAACTATCTAACTATCTAACCTTTTCTTTTTATTCCTCTACTAATAATAATAAAATTAACTTATAATAAACCCTAGGTATAGCTAGCTATCTAAGCGTATAAAAAAGATCTAAAACTTAGTATTTAAGCTATAGTAAAGATATATAACGTTAGTTATAATTTAGTAACACGTTAACTAAAAGATATACTATTATAATATAATATTATAACTAACTTATAGAATTTAATAGAACTTAAAGAGAGAAAGCTAGTTAAGTTTATTCTTAACCTAGATTTCTAATTATTTCCTCTCTACCTTAGTAGTATTAAAGAAATAGCTAATTAACTACTTACTAACTATAATACGCCTTTAGTTAGTAAGCACTAGGCCTTAAACTTTATTAAATAAGCACTAGAGCTTTAAATACGTTTTTTTTATAAGTATAACTATAAGAGGGCTTAATATAAAGATCTAGATATAATAAATATATAGTTTTACCTTATAGTAAATATAATTATAAAATATAGTATTATAAAGTCTAATATTTATAACTTTAATAAGACTAGCTTTATAATAAGCTAGATTATATCTAAAATAGTTATTATAAGCTCTAAAAGACGTTTAAATATAAAAATAGTATAGCCTAGAAATTAAGAATAAGTTATAGTTATTTAGGCTATTAGTTTATTTAGTTATAGCGTCCTACTATATATTATTATTAGAGATAAAAGTCTTTTTTTTACTTAATATATAGAATTTAGTCTTTTACTTAGTTAGGTTATTATAATATTTAAAAATAAATAAATAAGAAATAAAAAAGACCTAAATTAGCTTTAGTACTTTAATTAATATTTTAAGTTATATATAAAAAAGAAATATTACTTTTTTATTATTAATAGGTATAAAAATTACTATTTTATAAACTTCAAGCTATATTATAAAGAAAATAATATTATTACTTTTTATATATTACCTTATTTATTTTATATACTTTAGCTTTTAAATATTAAGTGTTTTAGGCCTTTAAAGCTAGTATATAGTTAAGAAACTAAAGATAAGATATAATAAAGTAATACTTATATTATAAAAGATAACTTTCTTTTAGTATTTTATACTACCTTTAAGTAAGCTCTTATAAAAGTAAATATTTAAGGAGGCTTTAAAAAGGTAAGGCTTATCTCTTTAAGTCTAGAAAGTGTACTATTAAAGCTAGATATTAAGTTATATACTTTAATATTTTTAGGATCCCTTCTAATAACACTACTAGCTTAGACTTTTTAGATATTATATAACATAATAGAGATATCTTCTTAAGGAACTCTTATTAAGGATTACTTTATTAATTATTTAGATAGCTCCTTAATATATAGATTAATAGCTACTAAGTATATTCTTAAAGATACGTTAGGAATTAAATATAAAAATACTTTATTAAAGGCTAAAGTTATGTCCTTTTATAAGGAGAATAACCTACTTAACTAATATAAAAAAGTAAAAGAAACTTATCTAAGGTAAAAAAGAAGTCTTAGTATAGCTAATATATAAGATATTTAGTTATAAAAAGAGGTAATAAACTAAATTAAGGAGGAAACGTATTAAAGTAGTAGTTATATACTAAGGATAGAAATAAGTAAATAGTAGTGTAGTACTTATAAGAACGCTAGATATAATATATAAACGTACTAGTTAATAAAGAAATC